>NC_065584.1:37171106-37491106 GCF_024542745.1 Macaca thibetana thibetana
TTCACGGTGCTCTTGTGTAATCCTTGAAGTCTACAGATATGTATGGAGAATTGGCTTCTGGGAAGCCTATCATTAGGTAACTGGGATTCACCCATTCAATTCTCCTCAAAGTTGATATGTAACTGAAGCTGATAGAAGTACATAGGTCTTTAGTTCCTCAGAGGTCCTAATCCTAATGTGACTAGGGTACTGGTGTCATAACCTTGATGGGGACTCAAGCACAGAGAGCAAGGCAGAACCCCACTAATCAACATTAGGGAACAAGCTAGCCCCTAATCTCAGGAGAAAGCAGAGAAAATAAAACTTTCATGTAAGTGCAAAGAACAGCTGGCTAGGAGGAAGAAGAATTTTATATCGATTCCAGGATGTTAGTCTAAAGCTGTTTAGTCAACATCAGTCTCCATTCTAGAAAGAGGTGCCAGCATCGGACCTTCCTGCTTGGGTTACAGCTGGAGCTACAGGAGGAATGCAGAGACCGGGGAGACAGGAACTGACAGAATAGGGAAACCACTGACTTTGGACATGGGTATAGGTGGCTAAGTGACCAAAACTAAACAAAACAAAAAAACAAAAAACCTTCCTTTCTACCTCTCAAGAGCCTTGGCTCTTAGATTCTCACATGAACTTCTTTTTAAAAAGTTTTTATTTTATTTTAGATTCAGGAGGTCCATGTGTATGTTTGTTACATGGGTGTATCTCATACTGATGGGGATTGGGCTACTAGTGTACCCATTAGTGAACATTATACCTGATAGGTAACTTTTCAACTCATCCCACTTCCATCCTCCTCTGTTTTGGAGACCCTGGTGAGTTATTGTTTCCATCTTTATGTCCATGTGTACCCATTGTTTAGCTCCCACTCATAAGTGAGAAGCAATATTTGATTTTTTGTTTCAGTTAATTCACTTCCTTCTGCCTTTCGCCCTCTGCTTTCTTTCTCCTTGTCCTATTTTACCTTTTTCTCCTCTGGCTTCCCTTTCTTCTTCCTTCTGTTCTTTACCTTCCTTACCCTGCTCCTCTCTGTCTTCCCTGTTATTTTTTTTTTAATTATTATTATACCAGAAGTAAAGACATGAACATTCATTTTGTGAGACATTAAAATTTTGTAGATAGAATTGTAATCCCATTTTACTGTCCGCCTGTCAAGAGGAAACTTTATCAGCTTATTTGGCAAGATTCCAGACTCTTTTCTTTAGACATACATTACAAAATAATACGTAATTTTGATGGACATGTAGATGTCCATAATTTGTATTATTTTTGTTATCGTTATAGATTTTCATAGTACCCAGACTGTTCTATTTTATACTATCTATGCTTTTTCACCAAATTTAAAAATATCCTCTACTTTGTTTATGGTGACAGAATTTAAAATTTGTTAAGTAGTCGTATTTATTTAACACTGAACTTTTTAAAAAAGATTCTTAGACAAGAATTTTTTTTTTTTTTTTTTTTTTTTTTTTTTTAGATGGAGTCTCACTCTGTTGCCAGACTGGAGTGCAGTGGCGCAATCTCAGCTCACTGCAACCTCCGCCTCCTAGGTTCAAGCAATTCCTCTGCCTCAGCCTTCTGAGTATCTGGGACTACAGGCACGCACCACCATGCCCAGCTAATTTTTTGTATTTTAGTAGAGACAGGGTTTCACCATGTTGGCCAGGATGGTCTCAATCTCCTGACCTTGTGATCTGCCCCCCTCGGCCTCCCAAAGTGCTGGGATTATAGGCGTGAGCCACCATGCCCAGCAAGAAATATTTTTCTACCCTCAGATCATAAAGACATTCTCTTATTTTTCTAGTAGTTTAAGAGGAGGTTTTTTTTTTTTTCATATTTAGGTCTTTATTCTTTTTGAAATATGTTGTGTCTCTGTGATGTACAGATAGAATTGTATTTTTCCATATGGAAAGCCAATTTTGCCAAACCCTGATTTTATATGTGTGTGTATATATATACATGACTATTTCTAGGGTTTTAAATCTTTTTTTTTTCCTTTTTTTTTGAGATAGAGTCTCGCTCTGTTGCCCAGGCTGGAATGCAGTGGTGAGATCTTAGCTCACCACAGCCTCTACCTTCTGGGCTCAAATGATCCTCCCACCTCAGCCTCCTGAGTAACTTGGACAGCAAGCATGTGCCACCACACCCGGCCAATTTTTTGTATTTTTAGTAGAGATGGAGTTTCATCATGTTGCCCAGGCTGGTCTTGAACTTTTGGACTCAAGCAATCTGCCTGCCTCAGCCTCCCGAACTGCTGGGATTACAGGCATGAGGCACCGCACCCGGCCTGCATTTTAAATCTTGATGTATGTTTGTCTGTTTCTATATCAATTCCAAATTGTTTTAATTATTATACATTAAAAATAAATCTTAATATATAATTGGTATAGATGCCAATCCCCTTGTCTTGATTTTCTTTTCAATTTGTTTGGTTTTTACTTAATGTTTTACTCTTTCAAATATATAATTTTAATATTTTTAAATTTTCTTCAGGTTTTTTTGGGCATGATTTAAAAAATTGCATGTATTTAGGGTATACAATGTATTTTTTTTTTGAGACAGAGTCTTGCTCTGTTGCCCAGGCTGGAGTGCAGTGGTGTGATTTTGGCTCACTGCAGCCTCCACCTCCCATGCTCAAGCGATCCTCCCACCTGAGCCTCCCAAATAGCTGGGACAACAGGCATGCACCACCACACCTGGGTAATTTTTTTTTTTTTTTTACTTTTGTAGAGATGGGGTTTTGCCCTGTTGCCCAGGCTGGTCTGAAACTCCTGGCCTCAAGCGATACACCTGCCTCAGCCTCACAAAGTGCTGGGATTACAAGTGTGAGCCACCACACTCGGCCTGATGTTTTGATATATGTATACATTTTGAAATGATTAGCACAATCAACTTAATTAACATATCCATCACCTCAGGTAGTTTGAGTACATTTGTCTATCCTATGAAATATTACCTTGGGATTTTGACTAGAATTCAACTTGTTTTAATCACCAATATGATACATATCTCAATTTCCTCAGTTCTTTTTTGTGCTTCAATAGTGTTTTAAAATACATCTCTAAAGGCATGCACATACTTTTAAAAAATATTTATTCCTCAATAAGACATTATATTTTGCTAATGTGTATATTTTTTTCGACTGCATTTTATAATTATTTCTTGTGTATAATAATGATATTTACGTTTGCATGTTGGTCTTGTATTTAGGAAATTTGTTTAGCTCTCATTGGTTTAAATGGTTAGTTTCAAGCTTTTTCTGTTTGATTTCCTGTGTGGGCAATCATATTATCTGCAAATGATGATATGTTTTCCTTCCACTGCAAGCATTATACCCCATTTTATGTTCTTGGCATGTTTGTCAAAGGTCAGTTGACCCTAAATTTGTGTTTATTTCTAAGCTCTCTATTATGTTCCTTTGGTCTATGTGTCTGTTTTTAATGCAATTACCATACTGTTTTGATTACTATACCTTTGTAGTATATTTTGAAATCAGGTAGTTTGATGCCTTCTTCAGCATTGTTCTTTATGCTCAAAATTGCTGTGGCTATTCTTTTTGTGTGTGTGTGTGTGTGTGGTTCCATACAAATATTAGGGCTCTTTTTCTATTTCTATGAAAAATGTCATCGGGATTTTCTTTTACTATACTTTAAATTCTGGAATACATGTGCAGAACATGCAGGTTTGTTACATAGGTATGCATGTGCCATGGTGGTTTGCTGTACTCACCAACCCATCATCTATATTAGGTATTTCTCCTAATGCTATCCCTCCCCTAGCGCCCCCACCCACCAACAGGCCCTGGTGTGTGATGTTCCCCTCCCTGTGTCCATGTGTTCTCATTGTTCAACTCCCACTTATGAGTGAGAACATGAGGTGTTCCGTTTTCTGTTCCTGTGTTAGTTTGCTGAGAATGATGATTTCCAGCTTTATCCATGTCCCTGCAAGGGACAGCTGAGAATGATGATTTCCAGCTTCATCCTTGTCCCTGCAAAGGACATGAACTCATCCTTTTTTATGGCTGCATAGATTCCACGGTGTATATGTGGCACAATTTCTTTATCTAGTCTATCATTGATAGGCAAAAAATGCCATTAGGATTTTGAGAGGGATTGCATTGAATCTATAGATTGCTTTGAGTAGTATGGACATTTTAACAATATTCATTCAATTCATGAACACAGACTATCTTTCCTTTTATTTGTGTCTTCTTCAATTTCTTTCATCAATGTTTTATAGTTTTCAAGGTACAGATTTTTTTTTCACCTCCTTGGTTAAATTTATTCCTAAATATTTTATTTCTTTATAGCAGTTGTAAGCGGGATTGTTTTCTTGATTTATTTTTCAGATAGTTTGCTGTTGATATAAGAAATGCTACTGATTTCTGTATGTAGATTTGTATCCTGCAATTTTATTATATTCGTGTATTAGCTTTTGATTGTCTTTGGGGTTTTCTGTACCTAAGATCATGTTATCTACAAACAGAGATAATTTAACTTCTTCCTTTCTAATTTAGATGATTGTTTTTCTTTTGTCTGATTGCTCTGGCTAAAAGTTCCAGTACTATATTGTACTGAATTAGTGAGGGTGGGCATCCTTGCCTTGTACTGCATCTTAAAGAAAAAGCTTTTAGTTTTATCTTACTGATTATGATGTTAGCTGTGGGCTAGTTATATATGGTCTTTATTGTGTTGGGGAAATTTTCTTCTATATCTAAGTTGTTGGAATTTTTAATCATGAAAGGATGTTGAGTTTTGTCTATGCCTTTTCTGCATTCATTAGAGAATCATAGTTTTTACCCTTCATTCTGTTAATGTGATGTATTGCATTTAATGATTAGTGTATTTTGACTATCCTTGCATCCCAGAGATAAATCCCACTTGATCATGGTGAACAATCCTTTTAATGTGCTATTAAATTTGGTTAGCTAGTATTTTGTTGAGCATTTTTGCACCCATGTTTGTCAGATATATAGGTCTGTAATTTTCTTTTCTTGTAGTGTCCTTAACTGGCTTTGGTATCAGGGTAATGCTGACCACAAAAAATTAATTTGAAACTATTTCCTCCTCTTCAATTTTTTTTGAAGAGTTTGAGTAGCGTTGGTGCTAGGTCTTTTCACATGTTTGGCGGAATTCATCAGGGAAGCCATCAAGTTCTGAGGCTTTGATGGGAGATATTTTTATTACTTCTTCAATCTCTTTACTTATTGGTTTGTGCAGATGATCTATATTTTTCATAATTCTGTCTTGGTAGGTTGTAATGTTGTAGGAATTTATCCATTTCTTCTAGGTTATCCAATATTTTGGCTTATAATTGTTCATAGTAGTCTCTTATGATCCTTTGTATTTCTGTAGTGCCAGTTGTAATGTCTCCTCTTTCATTTTTGATTTTATTTATTTAAGTTTTCTCTTTTTTCTTTTTGGTTAGTCCATCTTAAGGTTTGTCCAATTTGTTTATCTCTTCAAAACCCAACTCTCAGTTTTGTTGGTCTTTTCTATTTTCTATTTAATATATTCCAGTCTCTATTTAATTTATTCCTCTCAGATGTTTATTATTTCCTTCCTTCTGCTTGCTTTGGGCTTAGTTCTTGTTTTTCTAATTCTGTCAAGTGTAAAGTTGGATTGCTTATTCAAAATCCTCCCCTTTTTTGATAAAGGCATTTACTGCTATAAACTTCTCTCTTAGAACTGCTTTTGCTGCATTCCATAAGTTCTGGTATGGTGTGTGTCCATTTTTGTTTGTCTCAAGATATTATTTAATTTCTCTTTTAATTTCTTGTTTGAAGAGCCATCAGTTGTTCAGTAACATGTTTAATTTTCATGTATTATGTAAATGTAAAAAATTCCTCCTGTTATTGATTTCTAGTTTTATTTTTTATTTTTTTAAGGACTGTTAAAAATTTCATAATGGTTTTAACATTATATGGCTTGTCTTTTGGATACATTTATGGGGTCTTTATTTGAAGCTGACTTCTTATCTCTGGTTTCAGAGTAGGGTATGTTAATGAGGTATTTTTGGTGTTGAAGCCTTGGGGTATGATCCAGCAGGCGACACTTAGGCTTATTGGTCAGTTGGTAGACTCTTGCCCCCTTGTGTGGCCTCCCTATGTTTTCCTGCAGTTGCAGTCAAGTTCCCTCTCAGTGCTCTGAAAATGGGGGTTCCTCTCCTCCTTAAGTACAGGCTGTAGTTCACGATTTGGCACTCCTGGGCTGCCCACTGCAGCTCTTGGGTGATTTCAGTGTTTATATTCTTTTCCCAGCTTTGAGGCGCAGAGGAACAGATCTTAGTAGTGGTTGTAGCCAAGGGTCATTTGCTTGACTCCTTGGGGCTGCAACCTAGAGAGATGCAGGTCAGCAATTGCTCAGTGCAGTCAACCCAAGATGGAGAGTTTGTGCTGTGGGCCCAAGCCAGGGGTTTCCTGACTAGTGACAAGCCATAGGGGCTATATGGGACCCATGGGAGATGGACTGACCTCCTCCCCTTGGGTCAACTGCAGCTCACTGGAGGTGTGAATAAGGCACTTAGGGTCTCTACTTCTTCATTAATCTGAGGGTGGCAAGGGCAGTTCCCTTGGGAGCTTTGTCAAGGGAGATATGGACCTGTTGCTGGCCCAAAGACATGTATAGGAAGTGGCTAGAGACCCTGGTTGGGAGGTCCTGCCCAGTAAGGAGGAATGGGATCAGGACCCATTTTAAAAAGCAGTCTGTGTCCAAGTGATCTCATTGTTAAATTCCCACCTATGAGTGAGAACATGCGGTATTTAGTTTTCTGTTCTTGCAATAGTTTGCTGAGAATGATGGTTTCCAGCTGCATCCATGTCCCTACAAAGGACACAAACTCATCCTTTTTTATGGCTGCATAGTATTCCATGGTGTATATGTGCTACATTTTGTTAATCCAGTCTGTCACTGATGGACATTTGGGTTGATTCCAAGTCATTGCTATTGTGAATAGTGCTGCAATAAACATACGTGTGCATATGGCTTTATAGCAGCATGACTTATAATCCTTTGGGTATATCCCCAGTAATGGGATGGCTGGGTCAAATGGTATTTCTAGTTCTAGATCCTTGAGGAATCGCCACACTGTTTTCCACAATGGTTGAACTAGTTTACAGTCCCACCAACAGTGTAAAAGTGTTCCTATTTCTCCACACACACCGGGTCCTATTGTGGGGAGCGGGGAGGGGGGAGGGATAGCATTAGGAGATATACCTAATGTAAATGACGAGTTAATGGGTGCAGCACACCAACATGGCACATGTATATATATGTAACAAACCTGCACGTTGTGCACATGTACCCTAGAACTTAAAGTATAATAATTTAAAAAAAAAAAAAGCATGCCTTAAAAAAAATTAAAAAAATAAAAAGCAGTCTGGCCACGTTTTTGTAGAGCAGCTTTGCTATGCGGCACTGGGGGTCCACTTCAGTTCTCAGTCACCCCAGACACTCCAAAACCCAAAGGCTGGAACAGCTAAGTCACCCAAACAGCAAAGATGGTGACCTGCCCCTCCCTCTGGGAGTGCCATGCCAGGAATAATTCATATCTCTGTTGGTTGGAGTGCTTAGGTGGGGTGGCTTGAGGCCCCAGTTGGGAGGTCCTGCCCAGTAAGGAGGAACAGGATTGGGCACCTGCTTAAAGCAGCAGTCTGGCCACATTTTGGTAGAGCGGCTGTACTGTTCGGGAGGATCCCTTCTGCCCCAGGTCAGCTCAGACTCTCCAAAGCCTGAAGGCTGGGATGACTAAGGTGCCTGGACAGCAATAATGGCCACCCACCACAACCCCAGGGAGCTCCTTCTTAGCGAGGTACAATACCACTACTGGTAGCTGGCTGGAATTCCAAGTCAGTGGGTCTTATCTTGTGAGGTGCTGTGGAAGTGGGGTCTGTGGGCTGTTGCTGCTCAGCCCCCTGGATTCATCCTCTTTCCTAGGGATATGCACAGGAGTCTAACCTCCCACTTTGCTGGAGCTGCAGCTACGTTTGCTAGAAAGTCCCAGCATCTAAGGTTGCAGGGTCTCCATGCATGCCTGAGCAGCTGCTATGCCAAGACTCTGCCTAGTTCTGTCTGTCAAACTGAAGACTGAAGGCCCTGGTGGAGTGGGTTCACAAGGAGGCCTCTTGACCAGCAAGTTGCAAAGATCTGTGGGAGAAGCATGGTTTCCCAGGGCTGCTCATTCACTCACTGCTTCCCTGGGCAGGGGGGAATCCCATGGCTCCATGTTGCTCCTAGGTGGGCCATTGTCCTGTCTTGCTTTTCTTTGTTCTCTGTGCGTCAGGCTGTTTCCTTGATTAACCCCAGTGTGAGTACCTGGATGTTTCAATTGAAGGTATTGTATTTATTCACCCCATCTTTTCCTCTCCATGAGAGCCATGCACACTATCTACTTCTATTCGGCCATCTTGGCCGCTCCTGTTCTTTTTTTTCTCTTTTTACTATGCTATAAGAAGTAGTTCTTACAGAAATTAAAAATTATTTATTATGTTGTTTTTCACTATGGGCTACTTAGAAACTATATAGCATGTTTTTCCAAACTGTGTATTGAAATTCTTTAGTTTTTAAAAATTTTTAAATAATAATTTTATTTAATATAAAAAATATAGAGCACTTCACAAATTTGTGTGTCATCCTTGTGCAAGGGGCCATGATAATATTCTCTGTATTATTACAATTTTAGTATATGCTTCTGAAGTGAGCATTGCTAGTTTTTTTAGTTTTTTTTTTTTTTTTTTAAGTTTTGTGGGTTCATAGCAGGTATATACATTTGTGGTGTACATAAGATGTTTTGATACAGGCATGCAATGTTAAATAATCCACATCATGGATAATGGGATATCCATTCCCTCAAGCATTTTTCCTTTGTATTACAAACAATCCAATTACACTTTTTAAGTTATTTTAAATGTACAATTAATTTATTATCGACTATAGGCACCCTGTTGTGTTATCAAATAGTAGGCCTTATTCATTCTTTCTATTTTTTAAAACCTATTAGCCATCCCAACCTCCCCTCTGCCACCATGTCACCTTCCCAGCCTCTGGTAACCATTCTACTACTGCTCTATGTCCACAAGTTCAATTGTTTTGATTTTTACATTCCACAGATAAGTGAGAACATGCAATGTTTGTGCCTGGCTTATTTCACTTAACATAATGACCTCCAGTTCCATCCATGTTGCTGCAAATGAAAATGATGGGATCTCATTGTTTTTAATGGCTGAGTAGTACTCCATTATGTATATGTACCACATTTTCTTTATCCATTCATCTGTTAATTGACACTTAGGTTGCTTCCAAATCTTAGCTATTGTAAGCAGTGCTGGAACAAACATAGGAGTGCAGGTATCTCTTTGATATATTGTTTACTTTCTTTTGAGTATATACCCAGGAGTGGGATGGCTGGATCATATGGTAGCTCTATGTTCATTTCTGTGAGGAACCTCCAAACTGTTCTCCATAGTGATTGTACTAATTTACATTCCCACCAACAGTGTACGAGGTTTCCCTTTTCTCCATATCTTCACCAGCATTTGTTATTGCCTGTCTTTAAGATAAAACCCATTTTAACTAGGGTAAAAAGATGTCTCATTATAGTTTTGATTTGCTAATGGTCAATGATGTTGAGCATATATTTGCATACACCTGTTTGCCATTAGTATGTCTTTTTTTGAGAAAGGTCTATTCAGATCTTTTGCCCATTTTTTAAATTGGATTATTAGTTTTTTTCCCTTTAGAGTTGTTTGAGCTCTTTATATATTCTGGTCTTTAATCCCTTGTCAGATAGGTGTTTTGAAAATATTTTCTTCCACTCTGTGGGTTGTCTCTTCATTTTGTTGATGATTTCCTTTGCTTTGCAGAAACTTTTTAACTTGATGTGATCTCATTTGTCCATTTTTGCTTTGATTGCCTGTGCTTGTGTGGTATGCCTTAAGAATTTTTTGCCCAGAGCATTGTCCTGGAGAATTTACCCAATGTTTTCTTGTAGTAATTTCATAGTTTGTGGTCTTAGGTATAAGTCTTTAACCCATTTTGATTTTATTTTGAATATGTTGAGACATAGGGGCCTAGTTTCATTCTTCTGCATATGGATATCCAGTTTTCCTAGCACCACTTAGTGAAGATACTGTCTTTTCCCCAGTGTATGTTCCTGGCCCCTTTGTAAAAAATGACTTCACTGTAGGTGTGATGATTTGTTTGTGGCTTCTTTATTCTGTTCCATTGTCCTTTGTGTCTGTTTTTACACCAGTACCATGTCGTTTTGGTTACTATAGCTTTGTAGTATAATTTGAAGTCAGGTAATGTGATTCCTTCAGTTTTGTTATTATTGCTTGGGATAGTGTTGGCTATTCTGTGGTTCCGTATAAATTTTAGAATTGTTTTTTCTATTTCCTAATTTTTTCTTTTTTGAGACAGGGTCTTGCTCTGTCACCCAAGCTGGAGTTCAGTGGTGCGATCCTGGCTCACTGTAACCACTGCCTCCCAGGTTCAAGCCATCCTCTCACCTCAGCTTCCTGAGTAGCTGGGACTACAGGCCCATTCCACCACACCTGGCTAATTATTGTATTTTTTTGTAGAGACAGGGTTTTGCCATGTTGCCCAGGCTGGTTTCAAACTTTCTGAGCTCAAGCAATTCACCCACTTCAGCTTCCCAAAGTACTGGCATTACAGGCATGAACCCCTGCACCCTGCCTTTTTTTTCATGAAGAATCTTCACAGATGATAAAAATATAAATTCCATATAAATTTTATGATTTTTTTTTTATTTCTGTGAAGAATCTTATAGGTATTTTGATAGGGATTGCACTGAGTCTGGAGATTCCTTTGGGTAATATGCACATTTTAACTATGTTTATTCTTTCAATTCATACACATGGAATATATTCTATTTTTTGTGTCCTTATCAGTTTATTTCGCAGTGCTTTATAGTTTTCATTGTAGACATCTTTCATTTCTTTGGTTAAAATAATTCCTAGGTAGTTAAATTTTTGTTGCTACTGCAAATGGAATTACTTTGTAAATTTCTTTTTCAGATTGTTCACTGTTGGCCTATAGAAATGCTACAGATTTTTGGATGTTGATTTTTATATTCTGCAATTTTACTGAATTTGTTTATCAGTTCCAACAGTTTTATTGTGGAGTCTTTAGGTATTTCCAAATATAAAATTATATCATCTGTAAAAGAGGATCATTTGACTTCTTCCTTTCCAATTTGGATGCCCTTTCTTTCCTTCTCTTCTCTGGTTGCTCTAGCTAGGACTTCCAGTACTGTGTTGAACAACAATGGTGAAAGTGGGCATCCTTGTCGTATTCTAGACCTTAGAGGCAAGGCTTTCTCACTTTTCCCGTTCAGTATGATACTAGCTGTGAGTCTGTCATATATGGCTTTTATTTGTTGTATGTTCCTTCTATACCTAGTTTTTTGAGTTTTTATTATGAAGGGATTTTGAATTTTATCAAATGCTTTTTTAGCATCAATTGAAATGATCTTATGGTTTTCTTCCTTCATTCTGCTGATCTGATGTATCACACTGATTGTTTTGCATGTATTGGACTGTCCTTGCATCCCAGACATAAATCCCCCTTGGTCATGATGAATGATTTTTCTAATGTACTGTTGAATTAGGTTTGCTAGTATTTTGTTGAGGATTTTTGCATCAATATTTTTCAGAGATATTTGCCAGTAGTGTTTTGTGGTTTTTTGTTTGTTTGTTTGTTTGTTTGTTTGTTTTTTGATGTGTCTTTAGCTGTTTTTGGTATCAGGGTAATACTGGCATTATAGAGTCTAGAAGTATTCCCTTCTCTACTTTTCAGAATAGTTTGAGTAGGATTGGTATTAATTCTTCTTTAATACTTGGTAGAATTCAGCAGTGACACCATTTGAGTGCCAGGCTTTTCTTTATTGGGAGACTTTTTATTACAGCTTCAATCTCATTACTTGTTTTTGTTCTGGACAGGTTTTGGGTTTCTTCATGGTTCAATTTTTTTTTTTGAGACAGAGTCTCACTCTGTTGCCCAGGCAGGAGTGCAGTGGTATGGTCTCAGCTCACTGCAACCTCTGCCTCCTAGGCTCAAACAATTATTGTGCCTCAGCCACCCAAGTAGTTGGGATTACAGGCACGTGCCATCATGCCTGGCTAATTTTTTGTACTTTTAGTAGAGACAGGGTTTCACCATGTTGGCCAGGTTGGTCTTGAACTCCTGGCCTCAAGTGATCCACCCACCTTGGCCACTCAAAGTACTGGGATTACAAGTGTGAATCACCATGCCTGGCCCATGGTTCAATCTTGTTCTCATAATAGTGAGTGAGTTCTCACAAGTCTTGATGGTTCTATAAGTAGAAGCTTCCCCTTCTCTTGCACCTCTCACCTGCCCCCATGTAAGCCGTGCTTGCTTCCCCTTCCCTTTCTGCCATGATTGTAAGTTTCCTAAGGCCTCCTAGCCATGCTTCCTATTAATCCTGCAGAACTGTGACTGAATTAAACCTCTTTCCTTTATAAATTACCCAGACTCAGGTAGTATCTTTAAAGCAATGGGAGATTGGACTAATACAGTAAATGGGTCCTGGTAGAATAGGGTACTGCTCTAAAGATAACCTGAAAGTGTGGAAGCAACTTTGGAACTGGGTAATAGGCAGAAGTTGGAACAATTTGGAGAGCTCAGAAGAAGACAGGAAGATGTGGGAAAGTTTGGAGCTTCCTAGAGACTTACTGAATGGTTTTGACCAAAATGCTGATAGTGATATGGACAATGAAGTCTGGGTTGAGCTGGTCTCAGATGGAGATGAGGAACTTATGTTTAAAAGGAAATCAGAACATAAAAGTTTGGAAAATTTGCAGTCTGACTATGTGGTATACAAGTAAAACCCATTTTCTGGGAAGGAAGTCAAGCTGGCTGCAGAAATTTGCATAAGTAATGAGGAGCCGAATGTTAATAGCCAAGACAATGGGGAAAATGTCTCCAAGGTATGTCAGAGACCTACTGGGAAGCTTCTGTCACAGGCCTGGAGGACTAAGAGGCAAAAATGGTTTTGTGGGCCAGGCCAGGGACCTGCTGCTTTGTGCAGCCTCGGGACTTGGTACTCTGTGTCCCAGCCACTCCAACCTTAGTGGTGGCTAAATGGGGCCAAGGTATGGCTTAGCATTGCTTCAGAGGGTGCAAGCCCCAAGCCTTGGCAGTTTCCACGTGGTGTTGGGCCTGTGGATGCACAGAAGGCAAGAGTTGAGGTTTGTGAACCTCCACTTATATTTTAGAGGATGTATGGAAATGCCTGGAAGTCCAGGCAGAAGTCTGCTGCAGGGGCAGAGCCCTCATGGAGAACCTCTGCTAGGTCAGTGCAGAAGAGAAATGTAGGGTTGGAACCCCCATGCAGAGTTCCCACTGGGGCACTTCCTAGTGCAGCTGTGAGAAGAGGGCCACCATCCTCCAGACCCCAGACCCACTGACAGCTTGCGCTGTGTACCTGGAAAAACCACAGACACTCTGGGTTTTGAACTTGCATGGGTTTTGTGGCTCCTTTATTTTGGCCAATTTCTCTCATTTGGAATGGGAACATTTAACCAATGATACCCCCATTGTATCTTGGAAGTAACTAACTTGTTTTTGGTTTCACAAGATGAGACTTTGGATTTGGACTTTTGAGTTAATGCTGGAACGAATTAAGACTTCAGAGGATTGTTGGGAAGGCATGATTGGTTTTGGAATGTTAGGACATGAGATTTGGGAGGGGGCAGGGGCAGAATGATATGGTTTGGCTTTGTGTCCCCACCCAAATCTTATCTTGAATTGTAATCCAAATTGTAATCCCCAGGTGTTGAGGAAAGGTCCTGGTGGGAGGTGATTAGATCATGGGGGTGGTTCCCCCATGCTTTTCTCATGACAGTGAGTTCTCATGAGATCTGATGGTTTTATAAGTAGATGTTCCCACTGCTCTCATGCTTCTTGCCTGCCACCATGTAAGATGTGCTTGCTTTCCCTTAGTCCTCCACCATGATTGTAAGTTTCTTGAGGCCTCTTAACCATGCTTTCTGCTAAGCCTGCAGAACTGTGAGTCAATTAAACCTCTTTCCTTTATAAATTACCTAGTCTCAGGTTGTATCTTTATAGCAGTGAGAATGGACTAATACAGATATGGACAGTGAAGTCTGGACTGAGGAGGTCTCAAATGGAGATGAGCAACTTATTGGGAACTATAATAAAGGTCACTCTTGTTCTGCTTTAGCAAAAAGACTAGTGGCATTGTGCCCCTGTTCTAGAGATCTGTGGAACTTTGAACTTGACAGAGATGATTTAGGTTATCTGGCAAAAGAAATTTTTTTTTGAGACAGGATCTCACTCTGTCACCCAGGCTAGAGTGCAGTTGTATGATCTCAGTCACTGCAACCTCTGCTTCCCAGGCTCAAGCAATTTTCTAGCCTCAGCCTCCCAAGTAGCTGGACCTACAGGTTCACACCATCACATAGAGCTAATTTTTGTATTTTTTATAGAGAAAGATTTGGCTGTGTTGCCCAGGCTGGTCTCAAACTCCTGAGCTCAAAGCGACCTACCCAACTTAGCCTCCCAAAGTGCTGAGATTATAGGCATGAGCCAACGTGTCTGGCCAGGTGGAAGAAATTTCCAAGTAACAAAGCATTCAAGCTGTGGCCTGGCTGCTTCTAAAAGCCTATGCTCATTTGCATAAGCACTGAAATGAATTGAAACTTGAACTTATATTTAAAAGGAAGCAGAGCATGAACATGTGGAAAATTTGCAGCCTGGCTATGTGGTAGAAAAGAAAAACTCATTTTCAGGGGAGGAATTTAAGCCCAAGCTGGCTGCAGAAATTTGTATAAGTAAAGAGGAGCCAAAGGTTCATAGCCAAGACAATGGGGAAAATGCCTCCAGGGCATTTCAGAGACCTTCATGGCAGCCCCTCCCATCACAGGCCCAGAAGCCTAGGAGGGAAAAATGGTTTCATGGTCTGGGCATTGGTCCTCAGGCCTCGCTGCCCTGTGCAACCTAAGGACACTGCTCCCTGCATTCCAGCCACTCCAGCTCCAGTTGTGGCTAAAAGAGCCCCAGATACATCTCAGATCACTGCTCCAGAGGGTGCAAGCTGGAAGCTGCCAAGACTTCTTTGTGGTGTTAAGCCTGTAGGTGCACAAAGGGCAAGAGTTGAGGCTTGGGAGTGAAGTGACACAAGCACCCCTGTGGCCACCACCACTATGACTTTCTTGGGTCAGAGCTGCAGCCAGAACAGCACTGGGTCTCACCCAAGGCCTGCTGTAATGAATCCCTTGCTACTGTCTGTGTTTACACAAGGTCCTGGGGCTCTACAATTAGCAGGTGGAAAAGCCACCCAGGCCTGTGTTTTTTTTACTTCAAGAAAGCAAGTTCCTCAAAACCCCAGGTGGGTCCAGAGATGTTCTCTGGGAGTTGAGGACTAGAGTTGAAAGCTTTAGCAGCCTACCTGGTATTCTATTTTACTGCAGCTGAGCTGGCACTCAAACCACAAGATGCAATCTTTTTCACTGTTCCCTCCCCTTTTCAAAGGCAGAGGAGCCTCACTCCATAGCCACCACCACCACATGCCACAAGGAGTACTGCCAGACTACTGGTAATTGTCCCTAAAGGCTCAAGGTCTCTTAAGTCAGCTGTGGTGAATACTGCCTGGCCTGGGACTTGCCCTTCAGTGGGCACCCTTACAGCCCAGGGCAGGTCCAGAAATGCCATCCAAGAGTCCAGTCCTGGAATCAAGGACCCCAAGAGCCCACTTGGTACTCTACTTCTCTGTGGCCATGCTGATACATAAGGTAGAAGACAAAGTCCCCTTACTTTTCCCTCTGCTTTTTTCAAGCAGAAGGAATTTCTCCCAGTAGCCACTACAACTGGTAATGTGCTGTCTCACCTGAAGCCGGCAAGTCTCAGAGGCTTACCCAAGGTCCTTGACATAGTACCTGGGTATTGCTGCTGGTTATTCAGGGCTTAAGGGCTCTTTAGTTAGCAGGTGATGAATGCTTCCATGTCTGAGCCCTTTTCTTCAAGGCAGCAGGTTTTCTTCTGGCCCAGGATGTGTCTAGAAATGTCCAAGAGCTAGGGCCTGAACAGGGGCCTCATGACTCTGGCCAGTGCCCTATCCTGCTGTAGCTGAGCTGATATCCAAGTTGCAAAACAAGTCCTCCCCACTCTTCCCACTTGTCTCCTCAAGTAGAAGGAAGGACAACCAGGTCTCTTGCAAGCTGTGAAGTCTGGTTTTAGAGGAGGAGTGATGCCAGTGCTCCGTTAGCCACCCTGGCTGGTGTCTCAGTTGGTCAGGTGCCTCCCCGCCCCCCTAACCCAGTCCCCTGTCTCTGGGCCTAGTTCAGCACTAGGACTTGTCTTAGAGTTGCAGTCCTTATAGCCTATACTGCCTTTCAAGTTTACTTAGAGACATACAGCACTGTAGCCCTCAGTGGTGAGGTTTGCAGGTACTCAAGTACAGACTGCTGGGACTAGCAATTCCCCTCTGGCTAGGGCTTATTTAAATGCTACCTGTGTGGGCAAGTGTCAGCTGAGTTCAGTCCGATTTTCCTTTCTGCTCTAACAGGACATCACTGAGTTTAATCCCTCCAATTGCTGTGCTCTCTCTCCCCCAGCATCCAGAGATGCTCTCTGCACCCCACTACAGTTGCCTGGGGCAGGAGTGGTGGTGTCAGGAATTCAAGACTGTTCTCTTCTGTTTCTTCGGTCCCTCTTTCAGGGATACAAAGTGATATGAAGATAAAACCAGGTACTAGGAGTGCTCTCGTGAATTTTGGTTCTTTGGTAGATAGTTGTTAAATTGGTGTTCTTGTAGGGGTAACAATTGGTAGAGCCTTCTGTTCCACCATATTGCTCCACCTCTGCTCCTGCTTTCACATTGGGTTATTTTTAAATTTTTTAAATTAATATACTTCATTTTTGGAGCATTGTTAGGCTTACAGAAAAACCGAATAGAAAGTACAGGAAGCTTCCATTTACTTCCTATCTCCCCTACCCACATTCTTCCCTATTATTAACATCTTGCATTGGTAGGTACTGTTGATACGATTGATGAATCAATATCAATACATTGTTACTAACTCAACTCATAGTTTACATTTAGGTTTACCCTTTGTGTTGTACATTTCTATGGATTTGTAAAACACATGTCATGTACCCACCATTGCAGCATAATACAGAATAGTTTCACTCCATAAAAATCCCCTGTGTGCCAGCTATTCATTCCATCTCTTTAACACTCCCCCCGCCCCCAACTCTGGAAGCCACTGATAATTTTGATCTCTATAGTACCGCCTTTTACAACATTGGAAACAAAAGTATGTCGGCTTTACAAACTGGTTTCCTTTATTGAGTATTATGCATTTACTTCTTCCATGCCTCTTTCTGGCTTGAATTTATGACAGAATAATATTCCATTGTATGTATGTATGTATGTATGTACTGCAGTTTGTTTACTCATTCACCTATTGAAGGATATCTTTGTTGCTTTCAATTTTTATCAATTTATGAGTAAATTGGCTATAGCTATATGTACACAGATTAAGTTTTTCAATACATTGTGTAAATACCTAGGAGTGTGACAACTGGATTATATGGTAAGACAGTGTTTAGCTTTGTAAGAAACTGCCAAAATGCCTTCCAAATTGGCTGTATCGTTTTGCATTCCCACCAGCAATGAAGGAGAGATATCTGCACTCCAGACGTTTTAAAGTTCTTTTAAAAAGTTATTTATTTATTTAATTGAACTGTTGTAATTGTTTATATATATGGGGTACAATTTAAAGTTTTGATACATATCTATGTTGTATAATGATCCAATCTGGGTAGTCAATGTACGTATCACCTCATGCATTTACATTCCTTGAGGTGAGAACCTTCAAAAGCCTCTCTTTTGAAGAGCTATTTTGTAATATACAATATTTTAATGTCAACCATAGTCCCTATACTGTGCAATAGAACACCAGAATTTACTCCTTCTAATTGTAACTTCATACCCATTTACCAACTTCTCCTATCCTCCTCTTTTCCTCCATCTGAAGGTTTTTTCCTTTTCAATGTTTCTATGGGGGAAGGAGAGCTTGCAGTTTTCTAGCCTGATACTTTACTGATCTCACTCTCACTTAAAACTTTTTAAAACATCTGTGATTTCAAAAATAATACATACTAATTCATGAAAAGCCAGATGAGACACACAAAGAGAGAACTAAATTCAAGATTTTTAGAAGACTAAACACAACACACACACACACACACACACACACACACGATTACTCAAACGTAACTCATTTCTAGAATTTGTCTGTACGCCCAAACAGTCCTCTTCACATCATTGAAATAGTCTGCTAATTTATACAACATTGTGACTGGGGGGTTTCCTGGTGTATCTTTTCAGTATCTGTGATATTATGAATACGCACACACACACACACACACACACACACACACACACACACACACAGGTTTTCATCCATAGTCCCTAGCTTACAATGCCCACAACCTTGTTACAGTTTTGTTATAATTAATGTTGGAGTGCTTTAGGCCTCAGAAACATACCTGAAGAAACAGAATCCCTCTCTTTCTCTGACCCTTTCCTGTCCTTTTTCACCTACCCAAGGCAGGACTAATCTGATTATGGGGCAGAAGACCCTCATTCCAGAGGGGGTCCTGCCCAATATCCTAAAGAAAGAATGGTAAACACAGAGGCCAAGACTGAACAGACAGGCCTTGCTGGGTTTAGATCATGTACTTTTTCCAATCACATTTTTACATGGTTCTCAATCATGCCTATATAATGAAGCCTCCACAAAAACTCAAAATGGTAGGGTTCAGAGAGCTTCTGGATAGCTGAACATGTGGGGGCTCCTTGACGATTGTGCACAAGGAGGGCATGGAAGCTCTGTGCCCCTTGCACCATATGTCACCCTATGCATCTCTTCTTCCATATCCTATATAATACCCTTTATAATAACTGGGTAAGCATAAGTGTTTTCCTGAGTTCCATTCCAACAAATTAACCAAACTCCAAAAAGGAGTCATGGGAACCCCAAATTGGAACTTGTTGATCAGAAGTTCTGGAGGCCTACACGTGTGACTGGTAGCTGAAGCTGGTGACTGGACGTCCAACCTGGGGGATCTGACACTATACCCAGGTAGATGGTGTCAGAATTGATTTGAAGGACACATAGCTGGTATCTGCTGCTTGTTGTGTGTGAAAAAAAAAACAAAAACACTTGGTCACAGAAGTCTTCTTTAGTGTTGATTGTTGTTGCAGTGTGAGAGCAGAGGACAAAAATGGTTTGACAGTTTGGTGAAAACAGTACCTGAATGTAAAAAGCAGCCTAATTATCTTTCTAATATGACTTCCCTCATGTCATCCCCCCTCTTACAGATTCCAGTCAAAATTTCCCATCACATCAAATAATAAATGGATAACTAGCTATTACTGCTCCCCAAAGGGCCCAACCCTTTTTATCTGTTCCTATTTTTCAATAATTATTAATATACATATAATGTATAAATTAGTACATTTTATAATTCTTACCATTACAATTACTTTTATTCCTCTTTCTACTTTTACTACATTACTTTCTTCTTACAAATTAGTTTTTTTTTATTGTGGCCAGTTTATTTCAGGCTGAGATCAACTCATTCTTGTACTTTTAAAATATTTCTGACTGCACTGAATTTAAAACAAATCTTTCAATGTTGCACACAACACATTTAAATATTAATATATTCTTCTTTTCTAAATATTACTTTGTATAAATTCTCCCAGCTAAAAGGTATGATTCATAAGAGGAGAAAAATAAATGAGGTAAACTGCTTTAGGTAACTTCCTTATACCAAATTGAGTCTGTTTTCATGCAATTCTATGTTAAAACTATTTTTGAAAAGGAAAGGGAGATGGTTTCTAAGATAATTTCATGATGTGCTAATTCTGGATTGAGTCAGAAAGAAGTTGAAGTCAAATCCTTTATAGAAAATTAACTCTTGAGGTATCCTTAGCTTATGATAAAACACACAGATTTTAAGGGTGCAGCTTCATGAGCTTTTACTTGAAATCACCATTGCAATCAATATATTTGACTGATACTTTACATTTTTCCAGAAAGGTCTCTTTATGCCCCATTCCCCTGCTCATACATCTAGAAACTAATAATTACATTTCTATTTCCATAGATTAATTTGAAGTATCCTAGAACTTCATACAAATTAAATCATACATTAACTACTCCATTTGGTCTGCCTTGTCTCATAATTTCTTTGAAATTCAACCTTGATCTTGCATGTTTCAGAAGTTTGTTCGTGTTATAGCAGAGGAGTATTTCAATGAATGAATATATCAGTGTGTTTATCTATTCACCTATCAAGGACAAGTTCTTGGTTTCCAGATTGCAGAATACATTTATGAATAATGCTGCTGTGAACATTCATAGACAAGACTATGTGGTAAGTTCCTAGGACTGAAATTGCTGGATCATAGTGTAGGTATATGTTTAACTTGATAAATTATAGTTACACACCCTAATTTTTCTCATGACATTTTACTCTCCAGTTCATCCATTACCCTCAACTCCATTTGATTTCTCTAATCTCCAAGTCTATCCTCAAAATTCCTTCAAGGAAAAGTTTCTACTTTCCTTATTGATTACGCTTCCCTCTTTTAATTACAGGTTGAGACCTTCCCTCATTTAGGCTTGAGAAAAATGTCCTTAAGTGTCCTAACCTTGCATCAAACCCACTTACTGATCAAACTCCACTTATGACTTCCCTTAGAGGACAAGGGACATTTCAGCTCAGTTATACACTGCTATTCTCAATTCCTGCCATTTTTTCCCTCTTCCTTTGACCCCCTGGCCTACCTCTCCAGCTCACTGAAAACAGCCTCCCCTGACGAGCACACCATTGTTATGTAATAGCCTAACCCTTCCCACTCACCTATCAGGGGGTGCCAAGCCTGCAGACTCACTCTGCTTTCATCATAACTGCCCTGAGGAGAAGGCTGAAGACTGAGGAATCCTCTTTGTGCCTCCCATTTGATTGCATTTTCTTTGGTCAAAAGTTCCCTTATTCATGGGACCTGCCTGGGTCCAGGACCCCTTGACAGGTGCTCTCTGGCTGCCTGTCCTCTGGGCACTCTTGTCCCAGGTCTATTGTTTTCATGACCCACCAGGATGGCGCTTTACCTCCTCAGAAATTGTGATCCCCAGGAAAGTGCCCCACAGGAGGCGTGGAGTTGAGATGCCAGACCAACTCTCTTACAGCATGCGTTTCCGGGGCCGAAGGCAAGTGATTCACATGAAGCTCAAGAAGAACATGATGCCCAGACATTTACCTGTTTTTACTGATAATGACCAGGGAGCCATGCAGGAGAACTACCCTTTTGTCCCGCGAGACTGTTACTATGACTGCTACCTGGAAGGGGTTCCTGGGTCTGTGGCCACATTGGACACCTGCCATGGAGGGCTGCGTGGCATGCTGCAGGTGGATGACTTGACTTATGAAATCAAACCCCTGGAGGCTTCTTCCAAATTTGAGCATGTAGTATCCCTGCTTGTGTCAGAAGAAAGACCAGGAGAGGCTAGTAGATGTAAGACTGAAGGGGAGGAGAGAGATCAAGAATCTGGAAAGGTAAAACTGGCTGAAACTCCCAGAGCAGGCCACGTTTATTTGTGGAGGCATCATAGAAAAAACTTGAAAATTCACTACACGGTTACTAATGGATTATTCCAGCGGAACCCTAATGTGTCACACATAATAGAGAATGTAGTGATTATTAACGGTATCATACATACCATTTTCAAACCAGTTTATTTAAATGTTTATGTACGTGTTTTGTTCATATGGAATCAAAAGGATGCAATAAAATTTTATGGGAGGCCGGCCCAAACTGCTGTAGAATTGTTTGGTTTGTGGAAATACCGTAAAGTTTATCCAACAATTGCACATGATACCTCAGTTGTTTTTACAGCATATCGACTTGGAAACCGGGACTGTTATACCAGCTTTGATGGAATATGCAACCCCAACTGGGGAGCAATGTTTGTGTATTTAATGAGGTATCACTTATTTAAGGGGGCATGTTTAACAGCACATACACTAGGTCATAACTTGGGCTTGTCACATGATTCTGCTGGTTGTTATTGTTTTCGACGAACCAACTGTCTCATGGCCCCTGTTCCTGATCTTAATGATATGATGAGCAATTGTTCTTATGAGCGGATGCAAAACAGGTTGAATATGTGGGATCCTTGTTTGAGTGATCCAAATATTCCATACACTAATTTTCCTTATGTAGCTCCTCGTTGTGGAGACAAGATCAAAAATCAGAGGGAAGAATGTGACTGTGGCTCCCTTAAAGATTGTGCCAATGATAGATGTTGTGAGACCTCTTGTATCCTTTCTCTTGGCAGTGTTTGCAATACAGGACTTTGCTGCCGTGAGTGTAAATATGCTGCCCCTGGAGTGGTTTGCAGAGACTTGGGTGGTATATGTGATCTACCAGAATACTGTGATGGGAAAAACGAAGAGTGTCCAAATGACGTCTATGTCCAGGATGGAACCCCATGTTCAGCAGTATCTGTTTGTGTAAGAGGAAACTGCAGTGACCGTGATATGCAGTGTCAAGCCCTTTTTGGCTACCAAGTAAAAGACGGCTCCCCGGCATGCTATCAACAATTGAATAGGATTGGTGACCGATTTGGAAACTGTGGGGTTATTCGACGGCGAGGAGGAAGTAAACCTTTTCCATGTGAAGAAGATGATGTTTTTTGTGGAATGTTGCACTGTAGTGGTGTCAGCAAGATTCCCGGTGGAGGTGAGCACACTACATTTCGTAGTATATTAGTACACGACATAAAAGAAGAAAAATGCTTTGGCTATGAAGCACACCAAGGGACAGACTTGCCAGAAATGGGGCTGGTAGTGGATGGTGCAACCTGTGGCCCAGGGAGCTACTGTCTTAAACACAATTGTACTTTTTATCAAGACCTGCATTTTGAGTGTGATCTTAAAACATGCAATTACAAAGGAGTATGTAACAACAAAAAACATTGCCACTGTGTGCTTGGGTGGCAACCACCAACATGTGAACTGAGAGGAACAGGAGGTAGTATAGATAGTGGCCCTCCACCTGAAAAACAATATCGTATAGCAAGCAGCATACTTGTGAATACAAACCGAGCACTACTTTTAATATTTACTCGTTACATCCTTTTTCTGGTTTCGCTTCTCTTTGGTGGCTTTTCACAAGCATTACATTTTTATGGAAGAGAAAGGGAAGGAGACAACACAATGGAGTAAATTACATTGACACTTACTGGGAGATATAATCAATAGTCACTCTGACAATTAGATCATCTTTTAGCAATTTGATGTCATCTTGAAATAAAATCACTTGGCAATTTAAAAAGGGTCTGTGTGTTTAAATTTACTTAACATTTCATGTCTGGTCATATTCTCAATACTTCTACAGATGACAGCAGAAACTCCTAGATTCACTAACAAGAGGACTTGTACTCATTTATGATTTGGGGTCTAATGTTTGCTAGATACCCCTGTGGCAAATCCTGTTTGCACTAATATACATTTGCTTTGCTTTAACACTCTTAAGGTCTTTTTCTTTTTCTTATTTTTGAGACAGGGTCTCACTCTGGCGCCCAGGCTGCCAGGCTGGAATGCAGTGGTGCTATCTTGGCTCACTGCAACCTCTGCCTCCTGAGTTCAAGCAATTCTCCCGCTTCAATCTCCTGAGTAGCTGGGATTACAGGCACACACCACCATGCCTGACTAATTTTTGTATTTTTAGGAGAGGGAGGGTTTCACCATGTTGGCCAGACTGGTCTCAAACTCCTGGCCTCAAGTGATTCACCTGCCTTGGCCTCCCAAAGTGCTGGGATTACAGGCGTTAGCCACCGCACCCAGCCTTAAGGTCTTTTTCTGATTGGTTACATTTGAGATGTTTGTTATTTGTCCATTTTATTGTTAGTGTTAAACAAATAAGCATAAAAGGCTACTTTGGCACTTACATGGTAGGAAGATTTTAAAAATCTTTGTGTCATAGGCACCTTGAATTTCAACAGTGGTAATACATAATCTGTGTCTTGTAATAAATCTTAAAGAGAATGCTACATTGTTGCACAGATAAGTATGATGTTTGTTGTAGGTTCATTTTAGTTTGCTAATGGTTGTTTTTTATTTTAGTGGTGAATAGATGTTGGATTTTAGCCAAGTAATTGCATTATTGGATCTGATTATATAGTCTTTCTTCCTTAATCTTTAATGTACTGAATTATATTGATTGATTTTCAAATGTTGAAACAATGTTGCATTACTAAAATAAATTCAACTTGGTTGTAATATACTATCTTTTTTATACATTACTAAATCTGACTTAATATCTTGTGCAGGATTTTCTTTTTTAAGATGGAGTCTCACTCTGTCACCCAGGCTGGAGTGCAGTGGTGCAATCTCGACTCACTGCAGGCTCCACCTCCCAGGTTCATGCCATTCTCCTGCCTCAGCCTGCCGAGAGGCTGGGACTACAGGCACCCACCACCATGCCCGGCTAATTTTTTGTATTATTTTGTGTAGGATTTTTAAATCCATGGTCATGATTGAGAGCAAGCTATAATTTTCTTTCTTGTGCCCTCTTTCTTAGATTTGAGTGTCATGATTTTATACCATCTCTTAAAATGAATTGAAGAATGTTCAATGATACAACATTGGAGTTATTTATTTCTTGACCGTTAGGTTTAGCTTATAAAACCATCAAAGCTTGTTTTCCTTTTAGGAAGATTTTAAACTGTTCATTCAAACTTTCAATTGAAAATTTTATTGAGACAATTATACATAGTTATAAAAATAATAGAAAGATCTCATATAGCTTTTACCTAGTTTCTCCCAATGGAAGAAAAATATAGTTATTAAACTATAGTACAATAACATAACTAGGTTGCTGACATCAATACAATTTCCTGGGCTTACTCAGATTGCCTCAGTTATATTTGTACTCATTTGTGTGTGAAAGTATGTAGCCACTCCTGCTTTTTTAAAATCAGTGTTTGCATGGTAAATGTTTTTCAATTCTTTTACATTCGGCCTATTTGATTAGATTTGAAGTGAATTTTTTATACACAGCATAGTGTTGTGTCATGTTTATTTACCCACTCTGCTTCTCTCTGTCTTTAGATTGGTGTATTAAGATCATTTACATTTAAGGTAACTATTGTTAATGCTTAAGTCTTCCCTTTCATTATTTATTTCTATTTGTTATAGCTATTTCTTATTTGTATTTGGTTTTTGGTTTTCTGTTACCTCCATCTGTGTATTTGTTCATTCGCACACTGCTATAAAGAAATCCCTGAGACTGGATAATTTATAAAAAAAAGAAGGTAATTGACTCAGTTCTGCAGGCAATACAGGAAGCATGATGCTGGCATCTGCTTGGCTTCAGGTGAGATCTCAGGAAACTTACAATCATGGCAGAAGGTGAAGGGGAAGCCATCACTTCATATGGCTGGAGAAGGACGGACAAAGAGAGTGAAGGGGGAGGTGCTACGCACTTTTAAACAAACAGATCTCATGAGAACTCACTCACCATTACCTGAGAAGATGATGCTAAACCATTCATGAAGGACTATCCCCATGATTCAATCACCTCTCACCATGCCCCACCTCCAACACTGGGGATTACAATTCAACATGAGATTTGGGTGGGGACACAGATACGCATCGTGTCAAGCTGCATCTATGTTACTGCAAAGGCATGATTTCATTCTTTGTATGGCTCTATAGTATTCCATGGTGTGGATGTACCACATTTTCTTTATCGAATCCACCATTGTTGGGCAGCTAGATTGGTTCTATGTCTTTGCTATTGTGAATAGTGCTGCAATGAACATACAGGTGCATGTGTCTTTTTGATAGAACAATTTCTTTTTTGTTGGCATATACCCAGTAATGGGATTGCTCAGTTGAATGGAAGTTCTCTTTCTAATTATTTGAGAAATCTCCAAACTACTTTCCACAGTGTCCTTTGGCCAATCTTTAACAGTAGATCCGCTAGCTGCAAACTCTTGTAGTTCTCCTTCCTTTCAGAATGTCTTTATTTCCTGTTCATTCCTGAAGGACAGTTTCACATGATATAATATTCATGGTTGATAGCTCTTTCCTTTCAGTACTTGAAAAATGTTGTGCCACATCCTTCTCGCTTCCATGTTTTCTGATGAGAAATCTATTGTCATGGCTAACTAGTTTTCTCAGCACCATTTATTAAATAAGGAATCCTTTCCCCATTGCTTGTTTTTGTCAGGTTTGTCAAAGATCAGATGGTTGTAGATGTGTGGTGTTATTTCTGAGGCCTCTGTTCTGTTCCATTCGTCTATATATCTGTTTTGGTGCCAGTATCATGCTGCTTTTGTCACTGTAGCCTTGTACTGTAGTTTGAAGGCAGGTAGAGTGATATCTGCTGCTTTGTTCTTTTTGATTAGGATTGTCTTGACTATATGGGCTCTTTTTTGGTTCCATATGAAATTTAAAGTAACTTTCTCTAGTTCAGTGGAGAAAGTCAATGGTAGTTTGATAGGAATAGCACTGAATGTCTAAATTGCTCTGGGCAGTATGGCCGTTTTCACAATATTGATTCTTCCTATCCATGAGCAAGGAATTTTTTTTTCATTTGTTTGTGTCCTCTCTTCTTTCCTTGAGCAGTGGTTTGCAGTTCTCCTCGAAGAGGACTTCAGGTCCCTTGTAAGTTGTATTCCTAGGTATTTTATTTTCTTTGTAGCCATTGTGAATGAGAATTCACTCATGATTTGGCTCTATGCTTGTCTATTTTTGGTGTATTGGAATGCTTGTGATTTTTGCACATTGATTTTGTACCCTGAGACTTTGCTGAAGTTGTTCATCACAAAAGCAATGGCAACAAAAGCCAAAATTGACAAATGGGATCTAATTAAACTAAAGAGCTTCTGCTCAGCAAAAGAAACTACCATTAGAGTAAACAGGCAACCTACAGAGTGAGAGAAAAATTTTAGCAATCTATCTATCTGACAAAGGTCTAATATCCAGAATCTACAAGGAACTTAAATTTACAAGGAAAAACAAATCACCCCATCAAAAATAGGGCAAAGGATGTGAACAGACAATTCTCGAAAGAAGACATTTATACGGCCCACAAACATGAAAAAAAAATGCTCATCATCACTAGTCATTAGAGAAATGCCAATCAAAACCACAATGAGATGCCATCTCACGCCAGTTAGAATGGTGATCATTAAAAAGTCTGGAAACAACAGATGCGGGAAAGGATGGGGAGAAATTGATACTCTTTTACATTGTTGGTGAGAGTGTAAGTTAGTTCAACCGTTGTGGAAGACAGTGTGGCAATTCCTCAAGGATCTAGAACCAGAAATGCCATTCGACCCAGCAATCCCATTACTGGGTATATACCCAAAGGATTATAAATCATTATACTATAAAGGCACATATACACGTATGTTTATTGCAGCACTCAAAATTATTTTAATGAGAAGTTTTCACTTTCCTTATCATTGGATACGCTTCCCTCTTTTAATTACATGTTGAGTCCTTCTCTCATTTAGGCTTGAGAAAAATGTCCTTAAGTGTCCTAAACTTGCATCAAACCCACTTATTCATCAAACCCCACTTATGACTTCCCTTAGAGGACAAGGGACATTACAGCTCAGTTATATGCTGCTATTCTGAATTCCTGCCATTGTTTTCCTCTTCCTTTGACCCCCTGACCTCCAGCTCACTGAAAACAGCCTCCCCTGATGAGCACACCATTGTTATGTAATAGCCTAACCCTTCCCACTCACCTATCAGGGGGTGCCAAGCCTGCAGACTCACTCTGCTTTCATCATAACTGCCCTGAGGAGAAGGCTGAAGACTGAGGAATCCTCTTTGTGCCTCCCATTTGATTGCATTTTCTTTGGTCAAAGGTTCCCTTATTCATGGGACTTGCCTGGGTCCAGGACCCCTTGACAGGTGCTCTCTGGCTGCCTGTCCTCTGGGCACTCTTGTCCCAGGTCTGTTGTTTTCATGACCCACCAGGATGGCGCTTTACCTCCTCAGAAATTGTGATCCCCAGGAAAGTGCCCCACAGGAGGCGTGGAGTTGAGATGCCAGACCAACTCTCCTACAGCATGCGTTTCCAGGGCCGAAGGCACGTGATTCACATGAAGCTCAAGAAGAACATGATGCCCAGACATTTACCTGTTTTTACTGATAATGACCAGGGGGCCATGCAGGAGGACTACCCTTTTGTCCCGCGAGACTGTTACTATGACTGCTACCTGGAAGGGGTTCCTGGGTCTGTGGCCACATTGGACACCTGCCATGGAGGGCTGCGTGGCATGCTGCAGGTGGATGACTTGACTTATGAAATCAAACCCCTGGAGGCTTCTTCCAAATTTGAGCATGTAGTATCCCTGCTTGTGTCAGAAGAAAAACCAGGAGAGGCTAGTAGATGTAAGACTGAAGGGGAAGAGAGAGATCAAGAATCTGAAAAGGTAAAACTGTCTGAAACTCCCAGAGCAGGCCACGTTTATTTGTGGAGGCATCATAGAAAAAACTTGAAAATTCACTACACGGTTACTAATGGATTATTCCAGCGGAACCCTAATGTGTCACACATAATAGAGAATGTAGTGATTATTAACAGTATCATACATACCATTTTCAAACCAGTTTATTTAAATGTCTATGTACGTGTTTTGTGCATATGGAATCAAAAGGATTTAGTAAGGTTTTATCGGATGCCTGTCGGAAAAGCTGTAAGTGATTTTGGTGTGTGGAAATATCATAAATGGTATACAAATATTAAACATGATACCTCAGTTGTTTTTACAGCATATCGACTTGAAAACCGGGACTGTTATGCCAACTTTGATGGAATATGCAACCCCAACTGGGGAGCAATGTTTGTGTATTTAATGAGGTATCACTTATTTAGGGGGGCATGTTTAACAGCACATGCACTAGGTCATAACTTGGGCTTGTCACATGATTCTGCAGGTTGTTATTGTTTTCGACGAACCAACTGTCTCATGGCCCCTGTTCCTGATCTTAATGATATGATGAGCAATTGTTCTTATGAGCGGATGCAAAACAGGTTGAATAAATGGGATCCTTGTTTGAGTGATCCAAATATTCCATACACTAATTTTCCTTATGTAGCTGATCGTTGTGGAGACAAGATCAAAAATCAGAGGGAAGAATGTGACTGTGGCTCCCTTAAAGATTGTGCCAATGATAGATGTTGTGAGACCTCTTGTATCCTTTCTCTTGGCAGTGTTTGCAATACAGGACTTTGCTGCCATGAGTGTAAATATGCTGCCCCTGGAGTGCTTTGCAGAGACTTGGGTGGTATATGTGATCTACCAGAATACTGTGATGGGAAAAACGAAGAGTGTCCAAATGACGTCTATGTCCAGGATGGAACCCCATGTTCAGCAGTATCTGTTTGTGTAAGAGGAAACTGCAGTGACCGTGATACGCAGTGTCAAGCCCTTTTTGGCTACGAAGTGAAAGACGGCTCCCCAGCATGCTATCAACAATTGAATAGGATTGGTGACCGATTTGGAAACTGTGGGGTTATTCTACGGCGAGGAGGAAGTAAACCTTTTCCATGTGAAGAAGATGATGTTTTTTGTGGAATGTTGCACTGTAGTGGTGTCAGCAAGATTCCCGGTGGAGGTGAGCACACTACATTTCGTAGTATATTAGTACACGACATAAAAGAAGAAAAATGCTTTGGCTATGAAGCACACCAAGGGACAGACTTGCCAGAAATGGGGCTGGTAGTGGATGGTGCAACCTGTGGCCCAGGGAGCTACTGTCTTAAACACAATTGTACTTTTTATCAAGACCTGCATTTTGAGTGTGATCTTAAAACATGCAATTACAAAGGAGTATGTAACAACAGAAAACATTGTCACTGTGTGTTTGGGTGGCAACCACCAACATGTGAACTGAGAGGAACAGGAGGTAGTATAGATAGTGGCCCTCCACCTGACAAACAATATCGTGTTGCAAGCAGCATACTTGTGAATACAAACCGAGCACTACTTTTAATATTTACTCGTTACATCCTTTTTCTGGTTTCACTTCTCTTTGGTGGCTTTTCACAAGCATTACATTTTTATGGAAGAGAAAGGGAAGGAGACAACACAATGGAGTAAATTACATTGACACTTACTGGGAGATATAATCAATAGTCACTCTGACAATTAGATCATCTTTTAGCCATTCTGATGTCATCTTGAAATAAAATCACTTGGCAATTTAAAAAGGGTCTGTGTGTTTAAATTTAATTAACGTTTCATATCTGGTCATATTCTCAATACTTCTACAGATGACGACAGAAACTCCTAGATTCACTAACAAGAGGACTTGTACTCATTTATGATTTGGGGTCTAATGTTTGCTAGATACCCCTGTGGCAAATCCTGTTTGCACTAATATACATTTGCTTTGCTTTAACACTCTTAAGGTCTTTTTCTTTTTCTTATTTTTGAGACAGGGTCTCACTCTGGCGCCCAGGCTGCCAGGCTGGAATGCAGTGGTGCTATCTTGGCTCACTGCAACCTCTCTGCCTCCTGAGTTCAAGCAATTCTCCCGCTTCAATCTCCTGAGTAGCTGGGATTACAGGCACACACCACCATGCCTGACTAATTTTTGTATTTTTAGGAGAGGGAGGGTTTCACCATGTTGGCCAGACTGGTCTCAAACTCCTGGCCTCAAGTGATTCACCTGCCTTGGCCTCCCAAAGTGCTGGGATTACAGGCGTTAGCCACCGCACCCAGCCTTAAGGTCTTTTTCTGATTGGTTACATTTGAGATGTTTGTTATTTGTCCATTTTATTGTTAGTGTTAAACAAATAAGCATAAAAGGCTACTTTGGCACTTACATGGTAGGAAGATTTTAAAAATCTTTGTGTCATAGGCACCTTGAATTTCAACAGTGGTAATACATAATCTGTGTCTTGTAATAAATCTTAAAGAGAATGCTACATTGTTGCACAGATAAGTATGATGTTTGTTGTAGGTTCATTTTAGTTTGCTAATGGTTGTTTTTTATTTTAGTGGTGAATAGATGTTGGATTTTAGCCAAGTAATTGCATTATTGGATCTGATTATATAGTCTTTCTTCCTTAATCTTTAATGTACTGAATTATATTGATTGATTTTCAAATGTTGAAACAATGTTGCATTACTAAAATAAATTCAACTTGGTTGTAATATACTATCTTTTTTATACATTACTAAATCTGACTTAATATTTTGTGCAGGATTTTCTTTTTTAAGATGGAGTCTCACTCTGTCACCCAGGCTGGAGTGCAGTGGTGCAATCTCGACTCACTGCAGGCTCCACCTCCCAGGTTCATGCCATTCTCCTGCCTCAGCCTGCCGAGAGGCTGGGACTACAGGCACCCACCACCATGCCCGGCTAATTTTTTGTATTATTTTGTGTAGGATTTTTAAATCCATGGTCATGATTGAGAGCAAGCTATAATTTTCTTTCTTGTGCCCTCTTTCTTAGATTTGAGTGTCATGATTTTATACCATCTCTTAAAATGAATTGAAGAATGTTCAATGATACAACATTGGAGTTATTTATTTCTTGACCGTTAGGTTTAGCTTATAAAACCATCAAAGCTGTTTTCCTTTTAGGAAGATTTTAAACTATTCATTCAAACTTTCAATTGAAAATTTTATTGAGACAATTATACATAGTTATAAAAATAATAGAAAGATCTCATATAGCTTTTACCTAGTTTCTCCCAATGGAAGAAAAATATAGTTATTAAACTATAGTACAATAACATAACTAGGTTGTTGACATCAATACAATTTCCTGGGCTTACTCAGATTGCCTCAGTTATATTTGTACTCATTTGTGTGTGAAAGTATGTAGCCACTCCTGCTTTTTTAAAATCAGTGTTTGCATGGTAAATGTTTTTCAATTCTTTTACATTCGGCCTATTTGATTAGATTTGAAGTGAATTTTTTATACACAGCATAGTGTTGTGTCATGTTTATTTACCCACTCTGCTTCTCTCTGTCTTTAGATTGGTGTATTAAGATCATTTACATTTAAGGTAATTATTGTTAATGCTTAAGTTTTCCCTTTCATTATTTATTTCTATTTGTTATAGCTATTTCTTATTTGTATTTGGTTTTTGGTTTTCTGTTACCTCCATCTGTGTATTTGTTCATTCGCACACTGCTATAAAGAAATCCCTGAGACTGGGTAATTTATAAAGAAAAGAAGGTAATTGACTCAGTTCTGCAGGCAATACAGGAAGCATGATGCTGGCATCTGCTTGGCTTCAGGTGAGATCTCAGGAAACTTACAATCATGGCAGAAGGTGAAGGGGAAGCCATCACTTCATATGGCTGGAGAAGGACGGACAAAGAGAGTGAAGGGGGAGGTGCTACGCACTTTTAAACAAACAGATCTCATGAGAACTCACTCACCATTACCTGAGAAGATGATGCTAAACCATTCATGAAGGACTATCCCCATGATTCAATCACCTCTCACCATGCCCCACCTCCAACACGGGATTACAATTCAACATGAGATTTGGGTGGGGACACAGATACGCATCGTGTCAAGCTGCATCTATGTTACTGCAAAGGCATGATTTCATTCTTTGTATGGCTTTATAGTATTCCATGGTGTGGATATACCACATTTTCTTTATCGAATCCACCATTGTTGGGCAGCTAGATTGGTTCTATGTCTTTGCTATTGTGAATAGTGCTGCAATGAACATACAGGTGCATGTGTCTTTTTGATAGAACAATTTATTTTTCGTTGGCATATACCCAGTAATGGGATTGCTCAGTTGAATGGAAGTTCTCTTTCTAATTCTTTGAGAAATCTCCAAACTACTTTCCACAGTGTCCTGTGGCCAATCTTTAACAGTAGATCCGCTAGCTGCAAACTCTTGTAGTTCTCCTTCCTTTCAGAATGTCTTTATTTCCTGTTCATTCCTGAAGGACAGTTTCACATGATATAATATTCATGGTTGATAGCTCTTTCCTTTCAGTACTTGAAAAATGTTGTGCCACATCCTTCTCGCTTCCATGTTTTCTGATGAGAAATCTATTGTCATGGCTAACTAGTTTTCTCAGCACCATTTATTAAATAAGGAATCCTTTCCCCATTGCTTGTTTTTGTCAGGTTTGTCAAAGATCAGATGGTTGTAAATGTGTGGTGTTATTTCTGAGGCCTCTGTTCTGTTCCATTCGTCTATATATCTGTTTTGGTGCCAGTATCATGCTGCTTTTGTCACTGTAGCCTTGTACTGTAGTTTGAAGGCAGGTAGAGTGATATCTGCTGCTTTGTTCTTTTTGATTAGGATTGTCTTGACTATATGGGCTCTTTTTTGGTTCCATATGAAATTTAAAGTAACTTTCTCTAGTTCAGTGGAGAAAGTCAAGGGTAGTTTGATAGGAATAGCACTGAATGTCTAAATTGCTCTGGGCAGTATGGCCGTTTTCACAATATTGATTCTTCCTATCCATGAGCAAGGAATTTTTTTTTCATTTGTTTGTGTCCTCTCTTCTTTCCTTGAACAGTGGTTTGCAGTTCTCCTCGAAGAGGACTTCAGGTCCCTTGTAAGTTGTATTCCTAGGTATTTTATTTTCTTTGTAGCCATTGTGAATGAGAATTCACTCATGATTTGGCTCTATGCTTGTCTATTTTTGGTGTATTGGAATGCTTGTGATTTTTGCACATTGATTTTGTACCCTGAGACTTTGCTGAAGTTGTTCATCACAAAAGCAATGGCAACAAAAGCCAAAATTGACAAATGGGATCTAATTAAACTAAAGAGCTTCTGCTCAGCAAAAGAAACTACCATTAGAGTAAACAGGCAACCTACAGAGTGAGAGAAAATTTTAGCAATCTATCTATCTGACAAAGGTCTAATATCCAGAATCTACAAGGAACTTAAATTTACAAGGAAAAAACAAATCACCCCATCAAAAATAGGGCAAAGGATGTGAACAGACAATTCTCGAAAGAAGACATTTATACGGCCCACAAACATGAAAAAAAAATGCTCATCATCACTAGTCATTAGAGAAATGCCAATCAAAACCACAATGAGATGCCATCTCACGCCAGTTAGAATGGTGATCATTAAAAAGTCTGGAAACAACAGATGCGGGAAAGGATGGGGAGAAATTGATACTCTTTTACATTGTTGGTGAGAGTGTAAGTTAGTTCAACCGTTGTGGAAGACAGTGTGGCAATTCCTCAAGGATCTAGAACCAGAAATGCCATTCGACCCAGCAATCCCATTACTGGGTATATACCCAAAGGATTATAAATCATTATACTATAAAGGCACATATACACGTATGTTTATTGCAGCACTCAAAATTATTTTAATGAGAAGTTTCCACTTATCATTGGATACGCTTCCCTCTTTTAATTACATGTTGAGCCCTTCCCTCATTTAGGCTTGAGAAAAATGTCCTTAAGTGTCCTAAACTTGCATCAAACCCACTTATTCATCAAACCCCACTTATGACTTCCCTTAGAGGACAAGGGACATTACAGCTCAGTTATATGCTGCTATTCTGAATTCCTGCCATTGTTTTCCTCTTCCTTTGACCCCCTGACCTACCTCTCCAGCTCACTGAAAACAGCCTCCCCTGACGAGCACACCATTGTTATGTAATAGCCTAACCCTTCCCACTCACCTATCAGGGGGTGCCAAGCCTGCAGACTCACTCTGCTTTCATCATAACTGCCCTGAGGAGAAGGCTGAAGACTGAGGAATCCTCTTTGTGCCTCCCATTTGATTGCATTTCCTTTGGTCAAAGGTTCCCTTATTCATGGGACTTGCCTGGGTCCAGGACCCCTTGACAGGTGCTCTCTGGCTGCCTGTCCTCTGGGCACTCTTGTCCCAGGTCTATTGTTTTCATGACCCACCAGGATGGCGCTTTACCTCCTCAGAAATTGTGATCCCCAGGAAAGTGCCCCACAGGAGGCGTGGAGTTGAGATGCCAGACCAACTCTCTTACAGCATGCGTTTCCAGGGCCGAAGGCACGTGATTCACATGAAGCTCAAGAAGAACATGATGCCCAGACATTTACCTGTTTTTACTGATAATGACCAGGGGGCCATGCAGGAGGACTACCCTTTTGTCCCGCGAGACTGTTACTATGACTGCTACCTGGAAGGGGTTCCTGGGTCTGTGGCCACATTGGACACCTGCCATGGAGGGCTGCGTGGCATGCTGCAGGTGGATGACTTGACTTATGAAATCAAACCCCTGGAGGCTTCTTCCAAATTTGAGCATGTAGTATCCCTGCTGTGTCAGAAGAAAGAGCAGGAGAGGCTAGTAGATGTAAGACTGAAGGGGAGGAGAGAGATCAAGAATCTGAAAAGTTAAAACTATCTGAAACTCCCAGAGCAGGCCACGTTTATTTGTGGAGGCATCATAGAAAAAACTTGAAAATTCACTACACGGTTACTAATGGATTATTCCAGCGGAACCCTAATGTGTCACACATAATAGAGAATGTAGTGATTATTAACAGTATCATACATACCATTTTCAAACCAGTTTATTTAAATGTCTATGTACGTGTTTTGTGCATATGGAATCAAAAGGATTTAGTAAGGTTTTATCGGATGCCTGTCGGAAAAGCTGTAAGAGATTTTGGTGTGTGGAAATATCATAAATGGTATTCAAATATTAAACATGATACCTCAGTTGTTTTTACAGCATATCGACTTGAAAACCGGGACTGTTATGCCAACTTTAATGGAATGTGCAACCCCAACTGGGGAGCAATGTTTGTGTATTTAATGAGGTATCACTTATTTAGGGGGGCATGTTTAACAGCACATGCACTAGGTCATAACTTGGGCTTGTCACATGATTCTGCAGGTTGTTATTGTTTTCGACAAACCAACTGTCTCATGGCCCCTGTTCCTGATCTTAATGATATGATGAGCAATTGTTCTTATGAGCGGATTCAACACAGGTTGAATAAATAGGATCTTTGTTTGAGTGAACCAAATATTCCATACACTAATTTTCCTTATGTAGCTGATCGTTGTGGAGACAAGATCAAAAATCAGAGGGAAGAATGTGACTGTGGCTCCCTTAAAGATTGTGCCAATGATAGATGTTGTGAGACCTCTTGTATCCTTTCTCTTGGCAGTGTTTGCAATACAGGACTTTGCTGCCATGAGTGTAAATATGCTGCCCCTGGAGTGCTTTGCAGAGACTTGGGTGGTATATGTGATCTACCGGAATACTGTGATGGGAAAAACGAAGAGTGTCCAAATGACGTCTATGTCCAGGATGGAACCCCATGTTCAGCAGTATCTGTTTGTGTAAGAGGAAACTGCAGTGACCGTGATATGCAGTGTCAAGCTCTTTTTGGCTACGAAGTGAAAGACGGCTCCCCAGCGTGCTATCAACAATTGAATAGGATTGGTGACCGATTTGGAAACTGTGGGGTTATTCGACGGCGAGAGGAAGTAAACCTTTTCCATGTGAAGAAGATGATGTTTTTTGTGGAATGTTGCACTGTAGTGGTGTCAGCGAGATTCCCGGTGGAGGTGAGCACACTACATTTTGTAGTATATTAGTACGCGACATAAAAGAAGAAAAATGCTTTGGCTATGAAGCACACCAAGGGACAGACTTGCCAGAAATGGGGCTGGTAGTGGATGGTGCAACCTGTGGCCCAGGGAGCTACTGTCTTAAACACAATTGTACTTTTTATCAAGACCTGCATTTTGAGTGTGATCTTAAAACATGCAATTACAAAGGACTATGTAACAACAGAAAACATTGTCACTGTGTGTTTGGGTGGCAACCACCAACATGTGAACTGAGAGGAACAGGAGGTAGTATAGATAGTGGCCCTCCACCTGACAAACAATATCGTGTTGCAAGCAGCATACTTGTGAATAGAAACCAAGCACTACTTTTAATATTTACTCGTTACATCCTTTTTCTGGTTTCGCTTCTCTTTGGTGGCTTTTCACAAGCATTACATTTTTATGGAAGAGAAAGGGAAGGAGACAACACAATGGAGTAAATTACATTGACACTTACTGGGAGATATAATCAATAGTCACGCTGACAATTACATCATCTTTTAGCCATTCTGATGTCATCTTGAAATAAAATCACTTGGCAATTTAAAAAGGGTCTGTGTGTTTAAATTTAATTAACGTTTCATATCTGGTCATATTCTCAATACTTCTACAGATGACAGCAGGAACTCCTAGATTCACTATCAAGAGGACTTGTACTCATTTACGATTTGGGGTCTAATGTTTTCTAGATACCCCTGTGGCAAATCCTGTGTGCACTAATATACATTTACTTTGCTTTAACACTCTTAAGGTCTTTTTCTTTTTCTTATTTTTGAGACAGCGTCTCACTCTGGCGCCCAGGTTGCTAGGCTGGAATGCAGTGGTGCTATCTTGGCTCACTGCAACCTCTGCCTCCCGAGTTCAAGCATTTCTCCCGCTTCAATCTCCTGAGTAGCTGGGATTAGAGGCAAACACCACCATGCCTGACTAATTGTTGTATTTTTAGGAGAGAGAGGATTTCACCATGTTGGCCAGACTGGTCTCAAACTCCTGGCCTCAAGTGATTCACCTGCCTTGGCCTCCCAAAGTGCTGGGATTACAGGCGTTAGCCACCGCACCCAGCCTTAAGATCGTTTTCTGATTGGTTACATTTGAGATGTTTGTTATTTGTCCATTTTATTGTTAGTGTTAAACAAATAAGCATAAAAGGCTACTTTGGCACTTACATGGTAGGAAGATTTTAAAAATCTTTGTGTCATAGGCACCTTGAATTTCAACAGTGGTAATACATAATCTGTGTCTTGTAATAAATCTTAAAGAGAATGCTACATTGTTGCACAGATAAGTATGATGTTTGTTGTAGGTTCATTTTAGTTTGCTAATGGTTGTTTTTTATTTTAGTGGTGAATAGATGTTGGATTTTAGCCAAGTAATTGCATTATTGGATCTGATTATATAGTCTTTCTTCCTTAATCTTTAATGTACTGAATTATATTGATTGATTTTCAAATGTTGAAACAATGTTGCATTACTAAAATAAATTCAACTTGGTTGTAATATACTATCTTTTTTATACATTGCTAAATCTGACTTAATATCTTGTGCAGGATTTTCCTTTTTAAGATGGAGTCTCACTCTGTCACCCAGGCTGGAGTGCAGTGGTGCAATCTCGACTCACTGCATGCCTCACCTCCCAGGTTCATGCCATTCTCCTGCCTCAGCCTGCCGAGAGGCTGGGACTACAGGCGCCCACCACCATGCCCGGCTAATTTTTTGTATTATTTTGTGTAGGATTTTTAAATCCATGGTCATGATTGAGAGCAAGCTATAATTTTCTTTCTTGTGCCCTCTGTCTTAGATTTGAGTGTCATGATTATACCATCTCTTAAAATGAATTGAAGAATGTTCAATGATACAACATTGGAGTTATTTATTTCTTGACCGTTAGGTTTAGCTTATAAAACCATCAAAGCTTGTTTTCCATTTAGGAAGATTTTAAACTACTCATTCAAACTTTCAATTGAAAATTTTATTGAGATAATTATACATAGTTATAAAGATAATAGATCTCATATAGCTTTTACCTAGTTTCTCCCAATGGAAGAAAAATATAGTTATTAAACTATAGTATGTTGGGGTCTGCGTGTTTTCTAAACAAAGGAATGAACACACAAGACAACACAGGACAAGACATACAGAGAACATGGCGGCCGCGCCCAGAGCCTCTGCCTCACTTTATTTATACTCCATAAACCCCACGTCAGCAGAAAGAACACAATGCAAAACAAACTTTCTTTACCCAGATGTAACCTTCTGCTTAGTTCCTTGTCTCTATGCTCTTCCTTATTTGTCCGCCTTCTTGGCGCCTACGGGAGTTCATTAAAAGTTCAATTGGAGATACTGTCCTTGAGCCCTATCTATTCTCAGCATACTGTTTTCAAGGGCCCCTGCATTTCCCCCTTTTTGTTTTGCCTCAATCCTAGAAAGGTAGCCCATATTTGTTCCTGTGTTTTCTTTTGTTTTTGGAGGCGACGGAGGGAGCATCAGGTCACCAGGAGAAGCAGACCTAATCCGAGTGCCCAAAGCAATATACTTCCAGAGATTGTAGAAATCCATGTTTTCATCTGGGTCCATGGGTTAAGGGCAGCAAGGTGTTGACCCAGCTCCTGCAGGGTTGCAGTTCCAGACAATACATGTAATTGTTGTCGAAATGCTTCGGAAATGTTTGGAGTGAGCTCTTGGATGTCCAAACTAATATTTTTATGGCCTACTAATAATTTTCAGATTTCCGTCCAGTTCTGAGAGATATAAAAAGGCACAGGCGTTACACAAAATTGAGTGGAGTTCCAATCACATTGCAATGTTATCCGAGTACTGAGGACAGTGAGCTGATCTCCAAGCCATGTCAAGGCTTGCTCCATGTTGTCCAATCTTTCAGCAAGTTGAGTATCAATGTTTCGTTGTTGAAGCCATAACCGGTGAGATTGCTCGTGCAATTGCTGCACAAATTCAGCATTTTGTATGCTTTGATGTAGAGCGAGCCCTGCTACGGCCGCAGTGGAGGCAATGGCGACAAGGCTCATCACCGAGGCAATTATAAGTCCAAGGGCATGGCAGGTTCACTGGAGAGAAGTCCTAATATAGTCTCAAGAGGTGATGCCCCCCACGGTCGTGTAAGGTTAACAGGTAGCCAAATTTCCTTACGAGTCCTGAGGATATAAATATCCCCAGTAAAGTTGTGCCACCACGAATGATTGAGGCAAGACAAAAATGTACACGTATCTGTACAATTAACAATCCCCGTATCTTTATCCCATGTCAAATTCCCCGCTAATAATAGGTAGGGCTTACGGACACAAGCAATAACATATCGGGAGGTATTTCGATATAACTGAATATGAAAGGAGTTAGTTGGGTTAGAAAGATTAAGGGACATATTCCCCACAAAAGTGCTAATGGCATCGCCTGCAGCTAACAACTTCCAAAGATGACTCTGTACTTGTAAAGAGTGTCTAAGATGAGGCATACGTGGCGACAGGCCTCCTTCATGTCATACCAAGGTTTCATTACCGTTAGCGGCAATACTTTTATTTACCCGGTGCCATTTCAAAGGTATGTGACTAAATTTTGTTTGAAAATCACCGTGCACACTCCAATCAGTTACTTGCATCCCATTGTATTCTAATAAAATCCGGGGTTTAGTTCCCCGACAGTGTTGCCACTCCAGCACCTCAATATTAGGGGAAACCTCTGGGATAGGACAAAAAGGTAAAGAACTAGGAATAGTCTCATTACTATATACAGTATGATTATACTGAAAGCTTCTAGTTACAATAATAACAATATTAGCAGCCACATGACTATGATTATAGCGAACAGCCCAGGCTTCATGCGATTTTCGGAGACAATGAGGACTATTTCCCATGCATATTGGAAGTCCTTCCACTCCAAATTGGTATGTGCTGTTTATGATTCCTGTTTCCCGTTCTATATTGTCCTTGTCCATATAGGGGGACGGCATCCAAGTAGTGTCATTGGCGAAAACCTTAATTTCCGCCTCCCCCCAGGCAACTCCCTGATACAAGGGCGGAAAGGGAATGTAAGTCCAATATTCATACAAAGCCTCACTAAGGGAAATAAGTCCCCCACCAAGGCACATCCAACAAAGGAAGAAATGCATGCTGAATCCAGTTTTCTTTTCAACAGGGTTTCAATCGTCTTGTAGGAAACCACTCAGGTCTGCTCCCTGTAAGGACAAGAGCATAGCCCCGTCCCTGTTTTAGAACTTGCCCTTGAACATACTTACCTTCTTCATTAGGATACCAAACCCTTAAATTGTCAGCGGGGACTATCACCGAGGGAGGTGAGGAAAGATTGGTTACGGCAGCAGAGTCTTGCAATTGTCTCCATTGAAAGAACCTTCAGAATCTGGTTTCTGGGGGACTCATTTCCCCCTTTTTGTTTTTGCAGTTGAATTTTTAAGGTTAAATTTGCACGTTCAATGATGGCTTGACCTTGACTGTTGCCCGGGATCCCGGTGATATGTTGAATATTGTATTGCTGTAAGAAAACTTGTAATTTACGAGAGACGTAGGCAGGGGCATTATCAGTTTTAAGTATAAGAGGAATGCCCATGATGGCGAAAAAAGCTAAGAGATGTGTAATAACAGAATCAGCTTTCTCAGATGGCAACGGAGTTGCCCATTGAAAATGAGAAAAGGTATCAATGGTATGATGAACATACTTTAATCGTCCAAAAGAAGGGACATGAGTGACATCCATTTGCCAAATCTGATTAACTTGAGTACCTCATGGATTAACCCCAGGATGGAAGGATGGAATGCTCAAAGGAGCACAGGAAGGACAAGCTCAAATAAGAGAACGAGCTTGTTTACGAGTTAAATGAAACCGTCGTTGAAGGCCAGAACTATTAGTGTGATGTAGAGCATGTTCTTGTTCTGCAGCCTGCAGGTGGCCAGTTAAAAGCGAATGAATCTGAGTGTTACCATGAACTAATGGTCTGGGAAGTTGAGAATGAGAACGAAGATGAGTGATGAATAAAGGAGCTCGACGTTGGCTCAAAGTAGAGGATAACAAAGAAAAGAGTTTTTGAAGAGAAGAAGTAGCACAAAGAGGTAAAGTGGCCTGAGAAATATAAGAAGTAACATAAACAGCGTATTGAGAATCACTAACAATGTTTCAACTAGTAGTAGGGAAATCAAGTAAGACCATGAGAATAGCAAACAATTCTCCCTGTTGCACCGAGGGATAAGGATAAACTGTAACTCAAAATTAATAAACACTCCAATATCCAGCCTTACCATTGCTACTAGCATCAGCAAAAAAGGTAGGACCTTGAACAGGAAATACAGAAATTGGTGAGAAAGGCAACACAGAATGTTGCCTAAAAAATGAAAAGATCGGAGACTTAGGATATTGGGTAGAAAATTGTCCAACAAATGAAGCGCAAGCAACTTGCCAAGAATCAGAAGTTGCAAGAAGATAAGTAATCTGACTATGAGTGAATTGAGAGATAATTAAGGAAGGATCTCCTCCCCAAAGTTGTCGACAGTGATGCCGTCCTTTGATGATCAGTTCAGCTAAACAGTCGATATAAGTAGTCAAGCGTTTAGCTGTTTTATTGGACAAAAAGATCCATTCTAGCGGCCTGCAGGGGCCTTTGAAAACAGTATGCTGAGAATAGATAGGGCTCAAGGACAGTATCTCCAATTGAACTTTTCATGAACTCCCGTAGGTGCCAAGAAGGCGGGCAGATAAGGAAGAGCATAGAAACAAGGAACTGAGTAGAAGGTTATGTGTGGGAAAAGAAAGTTTGTTTTGCATTGCATTCTTTCTGCTGACGTGGGGTTTATGGAGTATAAATAAAGTGAGGCGGAGGCTCTGAGTGCGGCCGCCATGTTCTCTGTGTGTCTTTGTCTTTTGTGTGTTCTTTCATTCTCCACCACCCCCGGCACGGTCCCCAACAAGTGGCGCAGCGAGCAGGGTCATAAGTGAGTAGGGGAGAACAAGAAGGGGAACCCCCTAGGGGCGGGTAAGGCCCAGATCTTGTTAAGGGGAACCTTCTTAAGCTTTCATTATGGGGAATTCCATCTCTCTGGCCTCAGAATATTTACGGCTGTTTCAAGGACTGTTGCTGTCTATAGGAGTGGAAGTAAAAGAAAAAGACTTTGAAGCGATTGTTTGCCCATGTTGAACAACATTGTTACTGGTTTCAGTATCAGACTAAAGTGCAGCTGAATCGCAGAGAATGGTTACAGGTAGTAAAAACTCTGCTTAGAGCTCTCCAGTTGGGGGATATTATGCCTCTAAAATTGTGGACCTTGTGTGACTCTATCACTCAGACATTAGAGTTACTTGAGACTGATTCAGAGTGTGGTAATGTAGCCACAGGAGGAAAGGTATCTGAGGATTTGAAAAAAATAAAAATAAAATAAATCTGAAATGGAGCCCATTTGTGCCAGGATAACAGAGGATGGGGGGGTAGCAAAAGGGGGAGAAGAGAAAAAGCCAGCTCTTCCTTCTTCTAAGGGAAATTCTGACATGCAGTGTATTATGGAAATGCTTCAACAAATATTACAGATATATTCTTCTAATTCACCTTTGCGAGCTTTCCCTGTTTCTTTTCCTTCTGCCCTGTTAAAAGAGGATTTTCCAGAGCCTCCAACCCCCCGGCTTCCTTATCTTTACCTTTGTTTGGCAAAGTTGAAGCCCTGTTCACATCAGACATACTTTAAATTTATACTAAACATCTGTTTAATATGTCAAAACCAGTGTATATGTATATCTTATTGTTTGTTAAAATATTATGAGTATTTCAATAGTCAATAAGCACATTAATATTAACTATTAATATTAATATAGTATTAATAACCCCAGCTAGGAAATTGTTATGTTATAGGGGTGCATAGGTTCCACCAATTTACACTCCAAACAGAAGTTGAGTATTCGAGTTGCTTAACACATTAACTACCTCTTGATATTTTCTGTGTTTTTAAATTTTAACCATTGTATTATGTATGTATGATTCTTAATTTGGTATTAATATACATATTTCCTAGTGAGTAATGATGTTAGACATATAGGTTTATTGTCATTTCTTTGTTCTGCTACTTTTGGTTGGGTTATTTACCTTTTCCTATTAATATGTTGGGATTCTTTATATTTGGGGATATGAGTATTATTATATATTATATATACTTTTAATTAAAAAAAAATTTAAGGAGCTGGATCTGTTTCCAATTATTTGTGCTTCTTTTGCTCCTAATGCTCAGTTTTCAAATGGTGGCAATAATGTCCAATTTAATGCCTTACAATTTAATTTTTAAAAAAGAAATGAAAGCTGCCATTTCTAACTATGGACCTCAACCTCCTTTTATCCTTGGTCTTCTTGATATTTTTCATCAGAAAATTTGATAATTCCTATAGACTGGAAGACTTTGGGGAAGGCTTTTCTTGATCATTCTCAGTGGTTACAATTGCACAGCTGGTAAATGAACAAAGCACATGTACAGGCTAGGAAAAATGTTATGTGTGATCCCCCTGGACCCACTGAGGAACAACTCACAGGCACGGGCCAATATGCTACTCTTAATGCTCACGCTGGTTTAGATGATGTTGCCCTTACTCAAATCAAGATTTTGTTTTTAAGGGCCTGAAATAAGGTAGAGATAACAGGAAAATCTTCCCTTTCCTCTGTGAAGATTTTACAGGGCACAAATGAACCATATCTATATTTCGTAGCCCGTCTTCAGGATGCTGTTTTCAAAATTGTGGGTGCTGGCCTTGCTTCAAAAATTTTGTTACAAACATTGTCTTTTAAAAATGCTTATGCTGACTGTTAAAAATTGTTAAAATCGTTAAAGGCCAATGGGGCCAATTTAGATAAATATATTAAAACTTGTGTTAGTGTTGGAGGGGCTATTTATAATGCTCAATTATTTGCTGGAGCTTTGTTTAAAGCCTTAAAAGGAAATAACAAACAAGGTGTTTGCTTTCAGTGTGGTAAACCTAGACATTTCAAAAAAGAATGTCATAAAAACTGAACACTTTTATCCCTCAAGGCAGAAAGCTGCCTTCAGAGGTGTACAAATGTGTGGTAAAGGTTGACATTAGACAAATAAATGTCGTTCCAAAACTGATAAAAGTGGAAATTTACTGTCTCCTCTCCTGAGAAACGGGAGCCGGGGCCCACAGGCTTGGGGCCCCAACAATTACAATACAAGTCTACTACAATATTCAGTGAGCAATGGCCTACAACATTAAGGAATAAATTCAAGTCCTCCTTAAGGATCCCACACCTTACCCCAGTTTCTCAGCTTTATGCGGCAACTAAGCAGAGCGCCGCTGCTGACTTAGCTATTACTCAGCCTTATACTTTGTCTCCTAATAGAGGAGTATATAAATTAGCTATTAGAGTGTGTGACCCTTTGCCAAAAGGACATGATGTTACTAACAAAATTCTTATTATGGTTCAAGTCTCACAATTTATATGCCTAGAGGCAGGGGAACGTATTCTCAATAGGGAGGGTTTGGTAGCACAGAAAAAACTGTTTTTTGGGAAACTTTAGTTTCTAATCAAAAGCCCGTATGTTCATTGCACATTAATGAAATAGTTTTTAAAGGGTTAATTGATACGAGGGTGAATATGTCTATTATTTGTTTAAATTAGTGGCCTATACAATGGGAAAAAAGACAAGTTTCAGTTATACTCACTAGCTTGGGTGCTGCTTCTGTGGTTTATCAAGACGTAGAACCTTTAACCTGTGTCGGTCCTAAAGGTCAACAAGGTCAAGTGTTTTTTTTTTTTTTTATATTGTTCCTATCAATATTAATTTTTGGGAACAAGATCTTTCACAACAATTTGCTGCTTTTTTAAACATTCCTCATATTTCCTCAGCTGCCAAAAATATGATGTTCAAAATGGGCTACAATCCTTTAAACTCATAGCCACCACTCCTATTTAGGTGAAACAGTGACCATTATTTAAAGAAATACTTAGGACTTTAAAAGAGTAAGTCAAAAAACAAATGGCCGAGAGGAATCTAAAGCCACGTACTTCTGCATGGAATTCTCATCTTTGTCTTGTCTTAAAACTATAAATGTTTACATTTAACCTAGGGAAAGTTTACAGCCCAGTCTTCCTAATCCTGCCATTATCCCACAAAGTTAAAACCAGAGAAAAGCAGCAAGATGCTTTTGTATCATTACAAACTCAGCTTTCTTTCTACTCACTTAATATTGCCACAGAAAAAATTTAACTGGATTTTCTTATTCAATATTTAGGTTATACCTTGGAGGCACAAAATATTCGACCCCAAAAAATTCAAATTCGACGTGATCATTTAAAAACATTACATGATTTTCAAAAGCTTCTAGGAGACATTAATTGGATGCATCCTGTTTTAAGAATACCAACATATCAGTCATAACATCTTTTTTCTATTCTAGAAGGAGACAGTCACTTGGACAACTCACGCCATTTAACTCCTTTGGCTTTACAGGAACTCCAGCTTGTTGAAGAGCAACTTCAAAAGGCCCTTCCTTTTGTTTATTTCATACTTTACCTTCTCCCACAGGAATGATTCATCAAACTAATCGACCACTAAAATGGATCCTTTTGTCCAATAAAATATCTAAACGCTTGGCTACTTATATCGATCATTTAGCTGAACTGATCATCAAAGGACGGCATCACTGTCGACAACTATGGGGAGGAGATCCTTCCTTAATTATCTCTCAATTCACTCATAGTCAGATCACTTATCTTCTTGCAACTTCTGATTCTTGGCAAGTTGCTTGCGCTTCTTTTGTTGGACAATTTTCTACCCAATATCCTAAGTCTCCGATCTTTTCATTTTTTAGGCAACATTCTGTGTTGCCTTTCTCACCAATTTCTGTATTTCCTGTTCAAGGTCCTACCTATTTTACTGATGCTAGTAGCAATGATAAGGCTGGATATTGGAGTGTTCATCAATCTCGAGTTACAGTTTATCCTTATCCCTTGGTGCAACAGGGAGAATTGTTTGCTGTTCTGATGATCTTACTTGATTTCCCTACTACTGGTTGTAACATTGTTAGTGATTCTCAATACGCTGTTTATGTTACTTCTTATATTTCTCAGGCCACTTTACCTCTTTGTGCTACTTCTTCTCTTCAAAAACTCTTTTCCTTGTTATCTTCTACTTTGAGCCAATGTCGAGCTCCTTTATTCATCACTCATCTTCGTTCTCATTCTCAACTTCCTGGACCATTAGTTCATGGTAACACTCAGATTGATTCACTTTTAATAGGCCACCTACATGCTGCAGAACAAAAATATACTCTACATCACACTAATAGTTCTGGCCTTCAACGACGGTTTCATTTAACTTATAAACAAGCTCGTTCTCTTATTCGAGCTTGTCCTTCCTGTGCTCCTTTGAGCATGCCATCCTTCCATCCTAGGGTTAATCCATGAGATGTCCCTTCTTTTGAACAATTAAGTATGTTCATCATACCATTGATACATTTTCTTATTTTCAATGGGCCACTCCATTGACATCTGAGAAAGCTGATTCTGTTATTACACATCTCTTAGCTTGTTTTGCCATCATGGGCATTCCTCTTATACTTAAAACTAATCATGCCCCTGCCTATGTCTCTCGTAAATTACAAGTTTTCTTACAGCAATACAATATTCAACATATCATCGGTATCCCGGGCAACAGTCAAGGTCAAGCCATCATTGAGCGTGCAAATTTAACTTTAAAAACTTAACTATTAAAACAAAACAAAAAGGGGGAAATGAGCCCCCCAGAAACCAGATTTTGAAACCAGATTTTGAAGGTTCTTTTTACCTTAATTTTTTTGAATCAATGGAGACAATTGCAAGATTCTGCTGTCGTAACCCATCTTTCCTCACCTCCCTTGGTGATAGTCCCTGCTGACAGTTTAAAGGTTTGGTATCCTAATGAAGAAGGTAAGTATGTTCAAGGGCAAGTTCTAAAACAGGGACGGGGCTATGCTCTTGTCCTTACAGGGAGCGGACCTGAGTGGTTTCCTACAAGATGATTGAAACCCTGTTGAAAACTGGATTCAGCATGCATTTCTTCCTTTGTTGGATATGCCTCGGCGGGGGACTTATTTCCCTTAGTGAGGCTTTGTATGAATATTGGACTTATATTCCCTTTCCGCCCTTGTATCAGGGAGTCGCCTGAGGGGAGGCGGAAATTAAGGTTTTCACCAATGACACTACTTGGATGCCGTCCCCCTATATAGACAAGGACAATATAGAACGGGAAACGGGAATTATAAACAACATATATCAATTTGGAGTGGAAGGACTTCCAATATGTATGGGAAATAGTTCTCATTGTCTCCGAAAATCGCATGAAGCCTGGGCTGTTCGTTATAATCATAGTCATGTGGCTGCTAATACTGTTATTATTGTAACTAGAAGTTTTTAATATAATCATACTGTATATAGTAATGAAACTATTCCTAGTTCTTTACTTTTTTGTCCTATTCTAGAGGTTTCTCCTAATATTGAGGTGCTGGAGTGACAACAATGTCGGAGAACTAAACCCCGGATTTTATTAGAATACAATGGAATGTAAATAACTGATTGGAGTGTGCATGGTGATTTTCAAATAACATTTAGTCACATACCTTTGAAATGACACTGGGTAAATAAAAGTATTGCTGCTAACAGTAATGAAACCTTGGTATGGCGTGAAGGAGGCCTGAAGTACAGAGTCATCTTTGGAAGTTGTTAGCTGCAGGCGATGCCATTAGCACTTTTGTGGGGAATATGTCCCTTAATCTTTCTAACCCAACTAACTCCTTTCATATTCAGTTATATCGAAATACCTCCTGATATATTATTGCTTGTGTCCGTAAGCCCTACCTATTATTAGCGGGGAATTTGACATGGGATAATGATACAGAGATTGTTAGTTGTACAGATATGTGTACATTTTTGTCTTGCCTCAATCATTCCTGGTGGCACAACTTTACTGGGGATATTTATATCCTCAGGGCTCGTAAGGAAATTTGGCTACCTGTTAACCTTACGTGACCATGGGGGGCATCACCTCTTGAAACTTATATTTGGACTTCTCTTCAGCGAACCTGCCGTGCCCTTGGACTTATAATTGCCTCGGTGATGAATCTTGTTGCCATCGCCTCCACTGTGACCGTAGCAGGACTCGCTCTTCATCAAAGCATACAAAATGCTGAATTTATGCAGCAATGGCACGAACAATCTCACCGGTTATGGCTTCAACAACGAAACATTGACTCTCAACTTGCTGAAAGATTGGACAACATGGAGCAAGCATTGACATGGCTTGGAGATCAGCTCACTGTACTCAGTACTCGGATGACATTACAATGCGATTGGAACTCCACTCAATTTTGTGTAACGCCTGTACCTTTTAACATCTCTCAAAATTGGACTGTAATCCAAAAATTATTAGTAGGCCATAAAAATATTAGTTTGGACATCCAAGAGCTCATTCAGAACATTTCCGAAGCATTTCGACAACAATTACATGTGTTGTCTGGAACCGTAACCCTGCAGAGCTAGGTCAGCGCCTTGCTGCCTTTAACCCATGGACCCAGATGAAAACATGGATTTCTACAATCTCTGGAAGTATATTGCTTTGGGCACTTGGATTGAGTCTACTTCTTTTGGTGATTCGATGCTCCCTCCGTCGCCTCCAAAAACAAAAGAAAACACAGGAACAAATATGGGCTACCTTTTTAGGATTGAGGCAAAACAAAAACAAAAAGGGGGAAATGCAGGGGCCTTTGAAAACAGTATGCTGAGAATAGATAGGGCTCAAGGACAGTATCTCCAATTGAACTTTTAATGAACTCCCGTAGGCGCCAAGAAGGCGGGCAGATAAGAAAGAGCATAGAAACAAGGAACTGAGTAGAAGGTTACATGTGGGAAAAGAAAGTTTGTTTTGCATTGCATTCTTTCTGCTGACGTGGGGTTTATGGAGTATAAATAAAGTGAGGCGGAGGCTCTGAGTGCGGCCGCCATGTTCTCTGTGTGTCTTTGTCTTTTGTGTGTTCTTTCATTCTCCACCACCCCCGGCACGGACCCCAACATTTTATTGGACAAAAAGATCCATTCTAGCGGCCGATTAGTTTGATGAATCATTCCTGTGGGAGAACGTAAAGTATGAAATAAACAAAAGGAAAGGGGAACGTCGGGAAGGATATAATGTAAATGGGCCTTTTGAAGTTGCTCTTCTACAAGCTGGAGTTCCTGTAAAGCCAAAGGAGTTAAATGACGTGAGCTGTCCAAGTGACTGTCTCCTTCTAGAATAGAGAAAAGATGTTGTAACTGATACGTTGGTATTCCTAAAACAGGACACATCCAATTAATGTCTCCTAAAAGCTTTTGAAAGTCATTTAATGTTTTTAAATGATCATGTCAAATTTGAATTTTTTGGGGTCGAATATTTCATGCTCCCAAGGTATAACCTAAATATTGAATAGGAAAATCCACTTGAATTTTTTCTGGGGCAATATTAAGTGAGTAGAAAGAAAGCTGAGTTTGTAATGATGCAAAAGCATCTTGCTGCTTTTCTCTGGTGGGTGCAGCAAGAAGAATGTCATCCATATAATGATATAAAAGAACAGAAGGATGACGCTTTCGAACAGGATCCAGGGCCCGATGGACAAATTCTTGACACAAGGTAGGACTGTTTAACATACCTTGAGGTAAAACTTTCCATTGATATCGAGAAAGTGGCTGAGAATTATTAAAAACAGGGACAGAGAAGGCAAAACGCTGACAATCCTTTTGATCCAAAGGAATAGAAAAAAAAACAATCCTTTAAATCAATAACCATGAGTACCCAATCTTGAGGAATCATAGAAGGATTAGGAAGGCCAGGTTGTAAGCTTCTCCTAGGTTGAATGTAAACATTTATAGTTTTAAGATTAGTTAATAAACGCCATTTTATGTAAACATTTATAGTTTTAAGATTACCATTTTATGTAAACATTTATAGTTTTAAGATTAGTTAATAAACGCCATTTTTCACACTTTTTTTTTTTTTTTTTAACATGACAAAGACAGGGGAATTCCATGCAGAAGTACTTGGCTTTATATGCCCCTCGGCCAATTGTTTTTTGACTTACTCTTTTAAAGCCCTAAGTTTTTCTTTAGATAATGGCCACTGTTTCACCTAAACAGAAGCGGTAGTTTTTCACTTTAATTATAAAACTTGAGGCTGGTGAACAGTGGCTATGAGTTTAAAGGATTGTAGCCCATTTTGAACATCATATTTTTGGCAGCTGAGGAAATATGAGGAATGTTTAAAAAAGCACCAAATTGTTGTAAAAGATCTTGTCCCCAAAGATTAATATTGATAGGAACAATATAAAAAAACACTTGACCTTGTTGACCTTTAGGACCGACACAGGTTAAAGGTTCTACGTTTTGATAAACCACAGAAGCAGCACCCAAGCCAGTGAGTATAACTGAAACTTGTCTTTTTTTTTTCCATTGTATAGGCCACTAATTTAAACAAATGATAGACACATCCACCCCCGTATTAATTAACCCTTTAAAAACTATTCCATTAATGTGCAATGAACATAAGGGCTTTTGATTAGAAACTAAAGTTTCCCAAAAAACAGTTTTTCCTGTGCTACCAAACCCTCCCTGTCGAGATACCTCTCTAGATAGAAACAGAAAAAAAAGGCAATAAAAGTAATTGTGTAATACGCTCCCCTGCCTCTAGGCGTATAAATTGTGAGACTTGTACCATAATAAGAATTTTATTAGTAACATCAGGATCAATGATTCCTGGAATCACCATTAACCCCTGTATAGCACTGTTGTTTTGACCTAACAAAAGTCCTACATGTCCTTTTGGCAAAGGGCCACACACTCTAATAGCTAATTTATATACTCCTCTATTAGGAGACAAGGTATAAGGCTGAGTAATAGCTAAGTCAGCAACGGCGCTCTGCTTAGTTGCCGCATAAAGCTGAGAAACTGGGGTAAGGTGTGGGATCCTTAAGGAGGACTTGAATTCATTCCTTGATGTTGTAGGTCATTGCTCACTGGGTATTGTAGTAGACTTGTATTGTAATTGTTGGGGCCCCAAGCCTGTGGGCCCCGGCTCCCGTTTCCCAGGAGAGGAGACAGTAAATTTCCACTTTTATCAGTTTTGGAACGACATTCATTTGTCCAATGTTGACCTTTACCACAACATTTGTACACCTCTGAAGGCAGCTTTCTGCCTTGAGGGATAAAAGTGTTCAATTTTTTGCGACATTCTTTCTTGAAATGTCCAGGTTTACCCCACTGAAAGCAAACACCTTGTTTGTTATTTTCTTTTAAGGCTTTAGACAAAGCTCCAGCAAATAATTGAGCATTATAAATAGCCCCTCCAACACCAGCACAAGTTTTAATATATTTATCTAAATTGGCCCCACTAGCCTTTAACGGTCTCAACAATTTTTAACAGTCAGCATTAGCATTTTCAAAAGACAATTTTGTAACAAAATTTTTGAAGCAGGGCCAACACCCACAGTTTTCAAGACAGCATCCTGAAGACGGACTACGAAATCTGAATATGGTTCATTTGTGCCCTGTAAAATCTTCACAAAGGAAAGGGAAGATTTTCCTGTTATCTCTACCTTATTCCAGGCCCTTAAAAACAAAGTCTTGATTTGAGTAAGGGCGACATCATCTAGGCCAGCCTGAGCATTAAGAGTAGCATATTGGCCCGTGCCTGTGAGTTGTTCCTCAGTGGGTCCTGGGGGATCACACATAGCATTTTTTTTCTAGCCTGTACATGCGCCTTGTCCATCCACCAGCTGTGCAATTGTAACCACTGAGAACGATCAAGAAAAGCCTTCCCCAAAGTCTCCCAGTCTATAGGAATCATCAAATTTTCTGATGAAAAAGCATCAAGAAGACCAAGGATAAAAGGAGATTGAGGTCCATAGTTAGAAATGGTAGCTTTCATTTCTTTCAAAAATTTAAGTTGTAAGGCATTAAATTGGACATTATTGCCACCATTTGGAAACTGAGCATTAGGAGCAAAAGAAGTACGAATAATTGGAAACAGATCCAGCTCCTTAAATTTTCTTATCTTTTCCTTTTTTCCCTCCCCCAATGGCGGGAAAGGCACTGAGAAAACTTTGCCAGACAAAGGTAAGGAAGCTGGGGGTTTGGAGGCACTGGAAAATCCTCTTCTAACAGGGCAGAAGGAAAAGAAACAGGGAAAGCTCGCAAAGGTGAATTAGAAGAATGTATCTGTAATATCTGTTGAAGCATTTCCATAATACACTGCATGTCTGAATTCCCCTTAGAAGAAGGAAGAACTGGCTCTTCCTCTTTTCCCCCTTTTGCTACCCCCCCCCCATCCTCTGTTACCCTGGCATAAATGGGCTCCGTTTCAGATTTATTTTTTCCAAATCCTCAGATGCCATTCCTCCTGTGGCTACATCACCACACTCTGAATCAGTCTCAAGTAACTCTAATGCCTGAGTGATAGAGTTACACAAGGTCCACAAATTTAGAGGCATAGTATCCCCTAACTGGTGAGCTCTAAGCAAAGCTTTACTACCTGTAACCATTCTCTCCAATTCAGCTGCACTTTAATCTGATACTGAAACCAGTAACAATGTTGTTCAACATGGGCAAACAATCACTTCAAAGTCTTTTTCTTTCACTTCTACTCCTATAGACAGCAACAGTCCTTGAAACAGCCGTAAATATTCTGAGGTCAGAGAGGTAGAATTCCCCATAATTTTCCCGTGGGTCCCCCTTTTTTTGTTTTACTTACAAACCCGGGGTGCTCCCCCTCCGGTTCCTTGCTCTCGTGGAGCCACGGACCCTGCTCGCTGCGCCAGTTGTTGGGGTCCAAGTGTTTTCTAAACAAAGGAATGAACACACAAGACAACACAGAAGAAGACATACAGAGAACATGGCGGCCGCGCCCAGAGCCTCCGCCTCACTTTATTTATAGTCCATAAATCCCACGTCAGCAGAAAGAACACAATGCAAAACAAAGTTTCTTTACACAGATGTAACCTTCTGCTTAGTTCCTTGTCTCTATGCTCTTCCTTATTTGTCCGCCTTCTTGGCGCCTATGGGAGTTCATTAAAAGTTCAATTGGAGATACTGTCCTTGAGCCCTATCTATTCTCAGCATACTGTTTTCAAGAGCCCCTGCAATAGTACAATAACATAACTAGGTTGTTGACATCAATACAATTTCCTGGGCTTACTCAGATTGCCTCAGTTATATTTGTACTCATTAGTGTGTGAAAGTATGTAGCCACTCCTGCTTTTTTAAAATCAGTGTTTGCATGGTAAATCTTTTTCAATTCTTTTACATTCGGCCTATTTGATTAGATTTGAAGTGAATTTTTTATACACAGCATAGTGTTGTGTCATGTTTATTTACCCACTCTGCTTCTCTCTGTCTTTAGATTGGTGTATTAAGATCATTTACATTTAAGGTAACTATTGTTAATGCTTAAGTCTTCCCTTTCATTATTTATTTCTATTTGTTATAGCTATTTCTTATTTGTATTTGGTTTTTGGTTTTCTGTTACCTCCATCTGTGTATTTGTTCATTCGCACACTGCTATAAAGAAATCCCTGAGACTGGGTAATTTATAAAGAAAAGAAGGTAACTGACTCAGTTCTGCAGGCAATACAGGAAGCATGATGCTGGCATCTGCTTGGCTTCAGGTGAGATCTCAGGAAACTTACAATCATGGCAGAAGGTGAAAGGGAAGCCATCACTTCATATGGCTGGAGAAGGACGGACAAAGAGAGTGGAGGGGGAGGTGCTATGCACTTTTAAACAAACAGATCTCATGAGAACTCACTCACCATTACCTGAGAAGATGATGCTAAACCATTCATGAAGGACTATCCCCATGATTCAATCACCTCTCACCATGCCCCACCTCCAACACTGGGGATTTCAATTCAACATGAGATTTGGGTGGGGACACAGATACGCATCGTGTCAAGCTGCATCTATGTTACTGCAAAGGCATGATTTCATTCTTTGTATGGCTCTATAGTATTCCATGGTGTGGATGTACCACATTTTCTTTATCGAATCCACCATTGTTGGGCAGCTAGATTGGTTCTATGTCTTTGCTATTGTGAATAGTGCTGCAATGAACATACAGGTGCATGTGTCTTTTTGATAGAACAATTTTTTTTTCTTTGGTAGATACCCAGTAATGGGATTGCTCAGTTGAATGGAAGTTCTCTTTCTAATTATTTGAGAAATCTCCAAACTACTTTCCACAGTGTCCTTTGGCCAATCTTTAACAGTAGATCCGCTAGCTGCAAACTCTTGTAGTTCTCCTTCCTTTCAGAATGTCTTTATTTCCTGTTCATTCCTGAAGGACAGTTTCACATGATATAAAATGCATGGTTGACAGCTCTTTCCTTTCGGTACTTAAAAAATGTTGTGCCACATCCTTCTCGCGTCCATGTTTTCTGATGAGAAATCTACTGTCATGGCTAACGAGTTTTCCCAGCACCATTTATTAAATAAGGAATCCTTTCCCCATTGCTTGTTTTTGTCAGGTTTGTCAAAGATCAGATGGTTGTAGATGTGTGGTGTTATTTCTGAGGCCTCTGTTCTGTTCCATTGGTCTATATATCTGTTTTGATGCCAGTATCATATGCTGCTTTCGTCACTGTAGCCTTGTACTGTAGTTTGAAGGCAGGTAGAGTGATATCTGCTGCTTTGTTCTTTTTGATTAGGATTGTGTTGACTATATGGGCTCTTTTTTGGTTCCATATGAAATTTAAAGTAACTTTCTCTAGTTCAGTGGAGAAAGTCAATGGTAGTTTGATAGGAATAGCATTGAATGTCTAAATTGCTTTGGGCAGTATGGCCGTTTTCACAATATTGATTCTTCCTATCCATGAGCATGGAATTTTTTTTCATTTGTTTGTGTCCTCTCTTCTTTCCTAGAGCAGTGGTTTGCAGTTCTCCTCGAAGAGGACTTCAGGTCCCTTGTAAGTTGTATTCCTAGGTATTTTATTTTTTTTGTAGCCATTGTGAATGAGAATTCACTCATGATTTGGCTCTATACTTGTCTATTTTTGGTGTATTGGAATGCTTGTGATTTTTGCACATTGATTTTGTACCCAGAGACTTTGCTGAAGTTGTTCATCGCAAAAGCAATTGCAACAAAAGCCAAAATTGACAAATGGGATCTAATTAAACTAAAGAGCTTCTGCTCAGCAAAAGAAACTACCATTAGAGTAAACAGGCAACCTACAGAGTGAGAGAAAAATTTTGCAATCTATCTATCTGACAAAGGTCTAATATCCAGAATCTACAAGGAACTTAAACAAATTTACAAGGAAAAAACAAATCACCCCATCAAAAATAGGGCAAAGGATATGAACAGACAATTCTTGAAAGAAGACATTTATACGGCCAACAAACATGAAAAAAAATGCTCATCATCACTAGTCATTAGAGAAATGCCAATCAAAACCACAATGAGATGCCATCTCACGCCAGTTAGAATGGTGATCATTAAAAAGTCTGGAAACAACAGATGCGGGAAAGGATGTGGAGAAATTGATACTCTTTTATATTGTTGGTGGGAGTGTAAGTTAGTTCAACCGTTGTGGAAGACAGTGTGGCAATTCCTCAAGGATCTAGAACCAGAAATACCATTTGACCCAGCAATCCCATTACTGGGTATATACCCAAAGGATTATAAATCATTATACTATAAAAGCACCTATACACATATGTTTATTGCAGCACTCAAAATTCTTTTAAGGAGAAGTTTCCACTTTCCTTATCATTGGATACGCTTCCCTCTTTTAATTACATGTTGAGTCCTTCTCTCATTTAGGCTTGAGAAAAATGTCCTTAAGTGTCCTAAACTTGCATCAAACCCACTTATTCATCAAACCCCACTTATGACTTCCCTTAGAGGACATGGGACATTTCAGCTCAGTTATATGCTGCTATTCTCAATTCCTGCCATTTTTTTCCTCTTCCTTTGACCCCCTGGCCTACCTCTCCAGCTCACTGAAAACAGCCTCCCCTGAGGAGCACACCATTGTTATGTAATAGCCTAACCCTTCCCACTCACCTATCAGGGGGTGCCAAGCCTGCAGACTCACTCTGCTTTCATCATAACTGCCCTGAGGAGAAGCCTGAAGACTGAGGGATCCTCTTTGTGCCTCCCATTTGATTGCATTTTCTTTGGTCAAAGGTTCCCTTATTCATGGGACTTGCCTGGGTCCAGGACCCTTTGACAGGTGCTCTCTGGCTGCCTGTCCTCTGGGCACTCTTGTCCCAGGTCTATTGTTTTCATGACCCACCAGGATGGCGCTTTACTTCCTCAGAAATTGTAATCCCCAGGAAAGTGCCCCACAGGAGGCGTGGAGTTGAGATGCCAGACCAACTCTCTTACAGCATGCGTTTCCAGGGCCGAAGGCACGTGATTCACATGAAGCTCAAGAAGAACATGATGCCCAGACATTTACCTGTTTTTACTGATAATGACCAGGGGGCCATGCAGGAGAACTACCCTTTTGTCCCGCGAGACTGTTACTATGACTGCTACCTGGAAGGGGTTCCTGGGTCTGTGGCCACATTGGACACCTGCCATGGAGGGCTGCGTGGCATGCTGCAGGTGGATGACTTGACTTATGAAATCAAACCCCTGGAGGCTTCTTCCAAATTTGAGCATGTAGTATCCCTGCTTGTGTCAGAAGAAAGACCGGGAGAGGCTAGTAGATGTAAGACTGAAGGGGAAGAGAGAGATCAAGAATCTGAAAAGGTAAAACTGGCTGAAACTCCCAGAGCGGGCCACGTTTATTTGTGGAGGCATCATAGAAAAAACTTGAAAATTCACTACACGGTTACTAATGGATTATTCCAGCGGAACCCTAATGTGTCACACATAATAGAGAATGTAGTGATTATTAACAGCATCATACATACCATTTTCAAACCAGTTTATTTAAATGTCTATGTACGTGTTTTGTGCATATGGAATAAAAGGGATTTAGTAAAGTTTTATCGAATATCTGCTGGAACTGCTGTAGAAAACTTTGGTTTGTGGAAATTATTTAGATGGTACACAGAAATTGAACATGATACCTCAGTTGTTTTTACAGCATATCAACTTGAAAACAAGGACTGTTATGCCCAGTTTAATGGAATGTGCAACCCCAACTGGGGAGCCATGTTTGTGTATTTAATGAGGTATCACTTATTTAGGGGGGCATGTTTAACAGCGCATGCACTAGGTCATAACATGGGCTTGACACATGATTCTGCAGGTTGTTATTGTTTTCGACGAACCAACTGTCTCATGGCTCCTGTTCCTGATCTTAATGATATGATGAGCAATTGTTCTTATGAGAGGATTCAACTCAGGTTGAATGGATGGGATATTTGTTTGAGTGCACCAAATATTCCATACACTAATTTTCCTTATGTAGCTCCTCGTTGTGGAGACAAGATCAAAAATCAGAGGGAAGAATGTGACTGTGGCTCCCTTAAAGATTGTGCCAATGATAGATGTTGTGAGACCTCTTGTATCCTTTCTCTTGGCAGTGTTTGCAATACAGGACTTTGCTGCCGTGAGTGTAAATATGCTGCCCCTGGAGTGGTTTGCAGAGACTTGGGTGGTATATGTGATCTACCGGAATACTGTGATGGGAAAAACGAAGAGTGTCCAAATGACGTCTATGTCCAGGATGGAACCCCATGTTCAGCAGTATCTGTTTGTGTAAGAGGAAACTGCAGTGACCGTGATATGCAGTGTCAAGCCCTTTTTGGCTACCAAGTGAAAGACGGCTCCCCAGCGTGCTATCAACAATTGAATAGGATTGGTGACCGATTTGGAAACTGTGGGGTTATTCTACAGCGAGGAGGAAGTAAACCTTTTCCATGTGAAGAAGATGATGTTTTTTGTGGAATGTTGCACTGTAGTGGTGTCAGCGAGATTCCCGGTGGAGGTGAGCACACTACATTTCGTAGTATATTAGTACGCGACATAAAAGAAGAAAAATGCTTTGGCTATGAAGCACACCACGGAACAGACTTGCCAGAAATGGGGCTGGTAGTGGATGGTGCAACCTGTGGCCCAGGGAGCTACTGTCTTAAACACAATTGTACTTTTTATCAAGACCTGCATTTTGAGTGTGATCTTAAAACATGCAATTACAAAGGAGTATGTAACAACAAAAAACATTGTCACTGTGTGTTTGGGTGGCAACCACCAACATGTGAACTGAGAGGAACAGGAGGTAGTATAGATAGTGGCCCTCCACCTGACAAACAATATCATATTGCAGGCAGCATCCTTGTGAATACAAACCGAGCACTACTTTTAATATTTACTCGTTACATCCTTTTACTGGTTTCGCTTCTCTTTGGTGGCTTTTCACAAGTAATAGAATTTATGGAAGAGAAAGTATTGCAAACTACTGAACCTGAGGAGTAAATACTAATGGGAGCCCACACAATGGAGAAAATCTCATTGACACTTACTGGGAGTTGTAATCAATAGTCATTATGATGGTTACATCACCTCTTAGCAATTTGATGTCATCTTGAAATAAAATCACTTGGCAATTTAAAAAGGGTCTGTGTGTTTAAATTTACTTAACATTTCCTGTCTGGTCATATTCTCAATACTTCTATAGATGATGGCAGAAACTCCTAGATTCACTAACAAGAGGACCTGTACTCATTTAAGATTTGAGGCTAATGTTTTCTAGATACCCCTGTGGCAAATCCCATGTACACTAATATACATTTGCTCACATTCTTAATTTTTTTTTTCTTTTTTGAGGTAGGGTGTCTAGTGCGTAGCCTGGCAGGTTGGAGTGCAGTGGCACAATCTCGGCTCACTGTAACCAGTGCATCCCGGGGTTCGAGCAATTTTCCCACCTCAACTTCCTGAGTAGCTGGGATTACAGGCATATGCTACCACACCAGATTAATTTTTGTATTTTTAGTAGAGACAGGGTTTCACCATCTTGGCCAGGCTGATCTCAAACTCCTGGCCTCAAGTGATTCACCCACCTCGGCCTCCCAAAGTGCTGGGCACTTGGTACATGCTATCTGCCATCATTTTCATTATTCTCAGTATTTTTGCATTATGCTAAGCCTGGGGAATTCCATATGTAATGTCTCTGACTTTTTGTCTTTACTGTTAAACTATTACAGAAAAGGTCATTATTCACTGATAAATCACTTCTCAATTTATCTGGAAATTAAAGGTATGGGACATCATATTTTAAATCTCCAGGAATTGCCTGAGCCCAGCCGATCTATAAATTACAGGATGGAACTGACAGTCTGATAAATGTACAGACACAAAATCTTACCTAAAGAATCGCTTCAGAAATAGTGCACTAAGGTGGGGTACAGTGACTCACGCCTATAATCCCAGAGATTTGGGGGCCTGAGGTGGGAGGATTCCTCGAGGCCAGGAGTTTGAGACCAACCTGGGTAACATTGTGAGACTCTGTCTCTATAAAATATTTAAAAACAAAAAAAAATTATGCAGGCATGGTGGCACATACCTGTAGTCCTAGCTATTCCAGAGTATGAGGAGGGAGTATCAGTTTGAGACCAGCCTGGGCAACATAGTGAGAATCTATCAACACAAAATATAAAGAAATTAGCTAGGCATGGTGGCGCATGCTTGTAGTCCTAGCTATTCAGGAGGCTGAGGCAGGAAGATCACTTGAAGCCAGGAATTCAAGGCCAACCTGAGCAGGATAGCAAGACCCCGTCTCTAAAAGAATTTAAAAATCAGCCCGGTGGAATAGTGTGTCCCTGTAGACCCATCTACTTGGGAGGCTGAGGCAGGAGGATCACTTGAGACCAGGAGCTGAAGGTTATAGTGAGTCATGACTGTACCACTGCGCACCAGCCTGGGTAACAGAGTGACACTGTATGTCTGTATGTGTATGTGTGTCTGTGTGTGTGTGTGTGTTTTAAAAACTTTTCTCTTGTTTTTAAGGCTTGTCATATCCAACAAGAGGTGATGTTCCAGGTCACATAGTACAAGGGAGGTGGAGATGTGGAAGAAAAGAAGCAAGGGGGACTTCAAGAAGATAGGGATCAGGATAGAAGGGAGGTGAGAATCAGAAGCATAAATAGAGGTAGACAGAAGGGAGGAGGCCTTTGGGAAAGGAAGATCATTGAAGCTGTTGAAAACAGGACTCAAGACTAGAGATTGTTCAAAATATTTCTTTTCATGGTTTCTTCATACCAAATAAAGTAAGTTATTTGTGGAGTGTCAGCTATTCTGCTACCCTTTTCTTCTAAGGTGACACAAAAATGCACAAGTTTGACATGCCCCAAGTAACCAAAGGCACTCCAGTTCAAATTTATACCTGATGAAATCACGCCACTTAAGAATTTAACAGATTGATCAACATTGCACCAGACCATATGTCTACACAGATCTGACCAGGTGTTTGGGTTGAATAGGAGTTTCCATAGTAGAAGAAATTTGAGATAATAGAAGAGTCTTTTCTCACCTTAGGAAAGTTACCTAAACTCTCTGCTCATCTACAGAACTCTGAAAGATGGAAGGAAAATGCTGACTTCAGTCTGACAAAAGGGTACCTAGAAAAAAGTCAAAGCATGCAACCACCATGCTATGAAAGAAAGTGAGGTGATGGGACGATCTGTGCAGCAAACTGCCATGGCAGTGTTTACCCATGTAATGAACCTGCATAGCCTATCCTGCACCTCTACCGCTGACCTTAAAATAAAAGTTGGAAATCAAGAACAAAAATAAAAATGAGGGAAAAAAAGAATCAGATACCAACAGCACGGCTGACCATTCCACCCACGGAAATTAGGGTTCTTTGATAATGCTGTCTTTGGCACAAAACTGGGCAGTGTTGGCATTTTGCACAAAACTATTCCAAGTAACAACACAAAATTATTAAACATATATATTATATAAGTTTTTTAAAGTGACTCACATAGAGGTTAAAGGCTTTATTCAATTGAACTACATGAGGGAGTACCTGAAGACCAGGTGATGTCACAAGTGAAGCAGGGTCAAGGTTTTTACAAGATGGGAACGTTCTGAGTAGCTGCCCTTGTCCTTTCAATTTTAGCACCAGTGTTCACCTTAACCAAAACCCATAGATGGAGACTATTCATATTTACTTGTACCTTCTTTGGAGTCTAATAACCAACAGAACAATAATTCTGAGAACCGTCTTTACAAACCTTGTGGGTTTTTGGATAGCCATGGGCTGTGAGAGGTATATAGTTTTTTAAAAAATGGGTTGGGGGAGGGCGCTGGGCATGGTTGTTCATGCCTATAATCCTAGCACTTTGGGAGGCGAAGGTGGGAGGAATACTTGAGCCCAGGACTTTGAGACCAGCTTGGGCAACAAAGCAAGACCCCATCTTTATAACATTAATTTTGTTTTAACTTTAAAAAAATAAAGAGAAGAAGGAAAAATAAAAAAGGACAAAAGTGGCAGTCAGGGAGGACCCAGAGCACTTGCTAATGTTTGTTTTAAATCTTTTGCACCTTCATCCCGGGAGGTCAACACTGCTGCACATATCCATTCGCAGTTACCATTGCATTGGGTGGTTCCAAGTGGCTCCCAAGTGAATCCCCTAGTTTCTCCATATAACCCTCCATGCCTCTACTGGGGCTCAGCAGCCTTACCTTCCCTGCTCTTCAGGGTCAATTACTCCTGCCAAAATGACTCTTCTTTTTACCTGCTGGTCCTTGAACAGAAGATATCCCAGATGCCCTGAGGGCAGCTTGCAGGTCTATGGAACTTATGCTGGGTCCTCTGGCAAAGATGCATTCTCTTTGTGGACCAAGACCTGCCTAGAGAACAGGTAGTTGCAAGGAGGGAAGCAGATCAGTGGATCATCAAGTGTGATGATAAGTGAGGCCACCCGGCTTCTCTTCCTTGGCTCTGGGCCCCATATATTCTTTCTATTGCATATACAACACCATGTAGGAATCTCTGACTTAATATACACAATGCATTGTGAAGGCTGGCACTCAATTCTTTCAGAATATTGTTTCTGAGCTGGCACTCTGGCTCTGCCTTCTGCAGGCCATTCTCAGCACTTTAGGAGAATAGATGCTACTAAATATTGAATATATGATACAAACAATATAATTCATTGCTATGTACCATTCCTGCACCTCATACACTAAAGGGTGAATGAATCCTCTATTCATATGCCAAGTTGTATGAGACTCCATGCTTAAAGATCTTACAATCCGTATGCCCACAGTAGTGGTGCAGGCTCGAGCTCTATAGACAATATCATAACTAGAATATGTATATTTTCTTGTGTGAACTAATCGGTGGCCCTCCCAGGATAAAAGGGGCACAAAGTAGTCAATGTCTCACTATTTCACTGTTTGTTTTCCTTGAAGAATAGCACCTTCCCAGAAACTCAGCCTTGATCTGTGTCACTGGCAAGTTGGACATTCATGAGAGAAGTGTCTTGATTAACTCCCTTGGCAAGTGGGAGTCCATGCTATTGAGCCCAATGCACCTCCATCTCTGCCACTATGGCCACCTGTTTGTGTGCCCCTGGAGAATTCATATACATGAGTATCTTTTCAAGAGTGAGAAGACCCAAAATAATGGTCAAAGCAGAAAGCTTTTATACTTTTAGAAAAAGAACAATAAATTTGTGAAGAAATGACAAGACAACAGTGTAGAGAGCCAAAAGCCTGTGGGTTGTAACCTACTCAGCATTCCACTGGAGGCTATATTATCAAACAACAAACTGTTTGTCATGAATGCAGGATGTGGGCAAACTCACAGCCGCCAGAAGGTATGCTGAGTGCAATCACTCCCTGGTACCGTTGTCCTTGAGGTTATCTACTGGAACATCTAAAGACTACTGTTCAGAGAATACAGTGGTGCAGGCCTGCACCGAGTCAAGCAGCCTACTGACAACCACCTCCTTCTCCCTATCTCCTTTTCTCAATAAATATGAAGGAAGCTATAAGCTCAGGGCCCTTGTTCACTAAAAGCAAGGAGCCCCCTGACCCCGTCATCCAAATATACTCTTTTGTCTTTGTCTTTATTCCCACGTGCGACCCCCTTTGTTCCATCCAACAGGGACTGGGGCCATGACACAAAAAGATCTAAGCTAGGGACAGTGAATTCCAGGGAAGTCACTAGGAGATGTATTGGTGTGGAATGTCAAGGAGGAGTTATAAAGCTAGTGGGAGATAAGAGTTACTTTAGTTTATTTGTACAGGTCTACTGCAGCAAAAATTTCCAACCCTGGGGATATGGTTATTTTCTTGTCCTGGCACAGGGAAGGCATCTTTCTCCATGGAAGTTTTATGGCTTGCTATATGCAGGAAAAGGCAGGTCAGATAGTCACTTCTGGAACTACAGTTTCCAAAGTGCTTTGAGCTTGAAGTAATCAATACACTAATTTGGCATATTTTGGAGTGGCACACTTTTAACTCCTTTATTTTTCCTGTCTGAAACTTCCGTAACAGTTTCAAATTAAAAGCTGAGTTAGTATTTGTGGAGAGAAGAGTTGTGTTAGCAGCTGAGTGGCAAGGGATCTGCAAAGGGAGAGAAGAACACAGATTAGAAGGAGAATTAATAAGCAGAAAAGCACAATCTAAACACGTTTACCCATACTCCATTCAACCAGTCTCCTATCCCTGACAATGGGTCAGGCCAATTGAATGGTTTAGCTTCATTTATATGACGAAGAGTGTTTATCTTGTCTTTCAAAAAGTTCAGATTAGATTCTATTTGTCCCTGGTGGTTTACATATAAGCAGCGTTCCTCACCAATGATTGCACATGCTGCTCCTTCTTGGGCTGTCATTCTATCCAGGACATGGTGATTCTGGAGTACGACAGAGGCTAAACTGTTAACTTCTGGTTGGAGTCTTCTCAGTGCTTGCATAGTAATACTGACTCCTGTTCTATTACCATGGAAACATTGAGAATTTTCCTTTCCCTCTCATAAGTTCCAAAGCCTGGGAAAATGGATCTCAGCATGGAAAGGAACTTAGAATTCTGACACATAAGGGGATTTTCTGTAACATCTCATTTAGTACGCTTGTGTGGCATTACTTTATAAACAAAGGAGCCCAAGTTTATAATTTGGCTGGCATTGAAGGAGGAGTACTTGGTGACAAAGGCATTGGGTATCTGAGTCCCCATCATTCTGACCATGTAGGTGAGAACCCTTCATAGACCTTGTCACCACACAAGATAAAAAGACCAGTGTGGTTCACAAATAATATCAGAGTCAAATTTGTGACCCAACAGATTGGGGTTTGTTGTGCCTGGTCTTCTGTCATATTGGCATCTGTGAATCTGTATGTGTCTCTGTCAGTCCATAGGAGCAGAACAGATTGCACAATATCAGATATAGGAGATCTTTAGTTTGGTTTTGGCAGCTATAGGGCTTGATTTTGTCACCTGGCCAAGTTATTCCACATTTTTTGAATACTCACCATGCTATCACCATGTAATCTTTGGTGCCTATCAGTCTAATGAGGAGAGCAAGTGAGCAAATCCAAGTTGCACAGGGCTGACTTCTGGGCCATCCATAACATCTGGTGATGTGGCAAGTGTTTGTACCATAGGAGTGTCAAGACCATTTATGACCTTCGTGAGAGGCTTATGTGCCATCTGTGGCATCAAGTCACAGGGTTTGATTGTGCTACTGCCTTGGGAAGTTACCTGTGAAAGATCCTGCATCATCTCTGCTTTCAGTACAAAGGGAAAAATCCCCTTCTAATATCTTTACCTAAAGAAATGACATTCCTCAACCTTCTACACAGGTGTCCAACTCACCAAAAAGAGAGGTAGTGTGACATTGTTTTCTTTTCATGGAAGCCATACCTTGTCATGCGTCCATGCTCCGGACTTGACCCACCAGGCACTTGCATCAGCAGGAATGAAAATAAGTTCAGATAATTTTGTATAATCTAGATGCTGATATACCAGCAATCAGATGGCTTAGTTCACGTGGCCAGGGTTTGGAAAACTCGTGCAAAGTGATGTTAGTTCTGTGCCTAAACTGTTAAGAAAACAGTAAAGGTTAATAACAATAAGACACAGTTTGAAAGAAAGTCCGTAGTGGAGGATCAGAGGGAGAACTGAATAGACTGAGATAGTCTCCAGTCAGCTTTTTCAATAAGTGCTCAAAGAACAAAGAGGACTTTGTGAAGAAAAGAAAAGGGTTTTGGGTTTTTTTTTGTTTGTTTGTTTGGGTTTGTTTGTTTTTGTTTTTTTGTTTGTTTGTTTTTTGAAGGTAGAGAGAACCAGTTCCTGTTATACTAGCAATGTACACCCTGTCTTGGATCCCAACACCACATAGAAGTCCCATGAGGACTGGGGAAACTACCATGCTCATTCACACAACATCTCTCATTGGTCCAGAGTTGCTTTCAGATGATTTAACTCCTTCTTGTTTCCAGCTTCCTCCATGAGTGCACTGAGCACACCCCCGTAAAGCAGAAAGCCATTAGTGTGTATAGGACTTGTCATCCATGCTACAGACAGCCTCAAGGTTCAGCCTAAGAGGATACAGGCAGGTACCACCAGCATCTGCTGTACCAGACTTTCCAGCCCCAAATACGTTTACTTTTACTCTCATTTCCCTAGGATTGTATTTTCCAAGTAAACCATTTAGATTTAATCCTTGCCTCAGCATATGTTTTCTAAGGAACCTGGGTACAGTAGATGCTGAAAGCCCACCCTACATCTTCTCGTCCCACTTGAGTTCACTTGCAGCCACAGTAGACAATCTCCATGCTCTGAGAGTTTACCACTTCACGTGCTTATATCTCAGATATTCTTTTCCTTACAGCTTTCTCCTGAACCATGAAGTATTAATCAAAGTTGTGTTTCACATGACTTCTCAGAAAGTGCACAGGGATGGCTCCAGTTGTACACAGAGAAAATCTATTCATTAGTCTACCCTGTTTTGTGCTTCCCCATAAAAGTAACTCCACTTAAATCCTGTCTCTGGGTCTGCTTTTTGGGCAATCCCAATTAAAACAGGAGGTAAGACTCTATGTTTGTTATAAACAGGTGAATTCTACCCACCAATCCTGGTATAATTGACTGATATAGCTCTAATTAACTCAGTGAATATAAAATAACTATGCAGCTTTTCTTAAAATAAGAATATTGCAAAGTGCACTGCTTCTTGTAAAAATTAAAAGTAAAAAAAGGTGACTCTAACAAATTAACTTTAAAATACAATACAGGATCCCAATTTACCAGCAAAGCAGTGATAAAGGATTTATTCTATGAAGTGTATCAGGACAACAGGCTACCCATTTGGAAAAGTATACGATTAGATACATATCTCATTCCTTATAGAAAAATAAATTCCACAATTAAGCATAAAAGATGAAACCAACATAATCCCAGAAACAATGGATTATTTCAAAGTAATCTCAAGCAGAAATACAAAACTCAGCAAATATAAAAGAACATTAGGCTGACAAATTTTACTTTAATCAACTTCAATGGTTTTTTACCATAAAGCCTTTCAACAAAGAATCAATAAACTGGAGCAGCTATCTTTTGTCTCCATATGGATGTGTACACTTACAACATGTGGAACTTTCTCTGATTTGACCAGATTGTATTATTGGTTCACTCCTCCCTCCGTGTGGCTCCAGTAGCTGTCCTCTGCTTCTTTTTGCTAACACATTGTTGGACCCTCTCCATCTCTATTCCTAGAGGGCATCAAACCATAAAGGGGTGACCACAAAGTGACAGGGCACACAAGTGGAACACTTACCATTTCATAAGGAATGCTTCTATGAAGATATAACATTTAACCTCTATTGAGAGAAAATAGGAGTTTTCCAGGGCAAGGGAGTAGAGGCAGGGTGGTAAACAGCATTTTGGGAATTGGAGATTTCATGTACAGAGAATATGCAGAGAATGACACAGCCAAATATATTGAAACATGAAATAGAAGATGCAAAGTTGGCAACGCATAATGAAAAATGATATGCAAAAGGTATTTTGACTCAATTTACAGAGTGCCATTCAGAAGTTAACTGATCAATACAAAGGGTATCTGACTCATTCTGTGTTTTCAAGAGACAGGCTTTCCAAAAACATGGAGAATAGACAGAGGAGAAGATACATTGGGGGAAGAAAAGACCAGCAAAATGCGTCAGGTACAAACAGCAGCATTTTAAATATTCAAAGTTTAATTTTGAGCAACAGCTCCAGTAGTTTATAAAAGAGGATCAGAATGACATCCCAAGGTATCAAAATATTATTTTTACTTTTCATAATTTCATGTATTTAATACTCCATTCAGATTCATGACTTCATTTAAGTATTTATTGAGTAGTAAGCACTGTGCAGTGTTCCAGCTATTGAGGATACAATGGTGAGCAAAACAGATGAAAACAATCCCGCCGTCATGGAGATTATATTTTGGTATGTGAAGCAAGCAAATGATCCAAAAGGATATCCAAACTGCCAAATTAAGACAAAAAGCTAGGAAGCACACAAGGGAGCAAAATCAGGAAATTTCATCAGATAACAATTTCTTTATACTTAACAAAAATTCACTTATTTCTCTCTTTTGGTTACCAAATAAAAGAAGTTGGGGGGGACAAATATTATTATCACCCCTACACCTTTTCAGATTTTGAAGCAGAACATCAGAAAAGGTAAGTAATTTTCCCACATTGATAAATGTCAGTAGAGAGGTAAGCCTCACCCCTGGACTCTCTGATGCAGACACATCTCATGCCTTTCCCATAAGTCATCTCTGTGCACAAGAAACACAACAAGGACTAAAGGGAGGGAAGGATGTAGCTTTATTTGCTGCTTAAAACAATGAACAATAGATAGAAACATGTTAAGAATAACTTGAACTTAATGACAATGTTTGTGGTTCTGACGTAAGGGAAGATCTTTGCAGCTTTCTGGAAATGGTCAGAAATATGCTGTTTCAGGGATGTACTACCATTTCTACTGCCAAGAGACTAAACTGTAATAATGCATGGAATATTAAATTAGAGACATTTTCTTAACCTGATGAATGAGCCTTAGTTTCTTTGGGACCAGAACACTGTTGTAGATACATAAGAAGCCCAACAGTAAACAGGAAAATCAAAACAGACAAAGAAGGAATCACAATCAGTGGCAGAAATCCTCTTTTCTTTGCAGATGCTGGGCCACTGTCAACACTACCCCCATAGCCTCTGTGCAGGCAGTAGGGAGGGGACCACCCATAGCCACAGTGGCAGTGATGTTGGTTATTGCAGATCCCCTTCATATTGCAGGTCTCAGGAAGGCAGACGTGTGACAAGACAGACAGACTGACACACTTCTTGTGGATGCAGATCTTTCCTGGGCCACACACAGTACCATCTTTCACGTCACCAATGTCAGGTATGTTCATCCTTAAATGATAGTCAATACCCCAGCAGGTGACGCCATTGATACGAGTGTGCTGCAAAGTAAAATGATCTTGGAGAAGAGGAATGTCTCTCACATTCTCACATTGAACTCTCCCACAAAAGACATCAGAGATATGACATTTTAGGTATGTTGTGCCATTTATACCACAGTGACCAAAACGGTTTCCCTGAGAGTTGATTTCTTTATAGCAATTCTGAGATGCACTTTTTGCATCTTTACCAAAAATCTCCCTGCAATGCTGGTCATGGTTATTACATCTCTTTTGATAGCAGTAGGCACTGTCACTACAGGGGAACCCGTCCTGCACATATCTATCTTCTGGACACTGATGGGATGTTCCGTTGCACCATTCTGGGAGGTCACATTCATTGACCTCTTGTCTACAGAGTTCCCCTGATGGCATGAACTTGCAGTCTTTGCAACAAAGCCCAAAAGCACAGGCAGCCCCAGGCCTTAAAGTACAGTTCAACAGACAACAGGCATCTTGTTCACACTGCTGTATGGATCCACAGTCACACTGCTCTTCTCTTTCAACCACACCATTCCCACAGCGCTTTAGCATAAAGATTTCCCCCAATCTTGGAGGATTATGCAGACATGATCCCTGGTTTAAAGTGGTCTTCATAAAATCAGCATAACTGCAATTGGTGAATTTCTCTGCTGGCACTCTAAAAGTATTCATGATGCAACCTCTTTCCCCACAAAAACAGAATTCTTCATCATGCTGCATACCCAAAATATGACCTAACTCATGGGCCACAGTGTTGGCAAAAAGAGACCAGGTATCTCCTTGAAAATTATCAACTCCACAATCAATAGGTGGACGACATATTCCTGCAATGTAGGCTAGACCAAGTATACTTATAAGTGAATTTTTTATGAACATATGTGCAGCATCATGCTGTAGTTGGGAAAGACTGATTTGTTTCCATTGAGAGAAATCGTTCAGGACCTGTTCTATGCTTGTCATTGGGAAAACATTTCCTTGATTCCAAATTTCAATTCCAGTCAAAATTACATAACTACCTAACTGTTTATACATGGAATCCACTATGTTGACAACGAGAAATACATCCTCTTGTACCTTTGAGATGTTGCTTTGAGAGTAAATGAAGAAATCATGGTTCACCACAACAACTAGCTCCAGAAACCATGCATGGGTCCACCAGTCACCAGCAGATTTTGGTTCCAGAGCTGAGTTTTCAGCCTCTTCAAATCCCAACTGTTGGCGTGCTACTTCCTTCTCTGTTAAGCCACATCTCATAGCTGAGAATTGTGTCTCATTACTGTTTATCTTATAAACCAGGTGTTCAAATGTGGCAGAGTGCCTGATGGGTTCAATTTCATAAGTGAGGCCATTTATTTGTAATACCCCTCGAAAGCCCCCAAAACAAGCACTGAACACAGCCAGAGACTCAGGGACCCCCTCCACGTAACCATGATAGTAACAGTCATCTGGGATGAAGGGCTGATCCTCCAGGAGGGCATGCTCATCTGTGTAGGTGAACACTGGGAGGTGTCTAGAAACCAAGAGCTTCTTGACCCTCATGTGAACAACGTGTCTCTTTCCCCCAAGCCGCAGACTATAGGAGAGCCATCCAGGAGCCTTTGCACTTCTGCCCCTGCTGATCACCTTCAAGGGGATCACCACTTCTGGGGAAGTGAAATGCTGGGAGGGCCCAGCCTGAGAGTAGCCAGAAATGGACAAAAACACCCCAAGCCAGAGCAGCAGAAGAGCGACCCTGATGTACACTAGTGTCCCATCCACTGCCATTATGAAGTTGTCGTCATGGAGCCATCTGTCCAGAGCAGAAGAGGACAAAGTGTGAGGCACTTCTGGTCTGGCTCCTCCCTCTAAGCTGCTCAGGATGCAGGGCTGACCCTATGGATCTGTGTCCTGGCAGAGTTAGATCAGAACTGCAGTGCTGGAAGTAAAAATAAAAAGATGGGTTGGAAAGGTGATAAGTAAGGAAATCAGGAGAGAAAAAGAATGGAGTGGTGAAAAACTGGTTTATGAATCAAGAAAATGCATTGGATTTGCTTTTAGTAAATAAGGGTGGGAAGTTAGGGGGTACAGAAAAGACAACATTGGCCACGTGGTGATAATAGTTGAAGTTGGAAGACGGGTACGTAAATAGTTATCTCAGTCTTTACAGGCAGTATGAAAATGTCCATAATAAAAAGTAAAAGCAAAAGTAAAGAAACTTAAGAGTAGGGTGACTCTATATCTCAATTTGTCCAAGATAATATTAGTTTATACCTGTTGCCCTTGCAATAACTATTGATAGTGTCTCCTTTGACTGTCCAAACTGGAAACATCAAAAACAATCACAATTCTGTGTCAAGTTGCATCAGTCTTATGATTTACTTTAGTTTCTTCATCTCAAAGTTATTTACTAGTCCTCATTGTATTCATCTTTACTCATAACTTCATTAGACTGAAAGATTCTTGACTGCATGGTTTATGATTTTCTTTCATTTTAGTATCCTCTGTAATGCCTCATAGAGCTCTATGTACAATGAAAAGTGGAAAGAGGGAGGAGGAATTGTGAAATGTCTTGGATTGTAAGTGAATGCTACTAAAATGTATTCATATTGTAGTATAATTTTTAGAAAAGAAAAAAAAATTCAGGAAACATTGACATGATTTAAGGTAAGGAGAGAATAATGTTGTTCTCTCCAGTTAGCCATAGGAGAAACCCAAAGACAAAAGCAAAAGCTTTCAGAAGAGAAAATGAGAATCTGTGCAGTTTAAAGGTCTTGGGAAAAGGAACTCTTGTCTTATTAGGGCAAAACCGTTGGAGAGTCTGGCATTTTAGGATTGCCAGGGAAGAGTCCCAATGTTTGCTCAAATATATTTACCAAGAGTTTTTGAAAGTAGGGAATTTCTGCACCTGTCATACAGTCTGGCTGGCAATACTTATCTATTTCTTTTTCTATTTATTAAACAAGTCTTTATGTGTTTGGAGCACATAAAGTGCAGGACATTGTTCTAGATATTAGAGAAAGAAAATCAAAATACAGAGCATTAAATAAATTACCAATTTAGTGCAGAAACTTGTGGCAGGAGCAAGAATAAGCTTCAGGAGGTCTATAATATTGTATTCGATATTTTATATATTTCATGACTTTTTTTTTTTTTGCTGAGGAGAGTGTCCGTCCATATATTTCATCATAGTCTCAAATGACTGTCAAAAGTGAGGCTAATAAGCACTGAGCATGTGTAGAAACAAACAAAAAACAGATAATTATAATATAATATGATCAAAACCAGATAACAAAGTTTATGCTTCAGGGATCCTCATTGTACAGACCTCTATAAAGACCCTGTAAGGGGCTCAGCAATGGACTTTATGAAAGTCATATAATTATAAGTAATCAAAATTAGTCACTATACAAGAAAAATCTCAAACACCCTGAAATATTACATTGCACACATAAAAGACTTAATAAAGGTTTTCTAAAATTTGACAATAGTAAATTTAATTATTTATCTCATTACCAATAACAAGCTGTGAAGCTGAATTTTCTTTTCTAAATTATTAATAATACAAACTAAATTTCTATTAAACATACTAAGGAAAGGCAAATGCCTTTCAGTTCTTGCTATAGAAATTATAACAAAATAATTCTCTTAAGGGAGGCAATTAAATAAGAAGCAATTTGAAAACTGTAGGGAAAAGGTATTATGGAAGTGAGTCAGGAAGTTGATTAGTATAAATATGAGGGGATTAAATTTTGTGATGTTTATGGCGTTTTCAACCTTTTAATATTTATAATTTGTTGTGGCTTCTTTCCTATGCTAAATAGATCCTCATTTTCATACTTATTTTCTGCAATTGTAACTTGGTATTGTTTTTCTCAAAGTGGGCCCTCATCTTGTAGGTGCATCAGGCCCAAAAACTTAATTTCATCTCTGACTGTGATCAATGTATTGATGAAGGTAGGTGCCATTTCTTATAAGAACAAAAAGGAAAAGCATTTAAATCAAGCTAATCTAAGAAGACTTACATAGAAGATATACAAATGAACATGCCTGACGCAACACCAATCATCTCCTGGATTTTGAATCCATTTCTAATCAATGCTTTCTTTGCCCTGATTCAAGTTTCCTTATATTCTCTTCTTATAACTTCCCTTGTGCTTTCCAGAGTCTTCCTTTAAAGACAAAAGGAGGGAGAGAAAGAGAGAGAAAGAGCGAGAGAGAGAATGAACCAACTCCATCCTGAACCTCTTCACAGAAAGCTCCCTACATCTACTTACCTTATTAAACCTGAGGTTTAATAGAATTTACTGCTTGCCTAAAGGCTTCCTCTTGAGAAACCCCATCCTCAGAAATCACATGTACCACAAGGTCCAGAGTTCCTGTTCTCCACAGCCCACAACATCAACACCAAATCATTTATCCTGCAATATCTGACTACACTATTTTTCAGATGTCTCTTCAACCACCCTTATCACACTTGGACAAAACTGAAAGGCTCTGGCCCCTAACTAATAAAATTATTTTCCACCATAAATCCTACCCTCATCTTAAAGTACTATTAGCAAGTATTTGAAAACAACCCATCTGAAAACAAGACAGGGTTTTTTAAAGTTTTTTTTTTTTTTAACCTCTTCAATTCATCTTCAGTGTAATTCAGCCCACTCACTCATAGTCATAATGTATACCTTGTCAACACACAATTTCATATATCCTAAGCAATTTACCAACAATTTTAGTTCTCCCAGTTCTCCCCCTTACTTCTGCTATACCTGTTTCTCAAACTCAAAGAGAACCCACTTTTCTTTCATCGTCTCCCATTTCATTCAATGTTCTTGTCTTCCAATCCATTCGAGCTCTGCTACCAGTTTAATCCCTTCAAGCACTGTATGCCAAAATCTTTAACTCTCTAAAGTCCTAACTGTGACAGAGATTGTTGGGGGGTCGGGGATGGGCAGGAACTGCATTAAATCTTCACATACTTTCTCCACTCCTACATCAAAGACACCAATGCTACTCTGGAAAAAAAAAAAAATCCCAAAACCAATGTGTTTGTGAAAGGCTTAAAAAGAGAATATAGAAATCAAAACTGAAATGGCTTGTCCTGGATCCCCAGCCTAAGGAATAGAGATATAAAATCCAGTAGATATTTCAAAACTTTCTATGCCACATTGCTGTTTTCTTTATTCTCCGGGATATTGCATTCGCACCTCCTCAATATTCTGAGTTTCATCATTTATGTATAGTGCCAGTAGCTGAAAATCCATTCTCATTGTCTCTCAATCACAGTAGAGTTAGTTAACCAAGTACCTTTTCTTTCTAATATAAAGTATTTAAGGTTTTTTTCTTTTCTTGTCCTAGATTGGCTATGTGGATGCTGGAAGATGGGGAAAACTTGTTTCAGTCTGAACATTATCCTTGCCATCAACTTGCCTAAAGAGGTTGGATTCATCCGGGCGGTTTTCAGTGTTGCAAGTTAGGCACCTTATTCCATGAGGTGCAAGTAGCATGGAAGAGAAAAGCAAAGTTCATAGACAAAACTTCCAAGAACAAAGATCTCTGAATTGGGAGGAAATTCTAACTGCCAGATTTGTTCTCGGTATTTCTCTTGATATGTTTTCTGCTTATTATGGAGTGACAGTTGTTGTGGTTGGGAAGATTGAAAATGGGAAGCACTAATCAAAGATATAATGTTGTGGAAAGGACTGATAAGCTACACAAACTCGTATCATATTATTCTTTTTCTTGGAGCTCAGCATGAGAGCAGGCAATAACAGGAGAATAACTTCAAAAATATCTGTAAGCCAGATTCATTGTCTTCATTCCTAGGGCTTACAGAGACCAAAGCTCCTGAAGTACCATCATTCTACCAGGGATACTGTGAGGTGGTCCCACTCTAAATCCATGTCCTCTAACATCAGTGGACTGTCCAGTGAGCTAACAGCCCACTTATTCATGTTTGATAAACTCTTCCTTTCCCCACAGCTGTTTCAAATTCATCAAGACCCCTCTCTACCCATCTTCCCTCTTATTCCAATGCCCTAATGCACTATTTTCCTATCTGTCTGTCACTAGTATCTGTCCCATTAGAGTCATGGAAGTAATTCAGCTGGTTATAGCCTGCAGTTGTTTTCCTTAAGGGAATAGAACAGAAATATCAGAAGGCATCCCTAGAAGATCCTTAGCAACTCTTGAACACACAGTGCCAAATATTTGGGTTTAAGTGTGTGGAAGGCCACAATGTCACAATATAAAATGGATTTCTTTCTCTGGAGTATGAGATAGATATATATACCAAATTCAAAGACAAAATGGTTTCTAGGCCTTTCACCGTCTGAATCCACCTACGTCTACCTCTTCTCTACCTCACTCCCTCTCTAGTCTCATTAGCCCCTCATAGTTCCAGATCATCTCTCCCACCTACTTGAGGACTGTTTCTATCAATTTTCCCTACTCTCAACTGCATCTTCATCTTCTACTACTTTTTCTATTCCTTACTGGCAATTTGGGTGACTACCTCATCCTGATTTTCCCAGGACAGTCCTGGTTTTAAAACTGAAAGTCCTGCACCCAGCAATCCCCTCAGTCCCAACCCAACTGGAATAGTTCATCACCCTACCTACACCCATGCTCAAGTCACTCATATCTTTACAAATGAAAACAAAACAAAAATTCAGAGACTTCACAGCATCCAGTGGACTACTCTGGATACCAAATTATGCATAGAACCAAACTTGATGACTTACCATCAGAAGAAACAGTAGTTTCCATGGCCATTTCTGTGTAGATGGTTTATACCACCCTTTATCAATGGTTTGTAGCTGAGGCCACAGAGCAAAGGGAAACATAAACCCTCTCCCTTTTGTCTCTCAGGTGACTAAATTCTAGATTTAGCTACTTAGCAACAAGGAACTTTCAATTCTACAGAAATAATAATAGACTCTCAAGAATATCTTGCTCTCATCCTGCTATTTCTATACTCATTTCCAAATTCAATCCAGTTGGAATTGGGTTGTCTCCTCACCTCCAGTCTATGAACCCTGACAGCACAGGTTTGTAATTTTGCTCATGCCATTGCATTGGTCTAGACTGTCTAATCACTTTTCCCATTGAACTGAATTACGGTAACTTTCTAGGGCAAGATCAAATTCCACTTCCATTATCAAATCTTTCCTAAATAATCCAGAAAACATTAACATCCTGTAACTCTCTTTATAACTATAATATGCAATACATTTTTGTGTGACAAAATTTATATCCTTGCTATTTTCTGTTTTATACGTGAGTTTTAAAAATTGCATCTCCTATTAGACTATAATGTTTTGGAGAAAAATATGCTCAAAATGGTTGGTGGAGAATTTATGGTATAGTGTTTGTTAAAATATATAATCAATAAGGTGAGTTCAATATATAAAAACTACACAGGATAAGGACTAATTTAATAAAATATTAACTCTAACTTTGGGAGTTTCTGTTTTAGATTCTTGTCAACTCTTAATTTACCTGGTAGAATCAGAGCCTCATGAGATAACCATCAATTAGAAGCAGTTTTAATTACAGTCCCTTCCACTTCCTGCTGGAAAAGATTCTACTATTTATGCTGGTTTCTTTAGAAATCTGACGAGGTTCCTTTTTATAAACTGTTTTGCTCATACAGGCAAAACTGGAGACACCTCTGCCTTAGGAGGGATAGATACAAAGAGGTTTGTCTTCCGCTGGACTCAGTGGATAACCTCTGCTTTTATACCAGACATCACTTACAATTAAGTATACATAGCCCCAAAAAATGAGAGTAGAGGAAATCACATACATTCAATCATGGAAAAAGCTTAGTAGCAAGCCAGTAGCACTAGTAAGCAGAGCAAAGAAACCCTATGCAGGGAGAAAGATAAGTGAGGAAGAATAGAATTCCTGCTTCAACAAATAGTAACCTGCAAGATCTATAGGTGGGAAAAGAATGAAAGCTTCTGAAAGCAGCTTGGCTTGATCTCTCTAGCTGTAAGAAGGAATAACATTTATTTCTTCTTCTTCTTCTACTACTTCTTTTTTTTTTTTGACAGGGTCTTACTCTGTCACCCAGGCTGAAGTGCAGCTGTTTTTTTTTTTTTTGTTTGTATCTTTTATAGAGATAGGATTTCTCCATGTTGGTCAGGCTTGTCTCAAACTCCTGGGCTCAAGTGATCTGGCTTCCCAAAGTGCTAGGATTACAGGCACCCGGACAACATTTATTTCTTTGTAGAATCAGCACTAAGAACTTCTGGTTCCAGAAAAGATAGAATAGACACATTTCTTCCTATTACTCCTAGTAAGTACAGTAAGTCCTCAATGTCATGAATAGGTTCTTGGAAACTGCAACTTTAGGTGAAACAATGTACAGTAGGTACTGAAATAACATTGTTTTGTCCAATGTGTTTCATTACAACACTGATGAGACAAATAAAAATTTGTTTTGTTATATGTTACTTTGCATTGTTAAAGTCACAGTTTCTGAGAACCTATTGCTGATGTGAGGACTTATTGTGCAAGTAAAAACACTGTATTTTAAATAGAAAACAAACATAAGAAGGTTAAGAAAGGTAGAGAAAATCATGCAGAGAAGCTACCTACCCTGGGAGCTAAGGAATAATATGGTGGTGAATCCGTGAGTTTTCTTTTAACCTCAAGCAATCTGGAGAAGTATGTAACATTTTAATGCCAATAGACATACAACAAAAAGATAAGCATTTTGAGATAGCCATCATGAACTGCTTCAATGAGCAATTACAAATACGACTAAAATGAAAAAAATAGAAACTTGGAGCAAAAAATGAGAAAGTCTCAGGAAAGAAATATAAAATATAAAAATGAAAATAATAGAAATTTTAGAACTGAAAAGTACAATAACCAAATCCAAACTCACTGGATGACTCAACAGCAGGACAGAGAATAGAGAAAAAAATCAGCAAACTTGAACATAGAGAAATAGTTAATACCAAATGTTTTGTTAGATTTATACCTAAGTATGTCATTTTTTAGGAGGTGTTAATATAAACGGTTACATTCCAAAGAGATCAAATCAGATCTGTACAAAATTGTTTATTGTGGGATAATGTGTACTACCAAAGCTTTGTGTACAATTCTAATTCCATCATTAGAAAGCTATGAAGTAAACAGCAATGCTTCTACATCATGAATAATATGCAGTCATAAATGAAAAAGGATTATCTCTTTACATTAATATTCAATGATTTCCAGGGTCAGTAAGTTTAAAAAACAAGATTAAGAGAAGTATATGTGGCACAGTACATTTTGTGTAAGGAAGGAGAAAAAGGAGAATTCTGAGAAGATGACAATGATGAGACTTGGATCCGTCTATTAGGAAAGATAGAGCTGATAGATGCAGGAGGCAGATAAGGGAAACTGCCCATGGTCTTGCCTGAGCAGGCTCACAATGAACTGGGGGCCCGTATATTCACTGGAAGAATGGGGTGGAGCCATCAGGAATTTACATCTTATGCTGGGGGAGGGGCCCAGCCTCTTCAGCTTGTGTGAAGTGGCCTGGTCTTCAATCTGTGAGGTGGTAGCATGTTGGCGGGACCCCTTCTTTCTTTGCTGAGCTTTGTTTTTGCCTAAGAGATCTACCCTCCTCATCCTTCAATTTGTCCAAGTGCCTAATTTTTCCTGGTTGTGAGACAGAAACCTGGATTTCAGCTGAACTAAGGAGCAAAAATTCCTGCATCATTTGGTAGCCCGTAGAGGGACATGAGGAGGGGCGAGTAAAGTGCGGACCCAAAAATCTCTTTCCCTTTCATTTCTGAGCGTTTTTGTCCTCACACTTCTTCTGAGGGTAGAGGAAACTGCCCGGGCCCCAAGGCAGCCTCAGGGTCCCACACTCTGCACCAACAGCTGGCCAGCGTTCCTGTCACATACCCATGGAGTCTTCCCCTCCCCTGGCCAAGGGGTCTAGCTCAGTCCAAGCCCCAGGGAAGAAACAGCAATTAAAAGTTTCTCTCCCAGTTGAAGAAACTCATTTGCATAAGAATAAGAGATTTCTTCCCCAGGCATCTTTTTCTTTTCTCCATTTTTCAGCAATTAACACAGCCCAGCATTTAGGTTATTTTTTCCTTTCTCTACCAGGTCAGAAGTTAACTTTTATGTGAAAGGCTTTTTTTTCCCCCTTTCAGAAGATGTTTTACTAGATTGGGACCCCAATTCAAAGACACTCTTTTCTATCCCTTGTTGGAGAAGGACTCAAATCCACAGCTTCACCTTAGCATTCAGCTTATAAGGAGTCCATGCAATTCAACCCCCCAGAAACATTTTTTACCCAAACTCAATTCCAAGTTCAGGAACTCAAAGGCTACTGACAGCAGGGGAGATAGGGCATATGTGGGTAAGAGAAGATAATTCCACCCCCTAGACCCATCTGTTAACATGGGTGAAAGCTGCTTTGATACCCATGGGCGGTAACCTGTTGTGGTTGCCGGAACTCAGAAATATAAGGATGGAAGAAAGAAAGAGACATGCCTTGCTTTCTCTACCTGGGTATTCGCTAGGAAGAGAAGGGAACCAGGGACACATTGCTCCCCTCTTTCTAGATGAGTAGCCCTTCATCTTCAGTCTGTACCTCTTTGAATGCATCCTGAGTCCTGGGGCTCCTTTTAAAAAATGCCATATTTTTCCTTTTTCCTCCTCTGTTCACAGATGGATGCTTGTGTCCCCATGCTGCAGGACACTCCCCTCAGATGTAGCCTCCAAACTGGGAAAAGTTAACTTCCCAAGCCTTAAACTAGTTGTCTTGGGATTGAGCTCAGTGGGGAGGGAACACAGAAGCCTGACATGCTGGCAAAAGGGTAGGAGGGTTTTTTTTTTAACCAGTTGAGCTTTTGCCCCCCCGCCCCCCTGTGCAAACTGGTAAAGGGAATGGTAAGCATCACTGTTTATATTCTCTGTAAAGTTTTAATTATGAAAAAGGATTCGGGAGGTTGGTCTTAAGCTGTAGCCAATCTAGTGTGCTTTGCATGCCTCTCTATATGGTTCTCTAAGAAAGAGAGGTACCTTAGGATGGGATGTAGGCCTAGGACTCCATAGGCCTTCTGCTCGAGCCAGCCTGGAAAACTGGTCAGTGGCAAACTTTGCTGAAGGCCTCCATCATATTTTACGTACTTAGAAGCATGACCTGTAACCATGTGGCAGTGCTTTGTTTTAGCCTCTGCCATTTACAACGGTGGCCCAGGTTCAATCCTGGCTTAGGGAATGAGTCCTTTCTGGTTTGATACCTGTGTGACCTTTACCATTTGTTGATTCTCTTCCCTTCCATGAACCACCTTGAATTTTCCTTTCTGTGAGCACCTGGGAAGTTACGTTTCATAAAGTTCAAAAGCTAGAAATATTGACTCCTTGGCATGGCCAAAGTTGCATAATAAGGGATTTAAAAGGACTTTCTTAAAGAGTGTTCATCTTAACTAAAAGTGGATATCCAAGTTATAGGTATATTTAAAAGGCCTTTATGTTTTTCTCTTCTTGGATCTTGTTTTAGTGGAAAAAGTTTTTTTCTCAGGTGAATTCTTTTTCTCCATTGTGTCTTGCCACCCTTACGGCATGCATGAGAGGCCCTAAAATAATTTCTGATGGCTTGGGGCTTCTTGGGAAAAACAGAAAAGGTGCCACAGATTCCATTTTGGGAGAGACCCCTGTTTTCCTCATGGAGCCCTAGGAATTGGAGGCAGATGAATCCTTCTCAAAATCTGATTTTGTCTTTCAGCTATACCTGTTTTTTAGGCCCTAGAAACTGCATGCTTTCCTAGCCATGCTCTTAAAGGGACCACTCAGAGGTGAACAGTTCAACTAGGAGATTGCAGAACTGAAAATGTGATAACTACTGGATCTGCTTCTGCTTATCTGTGTGGTTATATAGGTGTAGTGTGTGATGTCTATTTTTAAAAAGAGCTCTAATTAATTGACTTAAAGAAGGATAAACACTAGGATCAAATATTTTTGAAGAAAAAATAAAAGCTATAATGCCTTTTAGTAAATGTGACTTTAATCATCAAGAAATAAAAAGAGACTTATGGATTCTGAACCCCCAAAATTTGAGACAGGTCTCAGTTAATTTAGAGAGTTTATCTTGCCATGGTTGAGGATGCAGCCATGAAACAGCCTCAGGAGGTCCTGAAGACATGTGCTTGGGGCGCAGCTTGGTTTTATACATTTTAGGGAGACATGAGACATCAATCAATATATGCACATCAGTTCCATCCAGAAAGGTGGAGACAACTCAAAGCAAGGCCCCCCCACTGGGGGCTTCCAGATCACAGGTAGGTGAGAGATAGATGGTTGCATTTTTTTTGAGTTTCTGATAAGTATTTTCAAAGGAGGCAATCAAAATATGCATCTATCTCTGTGACCACAGAGATGACTTTGAATAGAATGGGAGACAGATTTGCCCTCAGTGGTTCCCAGCTTGAGGGGGCCCAAGATATTTTCCTTTCACATTTCCCCCCTTTTCTTTTTAAAAATCTTTGGAGAAAGCATTTTACAAGGAAATGAGTCTCTGGTCTTGTTTCATGTGATCTCTCATGGTTAGGATGGCTTATTTCTAGATGTGTAGGTCACAATAGCTCATTTTTACCAGGCTGTAAAGTCTCATATCCTGTGAAGAGAAAATAGTGGTGTGATGGTTAGTATTGAGTGTGAACTTGATTGGATTGAAGGATACAAAGAATTGATCCTGGGTGTGTTTGTGAGGGTTTTGCCAAAGGAGATTAATGTTTGACTCAGTGGGCTGGGAAAGGCAGACCCACACTTAATCTGGGTGGGCACAATCTAATTAGCTGCCAGCCCAGCTGGAATATAAGCAGGCAGAAAATTGTGAAAAGAGAGACTGGCCTAGCCTCCATCCTCCTGTGCTGGATGCTTCCTGCCCTTGAATATCAGACTCCAAGTTCTTCAGTTCTACAACTTGGACTGGCTCTCCTTGCCCCTAGCCTGCTGATGACCTTGTGATCATGTGAGTTAATGAAGCAGAAAATGTAAAAAGAAAAATAAGTAAAGGGAAAAACAAGTACTCCTGTACTTGGCTGACTCACTCCAATGCCAACAATAGGCAGAGCCCTAGTGGGGCCTTGATAATACTATCTGAAAAGCCAGAGCCCAAAGGAATGAGCTCCAGAGACTCTCCCAACACCTCCCCAACCCAGAGCAAGGATAAGAAAAACAAGTTGTTCTTAACAGTTTTCCCCTTTGAAATTCTTTTCCTATACCATTATCCTTTGATCTGCTCCCACAATTATTTCTGCAAGTTTGCAAGGATTTTGTAAGTTCCTGTTTTCCAGCTGTGCAGTATGGCAATGGTCACAAGACATGCCTGAGTTGTAAAACCTGTCACTGTTTCATGAACTGCCTTTGTTCTGCTTCTGTAAGCTTGCTTATCCACCTTATGGGTTTCATGCCCTTTTCAGATGTATGTATAAAAGTCAAGTCCTGTCTTGTTTGGTGCAGCCTTTGGATATGAATCCACTGAGTCAGTGACCACCTAATAAAATCCTCCTGTTCCACCCATTGCTCTCTCTGGTCTCCTGATTCCCACAACATTTTGGCGAGCCGGGCAGGAGTGGAGACGACAGGTTTGCTGTCTCCTTTGCCTGTGGGTCTAGGGCCCCAGGCTGGGGGAGACCCGTGACCTCATGTGCCACTGGGGGATCTCAAACCCGGAGAAGGAAGCAGCTCTCCCACAACTTGGGGCCCCTCCCTGACAGCGCAACGGAACCTAAGGGGCTACAGGACAATTCCAGGGACAGCGCACTATAGGAGCATGGTAAGGTTTGGGCCTGAGGCAGGACCCATCCCATAAGGATGGAAGGGGAGCCTGGTGACCACCTCCTGGGGTGTACCTAGTGCTCCGACCCAGGATGCAAGAGTGGCTCTCTAATTAGGAAGAAACCTACACCCCAACCAGGAAAGAGGAACTGGGAGCGGGAAAGTGTGTGAATGCGTGTGAAAGAGGCGGTTTCAAAAGGAACCTACGTGGGGAGTGAAGTGTGTGGGGCCGCAGGTTTCTTAGCATAGACCATACGCCCCAAGTGAAGTGTGGGACTGACCAGTACTAATGGCAAACTTCTTTCAGGGCTACCACATATGGCTTATGGAAGCGCCCCACAATTTAGTAAGTGTGGGGTCCGGGTCTGGGGTTTATACAAACCTTCCGATGCTAAGCTAAGTGGCATCTGAAATACTCCCATGAGGGGGATGGTCTAATTAGTCTGAAGTGAAAGTAAAAGAGTGAGTGAATTGTGCAATAATTGGGAGGAAATGGGAGGGAAGTTGTCAAAACCCACCCCATTAGAATGTATGTTAAAGAACTTCAGGAAAGGTTATGCAGGAGATTATGGGATCAAGTTGACCCCCAAGAGGTTGAGAACTCTCTGTGTAATAGAGCGGCCCTTTTTTAGTGTCAGATGGCTGGCCGAAGGAACTATAGATAGGGAAACAATTGGCTGTATATTTAAGGTGTTCACTGGGATTGGAGGACAGCCAGGGCATCCAGGCCAATCTCCTAACATTGACTCATGGCTAAATATAGTCCAAATTTGACCTGCATGGCTGCAGCCCTGCTTGGCAGCTTATTGCAAAATGCTGGTAGCTCAAGCCGAGCCTAAGATAAAAAAAGAAAATCAGTTTTGCTGTCAGCTACAGAGACAAAGGGAAAGCAACAGGAAAAACCAGTATTGCAGGAATCACCAGAGGAGATAGAAATTCCTCCTCCACATACCCCAATCTACTCCCCTTTACCAAGGTTGGGCCCTGAGCAGCCAGACTCAGATGACGATATGCCCAGGCTACACCCCAAAGGGAGAAATCTGAGCCCTCATCCCAGGAGGTCAAGAAGGAAGTTCACGATGATCAAGCAGGCCGCCTTTGATCTGGCCACACCAGAACTTTGCAGACACCCCACTGAGAAACCCGGGGATCCATCTATTATGATAAACAGGGCCAGGTCCAAAGGGGGCAATGAACTTCATTTACCAGCCATCTGACACAACGTAGCACACCATGAAAGTTCCATAGAGACCAGGAGTTGTGTAATACATATACACAATGGAGTACTATTTTCCTTATCCATTCGTCTGTTGAGGGACACTAGGTTGCTTCCAAATGTTGGCTATTATGAATAGTGCTACAATAAACACAGGAGTGCAGACATCTCTGATATACTGATTTCATTTCCTTTGGCTAAATACCTACCAGTGGGATTAGTGGATTTTTTTGGTAACTTACCTTCAGTTTGTTGAAGAACCTCCAAACTCTTCTCCATAGTGGTTGTACTAATTTACAATCATGCCAACAGTGTACAAGGGTTCCCTTTCCTCCATATCCTCGCCAGGATTTGTTATTGCCTGTCTTTTGGATAAAAGCTATTTTAGGCCGGGCGCGGTGGCTCAAGCCTGTAATCCCAGCACTTTGGGAGGCCGAGACAGGCGGATCACGAGGTCAGGAGATCGAGACCATCCTGGCTAACATGGTGAAACCCCGTCTCTACTAAAAAAATACAAAAAACTAGCTGGGTGAGGTGGCGGGCGCCTGTAGTCCCAGCTACACGGGAGGCTGAGGCAGGAGAACAGTGTAAACCTGGGAGGCGGAGCTTGCAGTGAGCTGAGATCCAGCCACTGCACTCCAGCCCGGGTGACAGAGCGAGACTCCGTCTCAAAAAAAAAAAGGCCGGGCGCGGTGGCTCAAGCCTGTAATCCCAGCACTTTGGGAGGCCGAGACGGGCGGATCACGAGGTCAGGAGATCGAGACCATCCTGGCTAACATGGTGAAACCCTGTCTCTACTAAAAAAATACAAAAACTAGCTGGGCGAGGTGGCGGGCGCCTGTAGTCCCAGGTACTTGGGAGGCTGAGGCAGGAGAATGGCGTGAACTCGGGAGGCGGAGCTTGCAGTGAGCTGAGATCCGGCCACTGCACTCCAGCCTGGGTGACAGAGCGAGACTCCGTCTCAAAAAAAAAAAAAAAAAAAAAAGATATTTTAACTGGGATTAACTGGGATAAAAAGATATCTTATTACAGTTTCGATTTGCTGATGACTGATGATGTTGAGCATCTTTTCATATACCTGTTTGCCATTAGTATGTCGTCTTTTGAGAAAGGTCTATTCAGATATTTTGCCCATTTTTAAAATAGAAATATTAGATTTTTTCCCTATAGAGTTGTTTTGAGCTCCTTACATATTCTGGTTATTAATCCTTTGTCATATGAGTGGTTTGAAAATATTTTCTTCCATTCTGTGGGTTGTCTCTTCATTTTGTTGATAGTTTCCTTTGCTTTGCAAAAGGTTTTTAACTTGATGTGATCCTGTTTTTCCATTTTTGCTTTGATTGCCTGTGCTTTTGGGGTATGACTCAAGAAGTTTTTGCCCCAAGCAGTGTCCTGTAGAGTTTCCCCCAATATTTTCTTGTAGTAGTTTCACAGTTTGAGGTCCTAGATGTAAGTCTTTACTCCATTTTTAAAATTTTTATATATGTTGAGAGATAGAGGGTCTACTTTCATTCTTCTGCATATGGACATCCAGTTTTCCTAGCACCATTTATTGATGAGACTGTCTTTTCTCCAATGTATGTTCTTGGCACCTTTGTCAAAAAATTAGTCCTTTGTAGATATATGGGTTTACTTCTGGGTTTTCTCTTCCATTCCACTGGTGTATGTGACTCATTTTGAGCACATCAGCAATGTCAGTGAGAACAGCTGAGAGGAATTCAGGCAGTAGAACTAGTACACTAGTGACTGCAGCAGGTGATGAGATAGCAAATGACAACTGCAGTGTGACATTTAGCAAGTGACTGAGTTTACGTTTCATCATCACTAAAATTCATTCATTCATTCAAAGCCTATTATAAGGCCAGACATGATGGCTTATACCCATAATCCCAGCCCTTTGCGGGAGCTGAGGCAGGAGGATTGCCTGAGGCCAGGAGTTTTAGATCGGCCTGGGCAATGCAGCAAGACCCTATTGCTACAAAAAATAATTTAAAAAAATAAACAAAAAGAAAGCCAAGTTTGTGTTGGCAACTCTTATAGGTACTGGAGATAAAGCAGTGAACAAGAAGCAGTGGGGCAGATGGCACAGCAAATGCAAAGATCTAAACTGAATCAAATGTATTTGTTTGAGAAACAAGAAAGTTCAGTGTAGATGTAATGAATGAGGGAAGGGGGTTATGGTAGTAGATGAGTTAGGGAGCTTGACAAAGGCAGATTATCTGGTCTTAGAGGCAATGTTAAGGATATTGATTTTTTCCTACATGAGATGGAAATGACTGAAAGATTTAGATTGGGGCATGATGTGATCTGATTTACATCTTTGTAAGATTGCTCCAGTTGAGGGAAGAACAGATGGGAGGTATCGAGTGAGCAGCAGAAAAAACTTTCAGAAAGAACAGTAGAAGTAGTGGCAGTACATACTCATGGTTTGTAATAAGCTGGTAGTATCAGAGATGGTCAGATAGACTGTATTTCATATATAGCAACAACTATACTTTTGATGGGTTGAATGTAGAATGCAAGGGAAAGAAAGGAATCAAAAGCTGTTCTTAAGATATTCATGTGAACTGAGTAAACTGAGTTCCTCAAGGAAGGGGAACAGCTAAGGGAGGTATCAGTTTAGGGGTATAAGGGTTAGGAATTCTCATTTCATCATAATTTAAGATGCTTGCTAGGCATCTAAATTTTGAGATGTCAGGTAGACAACTGGGTTACACAAGACTGAAGTTCAGTGAAGAGACATGACAGCTGGCATATTAATGGCATTACAGCCAGGGGTCTGAATTAGACTTCTTATAAAGATAGCATACATATACAGAAGAATAAAGAGTACCAATCAAAAAGGAGAATAGAAGATAAAATAATTGTAAATGCTTTGTGGATACCTGCTGTCATCAATAGCTGGGGTCAGCAGTGCAACTTTCTGCAAGAACTTGAAAATTAAAGCAATAATACTGCTATCAGGTCTAAACTTTAAAGTCAACATGTAATGGGCCAGAGCAGAGATATGCAATGCCAAAGGCTGTGACTTCCCTGGAATCTGTGCTATGGGCTGTGTTGTATGCCTGCAAAATTCATCTGCTGAAGTACCTCAGAATGTAACCATATTTGGAGAAAAGGTCTTTAAAGAGGTAAGTTAAAATGTGGTCCTTAGGGTGGGCCCTAAACTAATATGAATGGTGTCCTTATAAGAAGAGGAGATTTGGAAACAGACATGTGTGCACACAGAGGAAAGACCATGTGAAGACAGAGGTAGAAGATGGCCATCTGCAAGCCAAGGAGAGAAGCCTCTGAGGAAACCAACTCTACCAGCACCCTGATCTTGGACTTCCAGATTCCACAGCTGTGAAAAAATAAATTTCCATTGTTTAAATTACACAGTCTCTAGTATTAGTTACAGTAACACTAACAAACTAATATCATCTGATTAAATGTAATAACAATACAATAAAGAAAAAAGTTTGTCAATCAGAAAGGAGTTTCATCAGCTAAGGAAGCATAGAAAAAATAAAATATGCAGGAATTTGAAACTAAATAGGTAAGGGCAAAAAGTTGGAACAAATGCTAGTCAAAGGAGAGGTGGATAAGTCTCAAATACAAACATATTCATGAGTTGGTCATCAAAGAGGCTGATAGAGTAAAATACTGAAGTAGGAGGGGACTGAAGCAGACAAGAGAGATTAGAAAGACAAAGTGAATATATGACAGGAAGTATGCAAAAATAGAGCAAGGTGTGATTAAGGTGAGGCGAGGTTTCCACTAATTTTGTGAATGATAGATTGAAGTTGCCACTTCATTCCATATTTTTTACATAACTCAAGGTCATAAACAGAAAGGTTAGTTCAGACAGAAAGTGTCACTTCTTGTGTCAGAGACTACCAATGGCATCCCAATATCCATTCTCCCATTTTCAGTTGATAGTAATAACCTTGATTTTTATGGTTGGCACATTTCCATCCCTGAGATTACAAGAAGTCTGTGACATTTCCAGGAGGTCTTCTTTGCCTTTCCTTCATTACCTTCCTGAAATGTAGATATGATGAAGTTCCAAATCCATTTTAAGCATCTTGGACCATGAAGTAGAGGCTACACTCCAGGGGCGAGCCACTGCGCCCGGCCTGATTCCGTAATTTTTCTCAGTTGTTTCCTCTGAGTAGAATCTCATTTTCTCTGTCATTTGCTTTCCTACATATTAAAGCTCCCTCATTGTTTTTTTTTTTTTAATTTATTTACTTTTATTATTAGTAGTAGTATTAGTATTATTTTTTTGAGATAGAGTCTCATTCTGTCACCCAGGCTGGAGTGCAGTGGTGTGATCTGGGCTCACGGCAAGCTCCGCCTCCCGGGTTCACGCCATTCTCCTGCCTCAACCTCCCGAGTAGCTGGAACTACAGGCGCCTGCCACCTCACCCGGCTAGTTTTTTGTATTTTTTTTTTTTTAGTAGAGATGGGGTTTCACCGTGTTAGCCAGGATGGTCTCGATCTCCTGACCTCGTGATCCACCCGTCTCGGCCTCCCAAAGTGCTGGGATTACAGGCTTGAGCCACCGCACCTGGCCTACTTTTATCATTTTTTAATAGAGATGGGGTCTTGCTCTGTTACCGAGGCTAGAGTGCAGTGCTTCAATCATACCTCACTGCAGCCTCAAACCCCTGAGTTCAAATGATCCTCCCGCCTCAGCCTCTAGAGTAACTGGGACTACAAGCATATCACCATGCCCATGCCCAGCTAGCTTCCTTGTTCTTCCGTTGTTACTGGAAAGGGATCCTGGTCCAGACCCCAAGAGAGGGTTCTTTAAACTTATGCAAGAAAGAATTTAGGGCAAGTCCATAGAGTAAAGTGAAAGCAAGTTTACAAAGAAAGTAAAGGAATAAAGAATGGCTACTCCATAGGCAGAGCAGCCCCGAGGGCCGCTGGTTTGCTACTTTTATGGTTATTTCTTGATTATATGCTAAACGAGGGGTGGATTATTCATGAGTTTTAGGGGAAATGGGTGGGCTATTCCTGGAACTGAGGGTTCCTCCCCTTTTCAGACCATATAGGGTAACTTCCTGATGTTGCCATGGCATTTGTAAACTGTCATGGCACTGGTAGGGGTGTCTTTTAGCATGCTAATGCATTATAATTAGCATATGATGAGCAGTGAGGATGACCAGAGGCCACTTTAATCGCCATCTTGGTTTTGGTGGGTTTTGGCTGGCTTCTTTACCACATTCTTTTATTAGCAAGGTCTTTGTGACCTGTACCTTGTGCTGACCTATCTCATCCTGTGACTTAGAATGCCTAACCTCCTGGGGATGCAGCCCAGTAGGTCTCAGCCTTATTTTACCCAGCCCCTATTCAAGATGGAGTCGCTCCAGTTCAAAAGCCTCTGACACCATTATTCCCATACTTCTACTAGGGAATAAAGGCAATTTACACACCCCATCTCTCACTCTACTTACTACCAGTATTTCCTCAACTTGTTTAGGATACTTTTTTCTTTCACTGCCCTACGTATTTCGTTTGAAGCTGTGTGCCCAGATGAAAAGGACAATTTTCCCAGGTACTGAGAGGTGATTCTCCCACCCCCACCCCCACAGTGGTCTAAAAGAAACCCTGTGTTTTTTTTCCTCACAAATCTCCTCATTGATGACTTCTTGATTTTTCCCCATTTCTATTTGATCTTTTCTCTCTTGGCATTCCAATGTCATTTATTTTATTTTCTTTCTTTATTTTTTGAGATGGAGTCTCGCTCTGACACCCAGTCTGGAGTGCAGTGGCACGATCTCTGCTCACTGCAACCTCTGCCTTCTGAGTTCAAGTGATTCTCCTGCTTCAGCCTCCCATGTAGCTGGGACCACAGGCCCGCACCACCACACCTGGCTAATTTTTTTGCATTTTTAGTAGAGATGGGGTTTCACCATGTTGGCCAGGCTGCTCTCGAACTCCTGGCCTCAAGTGATCCGCCCACCTCAGCCTCCCAAAGTGCTGGGATTATAGGTGTGAGTCACGGCACCCAGCCCCCAATGTCATTTATTTATATTTTACTTTTTTAATTTATCATTCTCTGCCTTTTATAATGATAATTTTATTCACTCATCCAACCAACATATAAAGAGCTACTATCAATCCCATTTTAAGATGGGGAAACAGAGTTCAGAGATGTAGGATTCCTTGGTCAAAGACAGACAAGTTTAAGGGAATGGAATGGAAACTTGAGCCCAGGTTGTAAGTCATAATCTGTGTTATTTCCACTGCCCCATCTTTTTTTTTGGAGACGAAGTTTTGGTCTTGTTGCCCAGGCTGGAGCACAATGGCACAATCTCAGCTCACTGCAACCTCCACCACCGGGGTTCAAGCAATTCTCCTGCCTCAGCCACCCTAGTAGCTGGGATTATAGGCGCCCGCCACCACGCCTAGCTAATTTTTTGTATATTTAGTAGAGACGGGGTTTCACCATGTTGACCAGGCTGGTCTTGAACTTCTGACCTCAGGTGATCCACCCACCTCAGCCTCCCAAAGTGCTGGGATTACAGGTGTGAACCACTGCGCCCAGCCTCCACTATTCCATCTTTACTTCTCTCAGAGTGAGCAAACAAGAGGCCTTCCTGCCGAATCTGCCCCTATCTCCTTCTGTTTGGTAAACATAGTTGCTGCTGCTTTGGTTTTTTACTATAAATTTGAATGTCTTTATATTGGCCTTGCACTTTCTACTCCTCTAAGATCCCCACCAATCGCTGTGGTCTAACTCCAGGTTGCTTCACAAGGTTGTCACCTTCCTGGTTCTTTAGGCTTTTGTGTTTTTGACCCCTGAAGTTTCATTCAAGTTCAGTTTGGAATATCTCATTCCAAAAGTCAGGAAGACTGGCCTAAAGTTATACCTAAGTCGTGAGTTAACCTTATTGTAAGAGTTAAAACATTAAAAAGACTGAATTTTCCCAGTTGCCAAAAGGATGAGCCATTCCCCTAGTCCCCTTTCTTAAAAAATTTTCTTGAGCAAATTCTAATTATAATCCGTGTGTGTGTGTGCGTGTGTGTGTGTGTGTGTGTGTGTGTGTAACTTTTTAAAAGCTAAATAAGCCTCTTGTCAGATAGAACCCAGGAATCTTTTTCTTCAGGTCCCGGGAGCCAACTCCTTGAAATGTAACTATCAAGGTAGACAGTGCCCCTATGATCCACGCTCGCAGGAGTTACCCTAAGCGACTTGCTCCAAGCCGTAAGTACCTGTTTGTCACAGAGATAACGTTTTATTTTTCCTTTGGATAAAGGCAATTAACCAACACAGACGGCCACTCCAACGGTGAACTACCAAAAATTGAATATCAAACCATGTTAACTCGTCTTACTTGAGAACGTGCGTGTGCTTTAGCTACATAAAAGGTGATATTGTTGTCTCTCTTTGCAATCTCATTAGTGGATTGCCTGTGACACTCATTCCGGTCTGGTTCGATGTTTACAGAATAATACAACTTTTTTTTCTTTTCTAAATTTGTGGAGATTTTCTAGGATGGCAGGGGATTTTTTAAAAAATTTTTTTCTCGACAATATCAATTTATTTAGGTCCCTTACTTTTACTAGCCACCCCCTTCCCACCTCCTTCCAATGGCAAATTAGAATAACTTGCCCCTTGCTCACCTCATGCGTGGCCTTGGGAACTGGTGAGAAACTGCAATCCGTTGGCGGCAGGAACCACGATTCCCAGCATTCCCAGCGCTCTGAGTCCTTCGGGCTTCCTTTTCCGGGTCTCGAGGCTGCTGAAACCGAAAGTGCTGTGCTGTGGGCAGCAGCGCCGAGATTGATTCACCTTCTCCTGTGCGGAACTCCAGCTGACCCGAGTAGGAAGCCAGACGAGCTGTAAATCATGAACGGAAGAGTGGTTTATTTGGTCGCTGAGGAAGAGATCAATCTTACCAGAGGACCCTCAGGTATGTGCGGAACGGGTCATATCTGATAGTAGGGGATTAGAGGGTGTAATTGCAGACATCTCTGCTGCTGAGCCGGATTCACCTGGCCTCGGGGCAGGCCCCAACCTAGAGGTTTCGTGCAACGCTTTGGGGTGCTTAGAGAAAATATGTTGAAATCCATCATTAGCCAGATACGGATCTGAGGAATCCACCTCAAAATCCAGTCGGATGACCACAAATATATATAGTCACGAAAGGGTTCTTTCTGCAAATCGTGCTAGAAAAGTCTTTTTAAAAGTCTGCTTTTTTAGCCTGCTTGTCGTGGACACCACATCCTTCCTACCGTTGCCTGTTCTATCCTTCACGCTATGAGGGACCGTTTAGTAAAATGGGAGCATAAGGGGTGTAGACTCTGAATGCATAGCCGTTTTCCTGCAGCTAGGATCCCTCCCTCGCTCCTTTGATTTCTGGGAAATTCATTTACAGTGCCAACTAGAATGTTAAAGCAGGAAGAGCCCTTAGAAATCTTTTATTACACAGGTTCTCAAACTTGGTTCCGCCACAAAATTTCCCAGGGCTTTAAAAAAAAAAAAAAAAAAAAGGCCGGGCGCGGTGGCTCAAGCCTGTAATCCCAGCACTTTGGGAGGCCGAGACGGGCGGATCACGAGGTCAGGAGATCGAGACCATCCTGGCTAACACGGTGAAACCCCGTCTCTACTAAAAATACAAGAAAATTAGCCGGGCGAGGTGGCGGGCGCCTGTAGTCCCAGCTACTCGGGAGGCTGAGGCAGGAGAATGGCGTGAACCCGGGAGGCAGAGCTTGCAGTGAGCCGAGATCGCGCCACTGCACTCCAGCCTGGGGCACAGAGCAAGACTCCGTCTCAAAAAAAAAAAAAAAAAAAAAAAAAAAAAAAAGAAAAAAAGTTAATTCTTATCTCCTATCTGCAGGGATTTGGATTCAGTACGGATTTATTTTATTTATTTATTTATTTAAGTTTTTTTTATGAACACCTCATGTGATTTTGAGCAGCCAAACTGCTATCCTCTTACCCCACTGAGGCTCTTCATTAAACTGGGCTCTTGACATTACTACATTCTGCCTTCTTTCGACTTTGTTTATTTTCCTTTACAGCTATTTAGTTGATCGATTAAGAGCTTTAGCTTTGGAATTACAGTATCTGGGTTCAAATCTTGTATCTAACCGCTTACTGATTCTTTGATACTTATTGGCTCACCTAACTGATGTAAGCCTTAGGTTATCATCTCTAAAATGGGGATGGTTATAAATATACTTCATAGTGTTGTGAGAATGAAATGAGTTAATCTATGTAAAATGTTTACAATATTGCCTGACCTATGGTAAGCAGTATGTGTTTCCTACTGTTGTTATTGTTTTTTTTCTTTTTTTGGAATGAAAGTCCTCACATATTTATTACTGAACCCAGCCAACCAATGCATTCATAATAGATTCAGAGAGGAAAATACGTCGAACTCTCCAGAGAGTGGTGACATTTTCAGTTTGATATGGTAATGTGATCGTGACCTTCAGACAGCACAAATATATGTGCCATCTCATGTGCAATTCCTTATAGACCCAGCTTGGTTCTTCTCCAATGTCTCCTTTTGGAGTTGTACCTTATTTTATTTCCAGTTTTCATCCGAATCCACTGGGGAATGGGACGATTTTGCTTTTGTTTCTTGGCCAGGAATCGCTTAATCCTGAAAGTCTTGTGAGAAGACATGGCGAGAAGTGGAAGCAAGAACACACCACGATGGCGGAGAAAGGAAAAGAGGGGGTACTGTTGTTATTGTTAATGGATAAATAGCTAAACTGACACAGTAGATCCTACTAATACTGTATTCCAAGAGTCTCTAATAAATCATCAGGTACTATGAGCTCCATCTCTGAAATGTTCCTGAAATCCTTTCACTCCTTTTTCCCTTGCCACCACCTAGGACAGCCCATCACCTTTTCTCACTGCAGTTCTGCAGTAGCTTAATCATCATGGATAGATTATTCTTTATAAAATATAACTTTCAGAATTATCCATACTTTGTGTCTTTTTTTCTTTTCTTTCTTTCTTTTTCCTTTCTTTTTTGAGACAGGGTCTCACTCTGTTGCCCAGGCTGAAGTGCAGTGGCATGATCTCAGCCCACTGCAGCCTCTCCCTCTTAGGCTCAAGCAATCCTCCCACCTTAGCCTCCTGAGTAACTGGTACCATGGGTGTGCACTGCCAGGTCTGGCTAATTTTTTGTATTTTTGGTAGAGACAATGTTTTACTACATTGCCCAGGCTGGTCTCGAACTCCAGAGTTTAAATGATCCACCCACCTCTGCCTCCCAAAGTCCTGGGATTACACGTGTGAGCCACTGTGCCTGGCCTTCCTTTCTATTATAAATAATTGGAAGTTGGTTTTACTTATTGTAATATAACCCATCACTAATATCATTATTAATATTATTATTATTTTTTTTTAGAGACGAGGTCTCGCTTTGTTGCCCAGGCTGGTCTTGAACTCCTGGACTCAGGCAGTCCTCCTACCTTGGCCTCCCAAAGTGCTGGGATTACAGTCATGAGCCACCATGCCTGGCCTATCACTAATCTTAATGGATTAGTGTCATGGATTATGTGCGCTTAAACTTTTGTCAAAGGTTCATTTGGTATGCCCAAGTTTCTTGGATTCATTTTTTTGCTATTTTATGTAAATTTATCCTTCACGCACTGTTAATATTTATTGACTTTTGAGCTAACAGAGAGTTACTTTTAAACCAAAGTCTGTTTTTTTGTACTTTTAATCCATTGGTAACTTGTTCTCTTAGGACCAACTAAAACAATGCTAGTTCCTTTTCTGATTGCTGTCCAGGTATTTATTTAAAGGCTCTAGTTGTTCTGCTCCTGTTTTGCCTCTTTCTTCTTTATCCTAAATATCTTCAGTTATTTTACTACCTCTCCAGATGCTTGAGATTTGATTCTTGCCTTTTGCTTAAGAATTTAATGTACTTTGACATAGTCTTTTTGCTGGGGCATCCACAGTATTTTCAGATCTCCTGTCTAAAGCAGAGCAGGACCCTGATATTATCTCTTGTTCTAAACATGAAATCTTTTAAAAATTCAATATAATTTCACTTCATTTTTTTGGGCATTTGCAGTCATAAATTTCCTAGTGTTAGTATTTTCTCAAAACATTGGCATTAGGACAAGCTTCAAGGACTAATTAAAGGGAATAATTATATCTAGCTAGTATATTTCACCCAAAAATGGTTTGATTTCTGTATCACTTATTTATTACAAATGAATGTATTTATTCACTCAGTGGCTTCCTAAATTTTCATAAGCATTTGCATGTATTAATTATGTAAGTCAGTGAACTTACTGGGAGAGTAAAGCCTCAAGTTTAGGAATGAACTTGGGTGAAAACAGTCATTTGAAATTTGGTTGGTTCAGTTAACAAGGAAATGTTTCATGTTAATCACTTATCGGAACTGGTTTCCTAGTATGTGATACTCTTCTTCTCAGAGTCTAATTCAGCTTTTCTTCCTGGTATGATCATGAAGATAAATAGGAAGGAGACTGTCTCAAAATACCACTAGAAACAAAATATCACTAGAAACTAATCACCACTAGAAACTTCCACATAATTTTGGTAGTCCCATAAGGATCTTTCTTTCTATAGAAGAAATATGAAAATCCTCTAATTCTAAGTGTGCATTTCTTTTGTAGACAGCATTGTCCACTCTTTGTACAGCTGTGTACCCTGGAACCTGATGGTTTAATCAGGTCCAAGAACATGTGTGCCATTGCCCATTTATGTTCTGTCAGGGACAAGAATTGTGGATATTTCTGGTGTTTGGGCCCATATTATAAGGCAGTCGAACCTTTTCCTGACTGATCTGCTTACTGCAAGGGAAGTAATGAAATCTTGGGGAAATTACGACAATAGTGAAGAGGCAAAAGAAGCTTGACATGTATTAGGTTAGTGCAAAAGTACAATTACTTTCTTTTGTTTTCTTTTTTTTTTTGAGACACAGTCTCGCTCTGTCATCAGGGTGGAGTGCAGTGGCACGATCTTGGCTCACTGCAACCTCTGCCTCCCAGATTCAAGCAATTCTCCTGCCTCAGCCTCCCATGTAGCTGGGATTACAGGCATTTGCCACCACGCCCGGGTAATTTTTGTATTTTTGGTACAGACAGGGTTTCACCACGTTGACCAGGCTGGTCTTTACTCCTGACCTCAAGTGATCCACCCACCTTGGCCTCCCAAAGTGTTGGGATTACAGGCGTGAGCCACCCCACCCAACCATAAGTACCACTGCTTTCAATGGCAGAACCGCAATTACTTTTGCACCAGCCTAAGAGCATGGAATCTCTCCTGTTGTCTGCTTTCTCGACTGTAAGGAGGGACTTGGGCTAGATGACTTCAGAGGTCTCTTCCATCTCCAAGAGTTCATAATTCTCTGGCTCATTCCACATGTTATTTTATGACTCCTACCATTTGGGGCTTTGTTTGTTTTGTTTTTGTTATTTGATTCCTGCCATTTTGGACTAATAGTATGAGCTGAAGAATTTCAAAGGCAGTGGCTACAATCTCAAGTGTCTTCAAGGGTTGAACAGTTTATCTTTTATCTTTTGTGGAACGCTGTTTTTTTTTCTATAGCTTGATTATAGTGTCTAAGGCTCTCACTTTTTCTTTATCAAATTGAAAGTCTCTTAATGAGTCTTAAAACTCAGTTACTCTAAAAAGTATGACCAGACTCTTAATAGGTTTTTTTTTAACACTGCAACAGGTAAGAGATTGTCCATAAAGACAACCTTACTGTACATTGAGTGCTATGATTAGGAATCTTATTTTTAGGTCCGAGTCCCCAATGGGTTTCAGCAAGTTACTCCTGATATGCCATCTTTAAAGAGGGAAGAGAATATTTATTTTCTTACTTTCTTTAAAGGCTTTGGAAAAGATGATGGGTTGATGGCAGTGTTTTAATAATGACTGCTAAAGGAGGTATTGTCTTTCTGGTAGTGTGCTAATTACTACATATACATATATTATATATACCGCATATATACTATACATACATACATACTCATTTAATCTTCACAGCAACCCTGAGTGGTAAATATTTAATCCACATTATTAGACTGGGAAATTGCCTGAGAGACGTTAAGGACTTGCCCAGTTTCTAATGCTAGTAAATTTCAAAGGATTTTAACCCAGGTGTGTTAATTCTGCTATACCATATACTACTTTCCACGGCAGTAGCCATGTTTAAGAAGTTGACTGCCAACATTTCCCCTGACCTTTATTTTATTATATCATGCCTTACTCCCAGAAGCATTTGAGGCATCTTAAATGACTAACACAACCTACGGTGGAAAGTTTTTATTGCTTGCTTTTGATAGAGCTGAGGGCATATCAAGGTAAGTAACAAAAATCAAGATGCCCCATTAAGTTCTATCATTTAAGCCCTTGTAGACCTGTCATAAGCTTTGGGTTTCATGCTAACTGAAACTGTTGCTAGTAGTTTTCTGATCTGTTCCTTTCTTCACATATCAAATGGATGTGAGACTAAATGCTATATCCTTGCTCTATTTTATCTTGCTTACAAGAAGTCTCACCTTCATGGAGTTTACAATTCAATAGAGATATGATGTCCACATATGAAAAATTAAATCTCACTGCAAAGGTGCAGATAGTTAAGGAAAATGATGAGCAGGTAGTTAGTGGGAGGGCAAAGGAAATGTGGAAAGGAGCATGGTAATCTGACCCTGTGTTGGGAAAGTTCAAGAATGCAGCCACTGCTGAGAACCATTAAAATGGTCAATTAAAAGGTGGAACTTGTGGGTCTTCTGGAATGGGCAGGCTTTAGGCTAGGGCCAGAGTCAGGGATGAGTATGGCATAAACAATAATAGAAGAAAATAAGCAGAGCATATTCTGAGGTTAGTGAGCAAACTGGCCTGGACAAAAGGGAAGTTTCCTTTAGGAGATTCAAGAGAGAAGAGGTAGCTGAGTAGTAACCTGAGTAGGTGGAGATCAGATTATGGAGAGTCTTTAGTGTTAGTATGGAAACTTAACCTTTCTCTGAGGTTCTATCTGGATTCTTTCTACTTCCTAATCATTGATTAGGACTCAGTTCAAGAGTTACTTCCTCCAGGAAGCAGTCTTTACCCGGGATAAATGTTCTCTTATTGTCTATATTATACATCATTTATAGATTGCCTGTAACATATTCCCATGTATTGCCAAGCTAAGCGCTTTATCTTGTCCCCTCCTAAAAAGGAAGAGATGAAATGGTTATTATCCCCATTTCAGAAATGAGGAAACCTTGACTTCTGCATTATACAACTCTTTTAAGTGCAGATTTGGATCCAGGTCTGTGTGACTTAAAATTCCAAGCTCTGAATCACTATAAATAACTTTTTTTTTTTTTTTTTCTGTTTGCTTTCTCACTTATGTCTCCTCCTTCTACTTCACTTTGAGCTCTCCTGATTCAAACAACATATATTTTATTTTCTTTCATTTGACTTTTATTTTAGGTTCAGGGGTACATGTATAGGTTTGTTATATAGGTAAACAGTGTCATGTGGGTTTGTTCTACAGATTTGTACCAGGTATTAAGCTGGTACCCATTAGTTATTTTTCCCGATTCTCTCTTTCCTCCCAATCTCCACTCTAAGTAGGCCACAGTGTCTGTTGTTCCCCTCTATGTGTCTATGTGTTCTTATTATTTAGCTCCCACTTATACGTGAGAATGTGTGGTATTTGGTTTTCTCTTCCTTTGTTAGTTTGCTAAGGATAACGGCCTCCAGCTGCATCCATGTTCCTGCAAAGGACATAATCTTGTTCTTTTTCATGGCTGCAAAGTATTCCATGTTGTATATGTACCACATTTTCTTTGTCCAGTCTACCATTGATGGACATTTAGGTTGATTCCATGTCTTTGCTATTGTGGATAGTGCTGTAGTGAACACACACATGCATGTGTCTTTAATGTTTTTTTAATGCTTTGTCTAGTGCATGACACACGGTGGTCAGTAAATGTTCATGAAATGACTGAACAAACCGATAGATGTAAGAATAATATAATGGAATGTTTTTATATTTATTTATTTGTGACACAGGGTCTCATTTTGTCACCCAGGCTGGAGTGCAGTGGCACGATCTTGGCTCACTGCAGCCTTGACCTCTTGGGTACAAGTGATCCTCCTGTCTCAGCCCCTCAAGTAGCTGGGACTACAGGCGTGCATCACCACACCTAATGTTTTTATTAGCCGTATTTTTCATAGAGACAGGGTTTCATGATGTTGCCCAGGCTGGTCTGAAACTCCTGAGCTCAAGTTATTCACCCGCTTGTCCTCCTAAAGTGCTGGGATTACAGGTGTGAGCCACCACACCCGACGTACTTATTTATTTTTGAGACAGGGTCTCACTCTGTCACCCAGGCTGGAGTGCAGTGGCACTATGACAGTTCACTGCAGCCTCGACCTCTTGGGCTCAGGTGATCCTCCTGCCTCAGCTTCCTGAGTAGCCGGGACTACAGACATGCGCCAGCACACTTGATTACTTTTTTTTTTTTTTTTTAATTATTTGTAGAGATGAGATCTCACTATGTTGCCTAGTCATGCCTTGGACTCCTGGGCTCAAGTGATCCTCCGCCTCAGCCTCCCACAGTGCTGGGATTCCAGGCATGAGCCACTGTGCCTGCCATAATGGGATGTTTTAAATAAAGAGAAGCAGTAACATGATCTGTTTCAGCTTTCAAAAACTGGTATACATGGTTCTTCACTAAATACAATTCGAGAGAGAATGAGGATGGGCACATTGTATTATGAGGGATAGGAAACTGGCTAAGATACCAGAAACAAGGAGGAGTAGATGGAACACCTCTTGGAGAGAGTCAGGTAAATGGAATAATTCTCTAAAGATTACTTCAAGGATCTTTATTAAGATCTTTTCAGATCCTATTAAGATCTTTTCAAAACAATACTTAAGAAAAACTACAGTAAAAAATCTAGGAATTACATTGGGAAAATAGAAAGGCAAGCTGATAGATGTTCAACTGCAGAAACATTTTGTGAAGCCATGTGACTAGGCAGAAAAGTGGTCAATGATTACATGTGATAAGTACACAATTTTTTATTGAGGGAAAAATAGCCAAACATACTTAGATGATAGGGTCAGAACTGCTGGTTTCAGAAGACTGAAAAGTAAAGTAAAACTATTTTTAAAAATGTATTTAGCATTTATTATGTGCCTACACTATGATTAGGAATCATGGACACTAGAATAAAGAATAAAAAATGATCCCTGTTTTTAAGAATTTTGCAGTTCAAGCCAGGTACTGTGGCTCTTGCCTGTAATCCAAGCACTTTGGGAGATCTAGGAGGATGACTGCTTGAGGCCAGAATTTCAAGACCAGCCTGGGCAACATAGCGAGACTCCCACCTCTGCCACAAAAACAAAACAAAACAAAATATTAGCTGTGTTTGATGGTGCATGCTTGTAGTCCTAACTACTTGGGAAGCTGAAGTGGGAGAATTGCTTGAGCCCAGGAGTTTGAGGTTGTTGTAGTCCTAGCTACTTGGGAGGCTGAGGCAGGAGAATTGCTTGAACCTAGGAGGTGAAGGTTGCAGTGAGCTGAGATTGTGCCACTGCATTCCAGCCTGGGCGACACAGCGAGACTCGGTCTCAGAAAAGAAAAAATGCCAGAATGCTTGAGTTCAGATCCTTACTCTATCACTCACTAACTGTGTGACCTTGTGCAAATCACCTCACTTCTATCTGCCCCAGTTTCCTCAGCTATAACATGAGAGTATTATTAGAATCTACTTATAGAGTTGTGAGGATTAAATGATTTTTTTTTTTTCTTTTGAGATGGAGTTTTGTTCTTGTTGCCCAGGCTGCAGTGCAGTGGCGTGGTCTCGGCTAACTGCAACCTCTGCCTCCCAGGTTCAAGCAATTCTGCCTCAGCCTCCCAAGTAGCTGGGATTACAGGCGCTCGCCACCACGCCTGGCCGATTTTTCTGTATTTTAAGTAGAGATGGGGTTTCATCATGTTGGCCAGGCTGGTCTCTAACTCCTGATCTCAGGTGATCCACCCATCTTGGCCTCCCAAAATGTTGGGATTACAGGTGTGCGCCACCGCGCCCAGCCGATTTTTGTTTTATAAATACATTTGTAGTGACGAATCTGTACCAGGTACTGTCTTAAGCACTTTACCACAAAACAACTCATTTAATTCATTGAAGTACTTTAAGGGTACTACTATGTGGGGATTAGACTTTATGGGGCAAGAGTTGAGTCATCTAGGAAGGGTAGGGTAAGCTGTGTCAGTAATTTCAGGGATATGGGGCTTCTATTTCTATTTTTCCCTCCTTTTATGCCTTAGTTTATTAAAAAACCCTATTACTGCAATAGTCCTTTCCAAAACAAACAAACAACAACAACAAAGAAAACCAAACCTGTTAGAAGCTCCCAGAAACATTTTTACCCTTGCGAGGTTTCCCTATAACTGGAAATGTTAGAAATTCCTGACCTAGGTGTAATTTTCAATTCCAATAACAGTCAATTGACTCCAGTTGGGCTTTGTATATGTACTAGGTACTATATTGGCACAGGAAGTACAAAAATGAATATAAACTAATTACCTTGCCTTCTAGGAATGAATATTGCAATAGGGTAATGAGACAATTAAACAAGTAATTTCATGTTTTCAGGCAAAGGGAAGAAGGCATCCAAAGTCATGGAGATAAGCAGTAGCTGTGGGTGGGGATGGGTGAGGATGATATGGTGAAAAGTGATAGCAAATATTAAATTTTGTTTACTGTATAATGCAAAGTAGAGAATGTCCAAAGATGGCTAGAAAAGTAGATTATGGGGATTTTGAGTTTAAACTTCATCTTCTACATTTTTTTTTACTTTGATTTTCATCTTGGGGATATACTTAGAATTTCTTTAAAAATCATTTTATCATATTTGCCTAGGAAATAGTAGAAAAAGTCTACTGTAAGGAGGAGACTATAACAAATTTTTTTTGCTTAATACAAAATCGATGCTTTGAGAAACTTTAGCCTTTTATTATTGACTAATATTAAGTCAGTGCAGAAGTAATTGCAGTTTTTCCCATTTTTTAATAGCAAAAACCACAGTTACTTTTGCACCAACCTAATAAGTAGGCGTCATTAATAAATGTTGAAAATGCTTGCATTTTTATACATAATCACCAGGTTCATCTCAACTTTTTTGAGGCATGATTCAGATTCAATGAAGTGCAGGTGTAATCACCCAACGGGTTCTTCTTGCTTGCTGCCTAGAGGAGCCAATTTATCAAGACAGGGGAATTGCAATAGAGAAAGAGTTTCATTCACACAGAGCTAGCTGTACAGGAGACTGGAGTTTTATTATCAGTCTCCCTGAAAACTCAGGGATCAGGGTTTTAAAGGATAATTTGGCAGGTGGAGGGTCGGAAAGTGGGGAGTACTGATTGGTCAGGTCAGAGATGAAATCACAGGGAGTTGAAGCTGTCCTCTTGTGCTGTGTCATTTCCTGGGTGGGGACTACAAAGACTAGATGAGCTAGTTTATAGATCTAAGTGGTGCTGCCTGATCCATTGAGTGCAGGGTCTGTAAAATTTCACAAGCACTGATCTTAGATTTCACAATCGTGATGTTATTCCCTGGAGCAATTTGGGGAAGTTCAGAATCTTGCAGCCTCCACATGCATGACTCCTAAATCATAATTTCTAATCTTGTGGCTAATTTGTTAGTCCTGCAATGGCAGTATAGTCCCCAAGCAAGAAGGGGGTTTATTTCAGCGAAGGACTGTTATCTTTGTTTCAAAGTTAAACTGTAAGCTAAGTTCCTCCCAAAGTTAGTTTGGCCTATGCCCAGGAATGAACAAGGACAATTTGGATATTAGAAGCAAGATGGAGTCAGTTAGGTCAGCTCTCTTTCACCATCATAATTTTCTCAGTTACAATTTTTTGAAAGGCAGTTTCATAAGCATTTTAAATATAGAGTTTATTCTGTAGTTGTTGAGTGTGTTATTCTGCAAAGGTAACCTGATGTTCCTGGTGTGTGTGTGTGGTGGTAGGCCCCCTCCTGCCCTGCTTATGCCTGACTGGCTACCTACTATAACAATATGATTTTAACATATAAGCCTAATACATATCTGTTGGCCTTCCAGGGGTTCCTTTTGGAAAAGACTTAATGTTAGAATTTGAAATTTGGTTTTGGAAAGCATGTCAAATAATGCAGGTTGAAAACACTTAATCAAAACAAGATCACAAGACACAATAAAATAATAGTCATTAATTAAGTCAAGGTGATAATTGAAAGCAAAGACCTTTATTCTTTAATAGAAAGGAGACTTGGTTTCCTAAACAATCAAAAGACCTAATAAAGACAGCACAAGACCAACACATCTTTCTCTCTTTCCATTTTTGTAGATTACTCAAAAGGTGAACAAGTCTTTTATTATCTCTTAGTATATGAAAATATTGTTTAAAAGAGAAAACCAAATTCTACCTTTGCATCAGTATATTGTTAATGCTAAAGCTAACTTTAATAAACAAATCCATTTAATCTCAATCAGCTGTGAACACACAACATTCCCATAACTCTTTTATAATCTATTAAAGAGCAGATCAGTGGCCCCCAAAACCCATTATTTTGACTCTGGCCTTGCATCAGTATGCTTTTGATATTAATGCTCAATTTTGATTTTGATGCTCAATTTTTTAAAAAGTGAAATAATCCCCTTCTAATTTTAGCCAACTTGATCACTCACAAAATTCATATGATTCATGTTCCACAAAACTTCTATTAGGTTGGCACAAAAGTAATTGCGGTTTTTGCCATTACTTTTGCACCAACTTAATACAACCTGTTCAAACCTTCAGTTTTGTCCTATACTTCCTCTTTGATATTGGCATTCTACCTTAGGATGGAAATTTATTATACATTTATTTCCCCATTATCATTCATTCATTCATTTTTTTTTTCCGTAAACCTACAATCTGTTTAAACCTTTAGTTTTGTCCTATGCTGACTTTTTGATATTGGCATTCTTCCTTAAGACAGAAATGTACATTTCCTTCTTTCTTATTGATTGATTTGATTGATTGATTGACTGACAGGGTCTCACCCTGTCACACAACTTGAAGTGTAGTGGCGTGATCACAGCCTACTGCAGCCTCATTCTCCCGGGCTTTGATGGTCCTCTCACTTTAGCCTCCTGAATAGCTGGGACTACCGGCACACACCACCACACCTAGATAATTTTTTGTATTTTTTGTAGAGATGGGGTTTTGCCATGTTGCCCAGGTTGATCTTGAACTTTGTACTCAAGCAGTCCACCCACCTCAGCCTCCCAAAGTGCTGGAATTACAGGCGTGAACCACTCTACCTGGCCCTCCTTATCATTTAATTTACATTTCTTTCCTCCTCCTGTTGTCCACACAAAGTTACCATGTAAAGAAAAGTTATCTCTATTGTCAACTTTCTTCACATCTTACTTTCTTCATATGCACTGTATTTAGAATTGTTTCTCTTGTATTCAGTAATTTTAATTGTATATATTAACTATAACTTTAACTCTTAGTAACCCTAATTTCCGGTGAAGAACCTAGGGAGTAAGGTAATTTTCAGCGGTTTTATACCAGTATTTGTAGATAGAACCATTTCATAATTTCCAGAAAGATAACCTTCTCAATCTGTTTATTAACAGATCTAAATATATTTAGCTTTTCTGTGCCATATAAATGACTCAGACATTTTATAATTATGTTATTTAATTTAGCATAACATGATTTTAAGTTTCTGAAAAAGAGTCTTAAAATTATGAAAAACTTGCTTAAACACTTTTATACCATTTACATTCATTTAATTTATTCATTCTTAACAGTTAGACTTGAAAAGGTCATTAAACAAAGCTGGCCATCATCCCAAGTTATTTATTTTTGTGTGTTTGTCTTTAAGACAGGGTCTTGCCCTGTCACCTAGGCTGGAGTAGAGTGGTGCTGTTATGACTCACTGCAGACCTATAGCAGTGCACCACCATGCCCTGCTAATTTATTTTTTGTTTTTTATTTTTGTAGAGACAGGATCTTGCCATGTTGCTCAGGCTGGTCTTGAGCTCCTGGACTTATGGATGTTAGCTACCATGCCTGGCCTCAAGTTATTTCTTTGTTAATAGTTTCCACAGCTTGTGAAACCCTGACATTACATGCATGCATATTTTGCTGATCAGAAGCTACAGCTATTTTCATTAAACCAACAAAGTAGTCTTACTTTAGTAATGTGAACTAAAAGGCATTTGAGTTACTTTCTGTATTTCTGATAAAATACTTGATTTAAGAGATTACTTTTAAAGCCATTTTGTTACTGGAAAGGGGTCCTGATCCAGACCCGAAGAGAAGGTTCTTGGATCTCACACAAGAAAGAATTTGAGGCGAGTCCATAAAATGAAAGCAAGTTTATTAAGAAAGTAAACAAATAAAAGAATGGCTAATCCATAGGCAGAGCAGCCCCGAGGGCTGCTGGTTGCCCATTTTTATGGCTACTTCTTGATTTTATGCTAAACAAGGGGTGGATTATTTATGCCTACCCTTTTTAGACCATATAGGGTAATTTCCTACATTGCCATGGCATTTGTCAACTGTCTTGGCGCTGGTGGGAGTGTAGCAGTGAGGACCACCAGAGGTCACTCTCATCACCATCTTGGTTTTGGTGGGTTTTGGCTGGCTTCTTTACAGCAACCTGTTTTATCAGCAAGGTTTTTATGACCTGTATCTCGTGCCAACCTTCTTTTTCACGCCGTGACTAAGAATCCCTTAACTTACTGGGAATGCAGCCCAGCAGGTCTTAGCGTTATTTTACCTACCCCCTATTCAAGATGGAGTTGCTGTGGTTTAAATGCCTCTGACAAATTCATTAGAATGTTTTCATGTATTTTGTTAGTGAAATATCACGTACACATGATGCATAAACATAGAGACATACAGACACAGAGACAGAAGCAGATCTTATGGCATTCTAAGATTCTTCATTTGCTAGTTTGCAAATAATCTCTTCCTGTTTAGGCTACCACTTCCTTGATTACTTAATTCATTGCCCTAAACAGCTGTTTAACTAGGTAGCCCTAAATTGCAAACATTACTCTTAGGTGAAAATTTATACCCCCAGAGGCACAGAACTTATGTCTATATACCATTATTTGCTGAAACAAAAAGAATCAATCAAGATAAGATTGCCAGGAAAAGTATCTTTAAACATAGGTAAGGTTTGTTATGTAAACTTTAAGCCAGTGTCTTTCCCATTGTAAAAATTTCTAGCTGCTTGGGTATAGGGGGATGCCCTTACAAATGGAGATTTCCTTTATAGAAGTAAATTTATTTTACATAGAGTTTCAAAGTAGCCAGCTAAGTGCTAGAAAGTTGTATTTTGGAGACTAATCTTGTTAGATACTTAGTTCGTTTCTTGATTAGATTACTGACTTCAAAGTGGAGCCCTTTCATGAATGGGACCAGGAAAGTATTTCCAGTTTCCAGGGCCTAATACATATACATTTAAAAAATTTCTTTGTTTGTTTGTTTGTTTCTTCTTCTTCCTCTTTTTTTTTTTTTTTTTTTTTTAAAGGTAGGCTCTCATTATGTTACCCAGGCTAGTCTTGAGCTCCTGGACCCAAGTGATTCTCCCACTTCAGCCTCCCTGGGACTACAGGTGCACCACTTGTTGTCTCAGTGTGGACTGCCTCAGGGTCTGATATTAAGTGTCTAAAAACCAGGCACATTTGCAAGGCAGTGCATCTGGATCTTTACAAATCAAGGAAACCACTTTTACAGTGAATCTTGGGTCTCCACAAAGAGCAAAATGCCATGATACCAGGCCGCACAAACTTCCGTAGTGCACCTCACTACAAAGACGTTTCTCTAAGTGACTAAGCCACACCTTTCTTACCTAAATGTTTAAAAAAAATAAAATAAAATGAGTAGCTGCCTGTAGTAAAACCATTCACCATAAACAACTGCTGTTGGTCACCTCCATATTGTAGCTCTTGTCAGTGATTTACCAGCCATAACATACACAAAGGTCTCTCTCACAGTACAAAGTAATCTCTGGTACTATCAAAAGCCAACAAGATCAAGTAATGCAGTATGGAAGAGAGCAGAGTTTTAGATATGAGAGGAACCTGTCCATGACTTTTCAGACTCCACAAGAAGACAGAATACCCCAAAAAGGAAGTAAATGGTGTGTTTTTTCTGTGTTCTGTGTTCCTTAAGGGATGTCAGTCATTAGAAGTCTCCTTTAGATTTCTTCCTGTGTTACCAAAATAGCAAAAGGAAGGAAGAGCAGAGTAGAAAGAAGTAGAACAAGTTTAGCTAGGAACAGTGGCTCATGCCTGTAAACCTAACTGTTTGGGAGGCAGAGGTGGGAGGATCACTTGAGCCAGGAGTTTGAGACCAGCATGGGCAAAATAGCAAGACCCTGTCTCTACATAAAAAAAGAAAAGAAAAACATTAGCTGGGTGTGGTGGTGTGCTCCTGTAGTCCCAGCTATTTGGGAGGCTGAGGTGGGAGAATCACTTGAGCTTGAGGGATTTAGGCTGTAGTGAGCTGTGCCACTGTACTCCAGTATGGGCAACAGAGCAAGAGCCTGGAGATTTTAAATTTTGTAAAAGGCCAGTGAAGTTTTATACTTTTCTCAGGAAAAATTATGCCAGCAAGATTGGAAACAAACAGAGGACTCAAGGGATCAAACATATTTGAAAAGGGGTCTCAATTGACTGAAAACAAAAACAAAAAAACCCACCAAGAACCGGGATCCAAGAGAGGAAAAAAGCAGAAAGTCCTTTCCCCCCCACAAAAGATAGCCTAAATATTACTTTTAATTAAGCTTTTTTTCTTGTATTTAAAAAAATGTTAAAGAGACAGGGTCTCACTACATTGCCCAGGCTGGTCTCAAACTCCTGGCCTGAAGTGATCCTCTCTCCTTGGCCTCCCAAAGTGCTGGGATTACAGGTGTGAGTCATCATGCCCGGCCCTAAGTAAGCTGACTTCTGATCAGAGAACTCTAAAAAATAATCTTTTCAAATTCTTATTATCAGATTTTAACCAAGACAGTTATAAGGTAGGTCTCTCAGTTTGCATGGTTCTAAAACCAGCTTTTTTTTACCCCCCTTCTTGTGCTTGCAAATGAATTATTTTATACATTTCAGAGGATCCCTGTTTTGGCTGTTGCTGCTTATGACCATCCCAAGTTAGGTGGGTCCACTTTCCTAGATATTTGCAAGAGGATGTCCCATAAGTGTTATATTAAATCATGCTGGTGTTTCTAAAAAGAGCACTCGAATTTTGAAGCTTAATTTTTCATAATTTGTGAACTTTTCAAAAGTCATAAACTGCTTCTTTGGCTTTTGAAAATTATTCAACTTGCCTGCTTTACAGTTGGGTAAGGCTAGAGAACATGCCACACGCCTACGTTGGAAATCAACCTTATCTGCATCTAAGTAAATAATTAAAATAACTTACCAGATTTTCCATCAAAATTAAGAATTGCTAACAGTTATCATTATAACATGTAATCGAGACTACTGAAAATAGATTTACATGCAAGGTGTGTAAAGAATGTAAAATGTGTCTTTAGTAAGAGTATAAGAAGGCATGGGAATATAAATTTTTGCCTAGAGGGTTAAATGATTGTTTTAAATTAGGTGAGATAAAGCTAAAGGTTTAAACAAATTGTGGAAGGTTTGTAAAGGTTAATCTTAAAAACAAAATTCTGTGTGGGAATACTGACTAAATTAAAAAGGATATTGTTTGGTTTTTTTATAAAGTGAACTTTGGAATAAAACCACAAGGGTTTCTTAAGGCGCTGTTCTACTCTTTAACAAAAATTTGTAAAGGAATTGTCAAGATAAAGATAGAGTTTAGTCTTCTTCAGGTTATATTTTGGTGAATAATATTAGTGTATGTTCCAAAATTGTATGAGACTTCAAAAATCCAAATGTCTGAGTATATGCTGTCACTCATAATTAGGGTTATTGTGTTGGGTTATTGTAATCCACAGAGGTGACCAAATTTCTTAGTCATTTGTGTTTTTGAATGAAATGACCCTAGGATATTTTGGCATTCACAGACAATTGTTGTCTTGTTTTGATCCTCTTCAAAAGATGGTTATAGTCCTTGAGTACAGGTTTGTGATAACTTTGGAGATTGTGAACAGGAGTTGACTGAGTGATCTGAACTGATGGAAGACTGAAATAATCCTTTTTGAATTTTGCTTGGAACATTGCTGATCATTTGTTTTGTATTTCAGAGTCAAGGAAATGTTTCTCTTTTTTGCAGCTTTTGACAATTGTAGGGGTGAACCAACCAGTGATCTCTGACTGCAGCTCAAAAGAAATAAAAGGGGTGTGCCGTCAAACTCCAAATGGTCATGGAAATGGAGCCTCGGATGATGGCTCCCTTTTACTGGGCACCCTTGGATAGGACCCTGAGAGAAAATCTGCTGTTTTCCCCAAAACAACGCCTGTCAGCATGAAGCTGACCCTTAGATAGGACCCTGAGAGAAAATCTCCTGTTTTCCACAAAACAACACCCCCTGTCAGCATGAAGCAGTTAAGAGCAGTCATCGTCCCTATCTTAACAGCAGTTAGATGTTACTCTTCAGAGGGGGAATTGATGGCAGTGCCATCACACTGGCTGCAGCAGGGAGATGTGGGCGGTAACAGCAGGAGCGGCTGCGGGATCAGCAGTGGCAGTGGTGGGTCCCCTGTGCCTTGTGTCCCTGGGGCAGCCAAATGTGTGTCCCCCACCCTCACATGGCCAGGCCAAACTCACCCCCAGGTCCGAAGCCTCTGTTGCTTCAGACCCTGGCCCTGCATTGCCACTCTTGCCTGCTGCCACTGCAGGGAGAGCTTGGAGAGGAGGTGGGGCTGGACCCGGGGCAGCGCCATGCTCCATGGAGCCAGCGGGAGCCAGGGACAAGCAGGAATCCCACTGGAGCCTGCTGCCCTGGGGGCTGTGCTATGGGGCCAGGCCGAGACGTGTGCCCGCAGGTGAGCAGTGCAGTTAAGCAGAGAGGGGCCCTGAGGCCAAGCTGGGCCTGGGGCAGTGCCGTGCTTATACACACAGCATGGGGGCTGGGCCAGGGGTGCAGAGCTGGGGCCGCACTTTGGGGCCCCAGGGTGGGAAGTGGGAGCGGCACCTGCTTTGGGAACCTGGCCAGCAGATCACCCACCACACCCACCCCACCAAGGGCACTGCACTGGGTTCTTGCACCTTGGGAGCAGGCTCCGCAGGGCCTCATCCCCGGGGTCCGCCCTGCATCATGGTGACTTCTGAGCCTGACACTTGCAGTGGCCGGGGCTGGGGCCCACTATCTGCTCCTGGAGGCCCCCCACAGGCAGGGCTGTGAGCCAAGCGACAGGGAGCCCCAGGCCACCCCTCAGCGCCAGGGCCACAGCGGGGAGCCTGTGGTGATGTCACTCCTGCCCTGGATATTGGCCCTGACCCAGTGAGGACCTGGAGCTCCCACCCCAGGCTGTGAGGAGGCACAACTAGGGCTGGCTGCACACTTCATGGAGCAGATGAGAGCTCCGCCCTCCCAGGTGCAAGGACCTAGGCCTTTTTGCACTCTTCACCCTCAAGGGCCCAGGAAGGTTCCCCTTGCCCCCACAGGCTCACGGGTGTCTTTTCCTGCTGCCTGGCCTCTCCCTGCTCCAAACACCTGCTCTGATCTCAGTGCAGGGTTTGGGCCAACCTGAGTGCTGTCAAAGCTGGGCCCAGTGTGCACACACTTAGGGCAGTGCTGACACGCCAGCCCCCCGCTGCTTTGGCCCCCCAGACTTTGGGCACCAACAAGCATGAGGGCAATCCTGGGGGTGCTGAGGGCAGCTTGGCACTGGCCTGCAGGTGCCCCTTGGCACAAGCAGCCTGGTCACCATGGATGGCGGCAGGAGGCAGACAGTCTCCTGGGTGGAAGGGTATTGGTCCCTGGTGAGGCCCCACCTTCAGGCCAAGGTGGGCCTGAAGGCTGGGGGCTGGGCTGCCAGTCCTGCAGACTGGAATGGGTACTTGTGGTGCCTTTTATGGGCTTTCCATGGCTGCCCATGGACCAGTCAGCACACATTTCTGCTCTGAGGCCCATAAATGCCCCAGGTTCAGCCACAGCAGAGAAGATGATGGGATGACAAGCTCCAAAGAGGAGCTACCCTCTCTGCTAACTGAGTACTTGTTGAGATGACCTGCCTACAGAGAGGAGCTACCCTCTTTGCTGAGAGTTGAACACTCATTGGGATAACCTCCATAGCAGAGAAGAGCTAGGAGCCGAACACTCATCAGGACACTCTGGATGCTGAAAGGAGCTGCCCCCTGCGGGTCCCTTCTGAGCTCTTCTGTCACTCAGTAAAGCGCCTCTTTGTCTTGCTGACACTCCTCTTGTCTGTGTATCTCATTCTTCCTGGTTGCTGGACAAGAACTCAGGATCCATCGAATGGTGAGGCTAAAAGAGCTGTAACGCAATCAGGGCTGAGACATGCCCCTTGCTTGCCACATTGTGGGTGAAGAGAAGGAGAGAAAAGCTGCAACCCTTCATGGATCCGAGACCTGGAAGCTCCCTGAGCCAGGGCTGTGACTTTCTCCTTGGGACCCTACAGTTCCTGGCATCTCCAGGCTTCCAAATGCCATCGTGTTCCCCAATGCCAGCTGTAGAAGCTGCTTGTGCTATGCCTGGTCCAGCTGTAGCCTTGCAGAGAGCCGGCACCTGGAGCTGCCCACCCTGCTGCGGCAGCCACACAGAGGTCTCCTGCCAGAAAAGCGACACCCCAAAGTTCCTGTAACAAGACAACAGAGTGCCAAAATGTATCAAGCAAATGTTGAAAAATTGATCTGGAGAAGTAGACCATTTTATAATAATAGTTAAACCTCAGTATCCTCATTTTCAGTAATGGATAGGACAACCAATAGAAAATCAATAAGGAACGAGAGGATTTGAACAACACTATAAACAAATTAGATATAACAGGCATATATATATATATATATAACATCATCAGATAACAGCAGAGTGCACGTTTTTAACATATGGTGTTTGCAAAACTGTATATTCACATGCAGAAGTATGTGAAAGATGGATTTTTGCCTTAACATAATGTACAAAATTTAACTAGAAATTTATTAAATACCTAAATGTAAGAACTAAAACCATAAAACTCTTAGGAGAATGGAAAAAGCTTCAATACTTCCGATTTGGCTGTGATTTCTTGGATGTGATACCAAAAGCACAGGCAACACAGCAAAAGATAAACCGGGCTTCATTAAAGTAAAAAATGTTGTGTTTCAAAGGACACTATGAGGAGAGTTAAAGATAGCCCACAGAATGGGAGATGGTATTTACCAATTATATATTTGCTAAGAAGTTAATATCCAGCATATGTAAAGAACTTTTACAGCTTAGTAACAGAAAACAACCAAATTCAAAAATGAGCAAAGGACCTGAGAAGACATTTCTCCAAAGAAGGTAATACAAATGGCCAATGACCAATAAGCACATGAAAAATTATTTAACATCACTAGCTATTAGGGAAATGCAAATCAAAGCCACAATTGGTTACCACTTCATACCCATTAGGATGACTATTTTATATACATATATATTTATATATATTTATATATGTGTGTGTATATATACACATATGTATATATGTATGTATATACATATACACGTGTACATATACACATGTATATACACGTGTATATACACGTGTACATATACACATACATACACACATATCATTGGGGTAGCTGTGCATTGCTTGTGAGGATGTAAAATAGTGCAGCCACTGTGGAAAACAGTTTAACACCTCCTCAAATTATTAAATATATAATTACCATGTGATTTTGCAATTCTACTGCTAGGTATATACCCAAAAGAATTGCAGGAAGGGGCCGGGCACGGTAGCTCACGCCTGTAATCCCAGCACTTTTGGAGGCCGAGGCGGGCGGATCATGAGGTCAGGAGATTGAGACCATCCTGGCTAACGCGGTAAAACCCCTTCTCTGCTAAAAATACCAAAAATTAGGCATAGTAGCGGGCACCTGTAGTCCCAGCTACTCCGGAGGCTGAGGCAGGAGAATGGCGTGAACCCAGGAGGCGGAGCTTGCAGTGAGCGGAGATCGTGCCACTGCACTCCAGCCTGGGCGACAGAGCAATACTCCGTCTGAAAAAAAAAAAAAAAGAATTGCAGGAAGGAACTCAGAACAGATATTTGTACACCAATGTTCATAGCAGCCAAAATGTGGAAACAGCACAAACATCCACTGACAGATGAATAGGTAAATAAACTGTGGTATGTAAATGCAAAGGATTATAATTCAGCCTTAAAAAAGAATGAAATTCTGAAATTTGCTATAATGTGAATGAACCTTGAAGACATTATGCTGAGCAAAATCAACCAGACACAGAATAACAAATATTGTGTGATTCTGCTTATATGGGATACCTAGAATACACAAATTAATATAGACAGAAAGTACAACAGATGTTTTCAGGGGTTGGGAGAGGGGAGAATAAGGAGCTATTTTTTAGTGGGTATAGAGTTTTTATTTGAAGAAGTTCCAGATATAGTTGGTGGTGATGATTGTACAACATTGTGAAGGTACTTAATGCCACTGAATTATGCATTTAAAAATGGGTAAAATGTTAAATTTTATGTTGTTTATTTTACTATGATATAGATAAAGACAGACAGGGGGGTTGTGTATCCAATGGAGTTTGATTGATGTCTGGGAGAAAATTAGTGAGATTGATCTTGGGAAAGAAAAGGGAAAATAGAGTGTTTGTTAATCTAGTCTTCAAAGCTCAACAAATGGCTATAATCTTTGGTGTTAATGAACTATTTTGTTTCATTTTAATTATGTCCAGAATTGTTATTTCTAGAATAACAGGTTAACACTGGTCATTTACTTTATAACTTTTAGATTTTGTAGATAAGAATCTGAATGAAATGAAGGGCTTTTCCTTCTCTGGTCTGAAGGTAAATAATAGGAACCTTGACAACAGTTACAGAACTCTATAGTGGTGAATTCTTCCTCTATAATATATTACCCTTGGGGACTGTTCTACAACCATTATCCCAGCATTGCTTATTCGGAGCCAACCGGAGACCAGTTAGCTCCTAAGATAGCCAGCAATGCTTAGAACACTTTTTTTTTCTTAAAGCAGTTTATGTTTTCTGCAAAGATGTATTGTAGCAAAATGGCTAAAAATTCATGCTTTGGAATCACACAGCCTGACTTAAGTCTTAGCTTTGCAAAGAGCTGTGTGACGTTTTTGTAAAGTTGCTTAATCTGTCTGTGCCTCACCTTTTAAATTCTTTGAAAAAAATGAGTACTTGTGTTTGTCAAGAAGATTAAATGAGATAATGTATATAAAGTACATAGCATATTATTTGGTACATAATAAGGTCTAGGTAAACATTAGCTGTTGCATCTGCCATTGCTCTTTTAGACAGATTCAGGGTCCAGACCTATAGTCAGGGGTTCAAAAGAAGGTATTTCTTGTTTAACTTTCCAAGGCTCTTCTATTAGGTACACTTTCTTTCTCTCTTAATCCTATAGTGGTGTCATTCTTATGCTACCTTTACTATTTTGCATTTAGACTGCTCATCTAAATTAGACACCCAGCAACCCATTTTAATCTTGCCATATTTTAAAATGTGTTGGCACATTATAACCAGAGCTCACTAAGCTCTTCACTCATTCACTTAAAAAAAAAAGTTGAATCCCAGTCTTTTTACTTCCTCCTTTTCCCCTCAACTCCTTTTGGACCTTAAATGCCTAAGAGCTGAATTAATTATACCCTTTAGCTCCAAAATACACTGTTATCATCAGTATGTTCCTCTCAGGTTCTTTTTTTACCCTTCATACCTAAACCCTATCCTGTATCTTTCTCCTCATAAATACCCACTCTAATGTGTCTTTATATTTCTTTAAATATGCATGCATATTTGTAAATAGGTAATATTTGTGTATATGTTTTTATTTATAGGGAGGTGTTGTGCTATGAATATTAACATTACATTTTAAAACTCCATGTTTCTTTATTTTTTACATTTTTATATTTTTACAAGCCTGGTTACCTTGTAAATAGCTGTAATAGGTTTCTGTCTCATGGGTGGTCAGACTTTTCCTGTGAGTTAATGAAAAACTAAGAATATATTATTAAAGATCTTTTTTTTCCCTTTGGTTTCAAATCTTTTTTTTTTTTTTTAAATTTTACTTTAAGTTCCGTGATACGTGTGCTGAACGTGCAGATTTGTTACATAGGTATACATGTGCCATGGTGGTTTCCTGCACTATCAACCCATTATCTAGGTTTTAAGCTCTGCATGCATTAGGTATTTGTCCTAATGCTCTCCCTCTCCTTACCCCCCACCCCCATGACAGGCCCTGGTGTGTGATGTTTCCCTCCCTGTGTCCATGTGTTCTCATTGTTCAGCTCCCACTTATGAGTGAGAACATGCAGTGTTTGGTTTTCTGTTTCTGTGTTAGTTTGCTGAGGATGATGGTTGCTAGGTTCATTTGTATCCCTGAAAAGGACATGAACTCATCCTTTTTTATGGCTGCATAGTATTCCATGATGTATGTGCCAATTTCCTTTATCCAGTCTATCATTGATGGGCATTTGGGTTGGTTCCAAGTCTTTGTTATTGTAAACAGTGCTGCAGTAAACATACGTGTGCCTGTGTGTTTATAGTAGAATGATTTATAATACTTTGGGTATATACCCAGTAATGGGATGGCTGGGTCAAATGGTATTTCTGCTTCTAGATCCTTGAGGAATCTCCACACTGTCTTCCATAATGGTTGAACTAATTTACACTCCCACCAACAGTGTAAAAGCGTTCCCATTTGTCCACATCCTCATCAGCATCCGTTGTTTCCAGACTTTTTAATGATTGCCATTCCAATTGGCATGAGATGGCATCTCTTTTGATTTGCATTTCTCTAATGACCAGTGATGATGAGCTTTTCTTCATATGTTTGTTGGCCACATAAATGACTTCTTTTGAGAAGTGTCTGTTCATATCCTTTGCCCACTTTTTGATGGGGTTGTTTTTTCGTTGTAGATTCTGGATATTAGCCCTTTGTCAGATGGATAGATTGCAAAAATGTTCTCCCATTCTGTAGGTTGCCTGTTCACTCTGATGGTAGTTTCTTTTGCTGAGCAGAAGCTCTTTAATTTAATTGATCCCATTTGTCAATTTTGGCTTTTGTGGCAATTGCTTTTGGGATATGTGGTCACCCTACTTATGCAAGATTTTTCTGGGACATAGCCAATAATTAGCAAGATACATACTGAATAGCCTTTCCCTTTCTGGTGGTTTCCCACTGGCATCTGTTTCAATTGGTTGGTCCATATGCCAGATGATTGCCAAAGATTTTAGGCATCATACTTGGTCTTAAGGGGGATTTCTAGGTCACATGTCATAGACATACTTAATAAATTTGAGTTCCTGTTTATAGATGGGTGGAATTTTAAAACGTCTTCCCATTTTTTTGGAGATTCTGCATTTGTACTGTATATTTATTCATCCTTTCTTTGTCAGACTATCTAGTTTGGAGCTTTAGCAGCCATTAATTTATGGACAACTACTCCTAGCGCCTTATCCCAGTAGAGCAACTACTATGTAGTTTATGAAGAATTTTTTTTCATATTTTATGTTATTGGCCCCTAACACTTACCCATTGAGGTAGAGAGGGCAGAATTTATAACTCTCATTTTATAGAAAAGGAAGCTGAGGATCAGAGGTAAACTGACTTGCTTCAGTCCACATATCTAGTAAGTTATAAACTTAGAATCAAGTCTTCTGACTTTGATTTGCTTCTACAATATCTAAAAGGGACAGGGAAAAGGATAAATTTTGGTTTGTGGTTAAAGTAGGAACTGTCCAGGTTAGCTTTATGTCTTCCTCAGAACATAACATAATGCCTAACACATAGTGAATGATGATTTGCTTCTGCAGTATCTTAAAGGGACAGGAAAAAAGAGAAACTCCAGTTTGTTATCAAAGCAGGGAGTGTGCAGTTTTACTTTATGTCTTCCTCAATTGATAACACAACATCTGACACATGAGATTCAATCAGTAATTTTTACTGAGCAAGTGAACTGGGGATTATGTAGGTATCTGTATGGCCTAAGTTCAGTTGGTCATGCCACTCCTCAATGCTGTGGTAACTCTTTTATTGCAGCAGTGCTTTGGCTTATAGATAAACCCAGTTCTGTAAATATTCTGGCTGAACAAAGTGCTTCAGGTCAGTCCAGGAGTTCTCATGTTAAATAGTTTGGTTCATTTACAACAGAAGTAGCGACAGGTTAAAAATGTACCTATATAATATGACTTCGATGGGGTGTGTAGTAGAGGCCCTTGTTTGTTTATGGTAAATCTCAGTAAAATTTCTTCTACTCTTCCTTTTCTTATGCAGTTAACTTTGAATAACCAGTAGCAAAGTCCTTTCTCTTGCTAACTACTATATTGCATTCAGCTGCTTAACATTTGTTTCCTGTTCCCAAGATCACCAGAGGCACCTGTAGTGTTTGATGAGGATGTTGGATTTCATAGAAAGATTTTCTCTACATAGTTTGTTCTAGCTTGGGAGAGCTGGGTTGGCCTTGGCCCACTTGTTCAAAGCTGTCACAGTTTTTAAGTCGTTTAAAAACCTTCAATAATCTTGTTCCATCTACTTTTCCACTTTATCTCAAATTTCTGTACCTTCTCCAATACTTCCCACCTCTATGATACAAATTAAGGGTGCTGTGCTCCAAGAAAATCATTTAGTAAGTTAAGCTACTATTTTTAATACCCAGCCCTTCAAGGAAGTTAAAATAGCATCTTCCAGAAGTAGCACTTTCTTATTTAATTTATTTAGAGAAACAGGGTCTTGCTGTGTTGCCCAGCCAGGTCACAAACTCCAGAAGTAGCACTTTCTATGATGTATCTTTTTATTTTATTATTTTAGAGAATAAATTCTTTTTATTCTGTAGCTGCAGAGATTTTATGCACAACGTATGCTTTTTATTTATTTTATTTTATTTTTGAGATGAGGTCTCACTCTGTCACCCTGGCCGGAGTGCAGTGACACAGTCTTGGCTCACTGCAATCTCTGCCTCCCAGGCTCAAGCAGTCCTCCCACCTCAGCCTCCTAAGGTTGGTCATGTGCCACCACGCCTGTCTAATTTTTTGTATTTTTGGTAGAGATGGGGTTTCACCACGTTGCCCAGGCTGGTCTCAAATTCCTGAGCTCAAGTGATCCACCCACCTTGGCCTTCCAAAGTGCTGGGATTATAGGTGTGAGCCACCGTGCCTGGCTAAGGTATGCTTTTTAAATTAAATGTTTCCTGTTGAGTCTTTGTTTGGTCATGTTTTTCTTTAAATCACAAATTGATTTGCTAGTGCTTATGTTAATACTGTGAGCTTCAGGTGTAAGCTTTTCTCCCACCAATGGGAAGAACTTTCAGAAAGCCCACATATGTCTCTTTTTATTTTTGTTTTTGAGACGGAATCTTGCTCTGTTGCCCAGGCTGGAGTGCAGTGGTGCGATCTCTGCTCACTGCAAGCTCCGCCTCCCAGGTTCATGCCATTCTCCTGCCTCAGCCTCCCGAGTGGCTGGGACTACAGGCACCTGCCACCATGCCCAGCTAATTTTTTGTATTTTTAGTAGAGACAGGGTTTCACCGTGTTAGCCAGGATGGTCTCGTTGCGATCCGCTTTCCTCAGCTGGGATTACAGACGTGAGCCACCGCCCCGCCCCCTCCCCGCCCCGCATATGTCTCTTTAAGTATCTTTTCTATTGTGACCAGTGTAGGCTGGTGATTATGGTTATTCCTTCCAATTGCACCACCAGATTTTTGGTTCTTGTTTCCAAACTATCTCCTTTCTCTTACACTATGGCCCTGAATTCTACCAGTAGCTGACATTAAGAACCCTAGGGAAGTTCCTTTTTCCTTTTTTTTTTTTAAGCATAGGTAAAATCCCTTCATAACAATGGTTTCTGTACAGTGAAATCCTTTCTAGCACTTAGTTGTTGGTCCATGGAAATAGCACTTTGATACTCAGTTTTCTTTCCTTCTCTTTTTTCTTTTTTAAAATATTTTATTTTACTGTGGTAGGAACACTTAACGTGAGATCTACTCTGAACAGATTTTTCAGTGTACAATATAGTATTATCTATAGGCCAGTGTTGTACAGCAGATCTCTAGAACTTGATTCATCTTGCATAACTAAAATTATATGTGTTTAAAATAGTCAAACTCATAAAAACAAATATTAGAATGGTGGTTTCCAAGGACTTAGGGAAGAAGAACTGGGGAGTTGCTAATCAATGAGTAGTCAGTTTTTTCTACAGTGAATAAAACTTGTCAATTACTATACCCAAATATAGATTGAGTAGCCCAAATCCAAAAATCTGAAGTCTGAAATGCTTCCAACTCCAAAACTTTTTTTTTTTTTTTTGAGATGGAGTCTTGCTCTATCACCCATGCTGGAGTGCAGTGGCGCGATCTCGGCTCACTGCACCAACTCCAAAACTTTCCAAGGGCCAACATGATGTTCAAAGGAAATGCTCATTGAAGCATTTCAGATTTCAGATTTTTGGATTAGGGATGTTCACCTGGTAAGTTTAATTCAAATGTTCCAAAATCCCCCAGATTCAAAATTCAAAACACATTTGGTCCTAAGCATTTTGGATAAGGGATACTCAACCTATATATGGTTGTACTTGAAGTAGCAAAGGAAGGGAAGGTAAATTTGGTGATTTAGTCCTACCATGAAACAGCAGTTACCTTTCTGGTTCTGAGGTTTCTCTGCCAATACCTACACCACTGCCTCCACCAACCAAAATAGAAAGAAAAAAAAAAATGAAACTCTCAAGAGATTTTTCCAAAGCACTATCATACATAAATTCTCCAGAAGCTTGGGAGAAGGAAAGTGTGGAAGGGAAGGTATGGTTAGGAATCTCTCACACTAAATTAGGAACAGTTCATTTGATAATTGGTAAAAATGCATAGCTTCTTCTCATGAACACAACTAACCCTGCTGTGGTAATATCAGGAATGTCAGGAATTGGGTCCTTTGAATACCATCAACAGGATCAAAATTAAATGTGAGTAGAAGAATTTACATGTAGGCTGGGCATGGTGGCTCACACCTGTAATCCTAGAACTTTGGGAGGCCAAGGCAGTAGTGATTGCTTGAGGCCAGGAGTTCATAACCAGCCTGGGAAACTGAGTTATGAACTCCTGAGTAGCTGGGATTACAGGCGCCCGCCACTATGCCCCCTAGCAAGACTGTCTCAAAAAAAAAAAAGAAAAAGAAAAAAAAGAAAGAACTTAGAGTAATCACCATTACTCTTTAAGTTCTATATATATCTTTCTTTATATATTCAACAAAACAGGTGAATCACTGTGTTTATATTTTCAGTTGTGCCTCATTTGAGTGAGCAACTCAATACTCTTGATACTGCTGACCTTGTTCATGACCATTCACCAGCTCCATCACAGCCTGACTCGCCAGCGTCTCCTCTCCATCAGCCTTTCCTGCCCAGTAGGCTTTTCCTCCCTTTCTCTTCATCTTCTCTAATCCCTTTCTTTCTTCTTCACCCCCATCTTTTTACTCCTCCATGATTTTCTCAGGGCTGGGCTTCAACATCGTCGGTGGGACAGATCAGCAGTATGTCTCCAACGACAGTGGCATCTACGTCAGCCGCATCAAAGAAAATGGGGCTGCGGCCCTGGATGGGCGGCTCCAGGAGGGTGATAAGATACTTTCGGTGAGAATGGGCTTCGGCCTCCTTCACTGTCCTTTGCTCCCTAAGCCCTAGGTCCTACCCCTATCCCTTTCCTTGGAAAGATTTGGGTCTGGAAATATACAGATTATAGAGCTGAATGGGAACAACTCTGATCAGTCATTCTTTCCAACCCTATCATTGAGCATGGAGGGCAATATTATGCTCACCTGATAAATGAGAATGTGAAGCCCAGAATGTGAAGTTACTTGTTCAAAAAGCACGAGGCAGGAAGCAGCGAGGGACTCATACGGGGAAAAGAGATATAAAATCCACAAATTTTGTCTTTCATCCATCATTGCCTCCTTTTGTTGATTAAAACACTAATGTGTATCTTCCTTTGGGGGAATGTCAGCCCTTATAATTGGATTTAACTTCAAAAAACAGAAAGAAGGAAGGTTGGAATTAAGTGTCCTTTTCAGACTCAGAGCCCTTTTTCACCCATTATTAACATGAAAATTTGGAATGCAGTTGATTTGGGTATCTGTCCACTGTGTTCCCATTTCATCCTGCTAATGTCTCTACCAAGACTTACTACATGGAAATTATTAATCTTATTCTTTTCTAGAATTTCCTCAAGGGGAGTGACAAGATCCTTTTTTTTTTTTTTTTTTTTTTTGAGATGGAGTCTCGCTCTGTCACCCAGGCTGGAGTGCAGTGTCATGATCTTGGCTCACTGCAACCTTTGCCTCCCGGGTTCAAGTGATTCTCCTGCCTCAGCCTCCTGAGTAGCTGGGACTACAGGTGCCTGCCACTATGCCCAGTTAATTTTTTGTATTTTTAATAGAGATGGGGTTTCACCATGTTGGCCAGGCTGGTCTCGAACTCCTGACCTCATGATTCGCCCTCCTCGGCCTCCCAAAGTGCTGGGATTAGAGGCGTGAGCCACCGGGCCTGGCCTAAGATCTTTTTTTTAACATGTTGAATCATAGCGCAATGTTTAATAATGTTTAAGAAATGAACAAGTTAAGAAATTCAGGCAAACCTAAAAAGACTAGCTGATAAATACGGGCCCACAGACCTCAGGTCTTAAAATAAATTAGAACAAGCCTACAGTAAAAACTATTAAAATGCAAAATATAACTCTGGCCCTATTGTTCATTTCTCCACATTACCATAGGTCACAGTAATCCTATGATACTATCAGTTGCTGGGGGATAAGGAGGTGTAGATTGGAGATAATTATTCTGTAGAATTTCTTTTTTTATTAACTTTCAGGACTAGTGAAAAATGGCCAACTTATTACTCGTATGGAAACAGTACAGATGGTTGGTATAAAGAATGGAAAAATGCTGAGGGTGTGAGATATTATCTAGAATATTCTTGGGAGAGCTGGCTTCAAAGGGCTAGACTTAAATAAAAGGAAATTGAAATAGGATAGGGCTTCTCATAGGAGAAGCTCCTAAGCAGAAGCTCCTGTCTTCTCCAGATGGGCCATAAGCCCACGGTCTGAAGAGGAGAAAACTATTCCCTGTTTTCTTTTAGAACTGAATAGGGCAGGATGGCCAGGTTGGGAAAAGATTGAAATAAATGAATGAAGTATAGACAGGAGAAGTCTTGATTGACAGAATTAAGTATTAGTCTCAGAGACATGATTTTGAACCTACCTCTATAATAAGTTAGCTTCATCCCTTAAATTTTTTTTGCTATATAGTTTCATTTGAATTTCACTTCACTTTTCATGCAGTTCAGGTGATTAGTGATTACAGGTCATACGTGTGAAATCTCTTGCTCTTCTTAGTTGCCAGCTTACTGAACACTTCTCTGCCATGCAGCCCATTTGGTAGTAGTACCTGAAGGCAGAGATACAAAGGAAAAGAGAAAGAACATCCATCTTCTCTTCATTTGGCATCTGAGTATTTGAGTGATCAGGCTCAGCAGTATGGATCTGAATGCCTCTTCAGGAAGACCGTGACTCCACTTAGTCCCCAAAAAAGAAAGAAAATCAGAACAAGTAGCTATTAGAGCCACCTAAATTAGCTCAAGAATGTCTAAGCATGTGTCCTCGCTGATCTATAATATAAATATAGTATCAAGCACCACAGTATTTCAGTCCTTCTCATTGACTGTTTTGCCTCTCTTCCATCCGTTAAGCTTCTCCTAGACCCTATTTATTAATCTGTGAGATGGAGACAGTGATAATATACTGTCTTCTCAAAAGGATAGTGAAAAGTTTAGAAGCAGATTATTTCCTTTAGCTCCCAGGGAAAGACATTCATCCAATATGAATCAACTTGGCAGTGGTACTGTAAGGAAATGCTGAGAGTGGGTTGTTAAAATAAAGGTGTAGCATGTAGTTAGAATCTATGCAGCTTAATATTTTGACACATAAATTACATTATCCTCAGAACACTGGAATCTGGGCTCTGTGGATGAAGAATAGGAGTTAAGAAGAGAAAGAAGAGAGCTATATTATTTTAAAAGCTTTGGTTAAAGGTAGATTATTGCAAAATGAGAATGGTGAGAACTATTTGAGCACTAAATGTCAGGTAACATGCTGAGAACTTGAAATTTATTTTGTTTAATATTATAGTAACCCTATGAGGTGGGCATGATTATTGTGCCCAAGCCATTTGCCCAAAGTCACACAACTAGTAAGCAGCAAGGGACTCAAACTTTGTTTGAGTCTGAATTTGTAGCCTTTGTTTTTAACCACTATGTTATACTGCCTCCTAAAAGGTAAATGAGGAGCTAAGGTTAGTTATCCTAAAGACAAAGTTACATGGTGAATTAACAGTAGATTGCATGGATGGTTTTATATAAAAACTGAAATTAGGCCAGGTACGGTGGCTCATGCCTGTAATCCCAGCACTTTGGGAGGCCAACGGGGGTGGATCACTTGAGGCCAGGAGTTCGAGACCTGCCTGGCCAACATGGCAAAACCCCGTCTCTACTAAAAATATATATAAATACGAAAAATTAGCTGGGCATGGTGGCATATGCCTTGGTGCATGCGCCTGTAGTCCCCCAGCTACTCAGGAGGCTGAGGCACGAGAATTGCTTGAACCTGGGAGGCGGAGGTTGCAGTGAGCTGAGATCATGCCAGTGCACTCCAACCTGGGCGACAGAGTGAGACTGTATCTCAAAATAAATAAAATAAAATAAAATAAAAACTGAAATTCATCTTTCTATAAATGGTAGAATCAGAAATAAGGAAATAAACCTCAATGTAAAAAAAAATTATTAGATACAAGCTGAAATGAGGAACCTTATGTGGACCATTTCCTTACAGAGAAAATAAATTATTGAAAGGCCTCTCAAGTTTTAAAAAAGTGTTGGGGCTGCTGATAAATGATGGAAGATAAATGTCAATGAAGAGAAAAGTAGATGTCTAAATTTATAGCAAAGAGGATTTTGCTTTACCAAAATATAAGAAATATAAAGATGTATACAAGATATTAAATATTACAAAGATATGTTACAAGGAATGATATGTTTATGTTCTGGCCATTTAAGGAAAAGGCATGCAAAAGAAGAGAGGGGAAAAGCCAGGGGAAGGAGAGGCAGAGATAGAAGACATATAGGGGGTGTATTCATCTGTTTTCACACTGCTATAAAGATACTACGTGAGACTGGGTAATTTATAAAGAAAAGAGGTTTAATTGACTCACAGTTCCACTTGGCTGGGACGCCTCAGGAAACTTAAAATCATGTTTTTAAGGTGAAGGAGAAGCAAGTACCTTCTTCACAAGGTGGCAGGAGAGAGAGAGAAGGGGGAAGTGCCAGACACTTATCGAACAACCAGATCTAATGAGAATTCACTATCACCAGAACAGCATGAAGGAAACAACCCCCATGATCGAGTCACCTCCCACCAGGTCCCTCCCTTGACAAGTGAGAATTACAAGAGTTTGCTTCAAAATTCTTCTTTCTAGATCCCATTCCTTAAGAAATACTACGAAACCGCCTATTGCATCACTTACCCGTGACATCCTATTCCCTCTCTGTCCTTAAGTGAACCTCGAAGCCAGAACCGTGAAATGTACTTAAGTATTCATTTATTATTGGCTTTGAAGTTCTCTGTAAAAATGATGCTAAATTATGTATTAGTCTATATTCCCATTTAGTTTTTATGTACTTTCCTATTCTCACATGGGTTATTTTTCCATGTTGTAAAATATGCCCCATTTTTCCCCTAGTAATGTTTGCTAGATAAGCTAAAAATATATCTCTTCCTTAGCATGTATCTATTATAGATAGCCGATAGAAGTAATATTATGTGACATGTAAATTTCCTGGAGTTATTATTAGCTATTAATTTGATCTTTTCATTCTCCCCAAGTAATTCCCACATATTATCTTGTTTTCAAGTTCTAAAATTAAATAACTGCATGATTTATCATGTAGTTTCCTCTTTCTCATCAAAAGTGAAATTTCATTTTTTATGATCACTGTGGATGATTTAAACTTAAAGAAAGAAAAATAAATTTTCTTAAATAATGATGATAAATGATTTTAAGGCCATGTTGCATCTGACAACCGTGAAATAAAAATGGCTATTACCAATGGAAGAACAGACATGAGGTCGAGATGAAAGCTGGAAATTCCTCACCCATAGTTCATTTTGTGTGTTTATGCTGATGAGAATGGTTTATTATTAGAATAGGTTGCAATAATAAACCAATGTGGAACCTGGGATAATTTTATTTTTATTTTTAGAAAAGTAAACTAAGTTTCTCATTCCTTGTGTGTCTGCCTAAATGAAGGGAGGTGAAGAATAGTCATTCCTCAGTGAACATGACATTTTTATTAAGCTAAGGGTGACATATCTGGTCATACTACGCAGTTGAATGTTCCATTTTAACACGGAACAAACCCCTTATGTAACACAATGGCACAGATTGACCATTAGCCAGCTTCATTTCATATTCTGTGTAAGTACAGTTTTTAATTTGGTAAATGAAAGAGTTGGTTAGTCATCAACATTTATCAACTATTGTACTTAATGGCCTTCAGAGCACTGTGCCAAGTGCTATGGAAAGTTACAAAGAAAATGAAACACTGGTCTCTGCCCTTACCTTAGAAATCAGTGAGAAAGACCCAGCAGAAACCCCCATCCAATCAGCTGCAGAGATGTTGAAATATACAGCAGCATTCTTTAAACAAAATGCCTCCAGGGAAGGGTCTTTGCCTTATCATCTCTTTATCTCCAGCACCTAGTCCTGTACCTGGCCCAGAGTAAGCATCTAATAAGTTAGTTCTGTGAGTTAACCCCTCCATTATAACACACTGATTTTTTTGGATTGGATCTAAATAATCTATTTTTATGGTGTCTTCAAAAATTGATGAAAAAAGAGACCAAAAAATCTTAGTAAAAAATTACAGGATCTTAGTAAAAAATTACAATATCCAGAGTATATTCTTACATCTATTGCTTATTAAATTGAGCCCATTCTTTCTGTATGTCTCTACATTTGCAAGTCAGAGATCTTGTTTTAGATTATCCTGAGGCAGTTCAAAATTCTTAATCAAAGAAAACTAATTTTAACTCAGCTGATTTCATAAGGCAGGAAACAGGAAACACATTTTAACATGCTAACAACCAGAGTTAAAGTAAAAAAATTTTGTTTCCTCATCAGTTAACTAGAACAACACCATGCTCATTCTCTGAACCTTCAGAGTCAGCAAAATTTTCTAGCACATTGCAAATCTGCCATATCTTAGGTTCAATAAACCTTACTATGTCATGAGTTAAGGAGGCTGAAGTAGCAAGTTAATTCTGGGATTACTCAGCTGAGTAGCTCCTGGTACTAAAAGTGAGGTTCAAGGACCAGCAGTCTGGCCATCACCTGGGAGCTTGTGAGAAATGCAGAATCTCAGGGCCCTTCCCAGACCTACAGAGTAAAACTCTGCATTAAGAGATCCCCTGGTAAACCTGTGCACAGTAAAGTTTGAGAACCACTGCTGTAGGCAAGTGTTTTTCAAACCTTTTAAATTATGACCCATAACAGGAATAACATACATTTCCTATTCATCAACTAAGTGTGTGTGTATGTGTGTGTGTGTATTTGAAGCAAAAGTTTAACACAATACTTTTCTATATGTGATGAATTTTGATATTTTGTTTTCTTCTAATTTCACTTTTTAAAAATTAACTGTTTTTTTGTTTTGTTTTGTTTTTGAGACAGAGTCTCCCTCTGTTGCCCAGGCTAGAATGCAGTGGCACAATCTCAGCTCACTGCAAGCTCCTCCTCCCGGGTTCCCGCCATTCTCCTGCCTCAGCCTCCCGAGTAGCTGGACTACAGGTGCCCGCCACCACGCCCGGCTAATTTTGTATTTTTAGTAGAGAGGGGGTTTCACCGTGTTAGCCAAGATGGTCTCGATCTCCTGACCTCGTGATCTGCCCACCTTGGCCTCCCAAAGTGCTGGGATTACAGGCGTGAGCCACCGTGCCCAGCCAAACAACTGGTCTTGACCCACTGGATTGATTTCACAATATTTGAAAAATTACTACTCCAGTGAATGTAAAAGTACTAATGAAATCTGTAGATGCAAGGGATATGTAGAAAGGGGTGTATTAAATAGGAGAAGTAGTCCGGAAGTGGAGACCAGTCAAAAGACTCTTTCAGGCAGATTAGGTAAGAACTAACTCAGACTTGAGAATCACCTTGAAGGCGTGTTAAAGTGCAGCTAGGAAGAGGCCTAAACATTTGCATTTTTAACAGGTTCCCAGGTGATGCTAAGGCTGCTGGTCGTGGGACCACACTTTGAGAACCATTGGTCTATGTTAGTAAGGATGGTAGTAAAAGGAGTGAATTCCACAGACATTTAAGGGTAAAATCTACAGAATTTGGTGGTTAGTCACTGAGCAGCTGGAATCTAAAAATGCTTAGAGGATGTCAGTATTGGAGAGCAAATTCAATTTTGGAATAGAAATGACATTGTCAAGGGAGAAAGTCATAGTCATGACATGTTTTAGGACTGGTTTACCTTGGGTAAAGGATGAGAAATGGTTCTTTAGAAAAGAATTATCTTTGCATTTCTAAAAGGTCTCTTATTTGGGGTTTTAAAGTAGTTATTAGAATAACGTCTCTTAAATTAGAATACCTTTAGGCTTAACTAGGAGAGTTGAAAGGCATAATTGGCTTAACTGGCCTATGCCCTTTATAACATCATCTTTTGCCTGATATACCAATGTCTTTCTTCCCTGTTAGCAGAAGGAGACTCAGATGAGGGGCAGGATTACACACTGAATCACTGGCAGGTAAAGCTACTATTAGAATCCAGGCCTTGCAGCTTTATGTATTACTGAGATTATGTCAGTCAGGCTTTGTGTATTTATGGCTTTTTCAGGGTGCACTCTGCAGCCAAACTTCAGGAAAGCACGTGCTATTTATTATGCTCAAGTGTACAAAGTTCTCTTACATATTGTAGAGTTATAATGATCAGCTGAGATAGATCTTGAAGTTACAATAGAATATAAAGTGGTATCGGGCAGAGTTCAATTTGGACTTTAAGAGAGTTACATAGTATTCAAAGTATACTTGCATAGGTTTCAGAGTTAGAGTATTCAAAGAAGCAAATCAGTCAGATCTAGTGAAGTTATCTAGAAAGGCCTTGTCAATGAAGTGGCACCTAACTAAATTTTTTTTTAATTTTAATGCTACTTCAGTATATACAAATGAACAGTATGTTTTTATTCAACTCTAACTTTTTTTCTTTTTCTTTTTCTTTTTGAGACAGAGTCTTGCTCTGTCGCCCAGGCTGGAGTGCAGTGGCAAAATCTCGGCTCACTGCAACCTCCGCCTCCCTGGTTCAAGTGATTCTTCTGCCTCAGCCTCCCAAGTAGCTGGAACTACAGGTGTGTGCCACCATGCCTGGCTTATTTTTGTATTTTTAGTAGAGGCGAGGTTTCACCATATTGGTCAGGCTGGTTTCGAACTTTTGACCTCGTGATTTGCCCGCCTTGGCCTCCCAAAGTGTTGGAATTACAGGTGTGAGCCACCATACCTGGCCTCAACTCTAACATTTTAAAAATGTCTAACATTAAATACAAACTAAATGGCAAAACCAATAAAAATTTAATTTACAACATATATGTGATAGGCAGTAATATGTTGCTAAAATAAAATCCTTGCTTGCCATGTAAATTAATATAGGTTAGTGTTTTAAAGTGAAGGCTTTTGGGCCAGCCTGCTTGAGTTTGAATCCTTGGCTTTGCTGCTTTCATTGTGTTTGCCCATAGATAAATTGATAGCCTCTCTATACTTCAGTTTTATCACTTATAAAATAGGAGTTCCTAACTTACAGAGCCATTGTGAAGACTGAATGAGTTAATACATGTAAGATGAACAGACAGCTCCAGACATGGTTATGTTCAATAATTCTCTGCAATTATTACTGACTACTATGGCAAAGATTATTTTAAGCCCAGTATTCCTACCATTTAATGTGGTGACCCAATTATGTCATTTGCATTTATACTACTATGAAACCTTGGCTCTGATATTGAGCTGTGACATCATTTGGCATTCATTGACATGACTGCATCATTAACTTACTTGTCTGCCTCTAAAGAAAATACTTATTTCTTTATAATGAGAAATACAGCTATCACATGGGCTAGATTACTTAAGTGAGCATTCTCATGACGGTCAGCAATCTCACACCTATTCTGTCTCCCAGGAGATAACTAGAAAATTGAGTCATTGAGAATTCATTGTGATAGTTATAGAAATTCTAAAGTTCTTTCCCTACAGCATAGCTACCAAGAAAACCAAGGCATAACATGAAATTAAAGACCCTCAACTAGAAAACTGTATTCATTTCTACACTGTAGGTAGCAGGACTGATCCTTTTTAAAGATCAATCTTGGAAGATAAATAGAATTTTTCAAAAGGGAAAGGCATCTAGGTGGTAGATACAGTTTGAGCACAGGTATAAAGATAAAACATATGTTTTATGTCCCAGTCAGTTATGTGACTTAGCCAGAGTATAGGATATAGTAAAAGAAATAGAGATTAACCTGAGAAGATAGGTTAGAGCCATTTCCCAGAAGACTCTCCATATCAGCATAAGAAATGAGGTATGTACTCTTTCCTTGCTCCCCAATTTTGTTTTTGTTTTTTGAGCAGTAAAGTGGTACTAACAGAATTGTACTTTGGGAAGATTAATCTGGAGACCTAGTATTTGAATCGGTTCGAACCTAGAGAAAAGTAAATCAGAGAGAAGTGATCACAGTAGTTCAACCAAGAGTATTTTAAACCAAGAGTCTTCTAAATTGATTGAAGTTTCTTTTGCCAAGGTTAAGGACACGTCTAGGAGACAGGTATGTACCTTTCTCCAAAGATGATTTCCCCTTTAATGTTTAAAGGGGAAAAGTAGGCTGAAGAGCAAAGAGGGAAGGTGTGGTAATCCACATGTTGCCAGAGGAAAGGAGCAAGCAAGGGAATAGTCAATTATGTATTTTCTTTTGCTTAGTAAGTTGGGACTTTACATAAGATAAGGTGAACATAGAGTAATTACCTGTGGAGATATTTAACCTGTTATCTGTAGCTATCTGCTTAGGAACAAAAGGAAAAGCAGTTTATTGCATGACTCAGCTTGCAGCTTAATTTTTTTTCTTTTGAAGTAGTGGATTGGGGACCCAAGTTTTTATTTTATTTTTAGTGTCAACAGTCTAAAATAGGCAAGAAAATACTTTATGAGAGATGTCATGGTGTTAGACTATGTAGTTTGGCCATCTATTGTATATGACGGTTGACAGCAGAGAGACAATTTAAAACTATTATCAAAATTTTAGCCTGGGCTGGGTACAATGTCTCACACCTATAATCCCAGCACTTTGGGAGGCTGAGGCAGGAGAATCACTTGATCCCAGGAGTTCAAGTCTCCAGTCAGCCATGATCACACCACTGTGACAGCCTGAGTGACAGAGCAAGACTCTGTCTCAAAAAAAAAAAAAAGTTTGAAGGAATGATAGTGGCAATAAGAAGCCAGGTATGTAGTCTGATTTTTGTGGAAAGTAATAAAGAGGTTTTGGATATGTGGAATTAGGGTCTAGCAGAGTATACAGGTATAGACATCCAGCAAGTAACTGGCAAATCCAGAAGTACAAGTAGGGATACAAATCTGGGAGTTATCTTACAGATTATCGTTGAAATTGTTAAAGCTCACGGTGGGAGAGAAAGAAAGAAGATTGAGGATTGACACTGAACAACGCTGACTCACCTTCAGGAGAAAGAAAGGGCAGAGGAAATCCAGAAAGGAATAATTTAAGAACTAAGAACGCTAAGTGTTCATATGCCAAGATAGGAGAAAATTACAAAAGGGAGGAGGTGGTCTGAAGACAAAAAGGACTATAGGATTTGGTGATTGGAAGTCATTGGTGACCTTTAGAAAAACATGTTCTTCCCTTCTACCTCATATATTGTGAGATTACAGGGGAATAGAGAATGAATGCTGAAGAAATAGAGGTAGTGCATGCAAACTGTTCTTACAACAAATTTTGCAGTCAAAGAAAGAGGAAAGAAGATGGGAAGAGAGTGATAATGGGTTCCAAGAAATAGTTGTTTTGTTTTCTTTATAGAGGTATATAATTTTAGTTGAGAGAACGAGCAGAGAAAGATAATAATTAAGTAATCAAAAGGACAGAGTGTCTGCGTGAGTTTTGTAAGGAGGCTACAAGAAGTGTGATCAGGATCATCAATGGATGGTTTCACCTTGAAAAGGAAATAGATCTAATTCAGAGACTAGAGGAAAGGAGTAGTGAGAAGATGTAAACAAGCTTTGAGGGAGAAGGAAAGAAAATGTAGAAAGTCCTCAGTGTTCTCACAAAAGATAAGGGAATTAGCTAGGGAGAGAGGTAGAACTGGGGTTGGAGATGGTGGTGGAAAAAGGTCTGGAACAGCCATCACTGCATGTTTATTAAGGAGTTCAGTAAATGAGTAAAAGGGGTTTTAAGGATGAGCTGGAGTCAGCTAGCATGGGTGTATGGTGGAGAATGAGAATATATCTTTTTCCCAGAATATTCAACTCAATGATGGCAAGAAAAGTATTGCAGAATATGGCCCAGGACTGGAAAGATGGCAGAAGATCATGAGGACAAAGGATTCTAATGATTTACCAAGTACTTTGTTGAAATTACAACAGGAACTTCTAGATGGGCAAGGATGCAAGTGAAGTCTAAAAAGGTTACAAGGAGGAAATTCAGTAGATGAATAGAAAATGTGAAAAGAGTGGAAATTGCTGTCAGGTTTTTAAGAGTTTGAGATATTGGAGCTGACGCATGTCTAATATTGAAGTCTAAGTTTACGTCAATTGGTGACTGAAGTGAAATGGAGTTGGAAACTATTGGTTTACAAAGATAGACAGTCTGTAGGGCAGAAGTGTTGGTAGATTCATTCACCAAGTGTATTGGCAAGAGAGAGAGTAGAGGGAAGATTATGAATGCCTTGGAGAAGGAAGATTGTGACAAGGAAAATGAGAGAGTTGAATAAGTGAGTGACTTGAGCATTAGCTGAGCAGAGGATAGTTGGTGAGTCAAGATGGAAGAATAGTAGTACAGAAGAACAGTGAAATGCAAGGGCACTTTGATCTTTCTTTGATTATTTACAAATCCTAGCCCTAGCTCCAGCATGAATCTCACTGAGTTTGAAGTTTCTTCATCTGTGGAAACAAGATAAAAATAATGTCTGCCTCATAGGGTTAGCATGAGAATTAAATGAGATAATGTATGTAAAGTACAGAACCTGTCAAAATAAATATATCAGATGTTCTTGTCGCTGCTGCTGCTAACGATGACATTGACATGTATAAAAGATATGTAATCTTGCTGTGCCACTGAATACAGCATAGGATAGATTATTACATGTGACCGATGTCACTCCTAACAGCAAAAAGTATTAATACAAGTATTCCTTCACATCTCTCACCTCTAAGTGGTAGGAGTGACCTACATTGAAATTTTTTTAAGGATTTATATCATCACAGGAATATGGTTTTTACTAAATTTTGATTAAAAAATGACTAATTCAGTAATTTGGATGTAATGGATAGGAGTATCCGTGGAATCACGGGAAGTTGTTCACTATGAAAAGCCCAGTAGAATGGGCTAGTATAGATTTATACCACATCAAAATAAATTGGTGGAGAGTTTCATAGAGTTATATTTTTACAGTTGCAGCTGGCAATGCCAGGGCTTAGGAATATAAAGGATAGGGTGGTAACCTGGAAGAACATGCTGTCTGTAAGGAAGCAGGTTAATGCTCATGGAAGACATACTAATACAGTAACAGATTCCCAAGTGTCAAAACGAGGCAGGCATAGAAGCTAAGAGGAAGGAGAAACCACTTTTAATTTTACCTAGGTTCTCTTCAGACGGCCTGTGGAACTTCAGTTCTAGGAAAACGTAGTTTTGAAAATGAAAAAAGTTCTAAGTTCTGAGCTCTAAGTAACTTTGCCCATACTTCTAGTCCTTGCAATTTGCTCTGAATGAGTTTGCTATTTAAAGTTTGGCCATTTGAAAATAAATTGTTGGCTTGTAATAGCCTTCTTCCTTTCTTATTACTCTTTTTTGCTGTTTTGACAGGTAAATGGCCAAGACCTAAAGAACCTGCTGCACCAGGATGCCGTAGACCTCTTTCGTAATGCAGGTTATGCTGTGTCTCTGAGAGTGCAGCACAGGGTAGGTATCACCTCGAGCCAGAAACCTGGCACCAGGCTTTCGCACTGTACTTTGAATAAACCCAATGTGTGTAATCTTCAGTGTTGCTTTTTGTTTGTTCGTTTTACACTCATTCCCCTGAAGAGTTTCTCAGGCAAAGGGAGGGATCCATTGGTACTTCTGCTTATCATTGAAGGACATTCAGGCCAGGCACAGTGGCTCACATCTGTAATCCCAACACTTTGAGAGGCCAAGGTGGGCAGATCACTTCAGCCCAGGAGTTCGATACCAGCCTGGCCCATATAGCAAAACCTTGTCTCTACTAAAAATACAAAAAATTCAGGCACAGTGGTGCACACCTGTAGTCTCAGCTACTTGGGAGGCTAAGATGTGAGGACTGCTTGAGCCCAGAAGGTGGAGGTTGCAGTGAGCCAAGATCATACCACTATACTCCAGCCTGGGCAAGAGAATGAGACCCTGTCTAAAAAAAGAAATAGAAAAGAAAAGAAAAAAAGGAGAAATTCACAACAGTACGGCTTATAACCGAGGTCCTTGCTTCAAGGTAATATGCCTTAAAGATAAAGCTTGACAACCAAATTAAAATAGATGGTTAAATGAAAAGCCAGGTGTAGTGACTCACATCTGTACTCTCAGCACTTTGGGAGGCCAAGGTGGGATGATTGCTTGAGCCCAGGAGTTCAAGACCAGCCTGGGCAACATAGAGAGACCTCATCTCTTAAAATAATAATAATAATTATAAAAATAAAAGATTTTAAGAGTCACATGGACCAATGGAAAATAAATAAGGTTAAAAAAACATAGCCGATTTTACTTTTTGGTAGGGAAGGAACCATATGTCTATCCTTGAAAACTTATTTATAAAACCATTTGATAAAACACTACAAAGATGGTGGGTTTTCTGGTACCCACTATATGCTTTTCCCTGTCACTGCCATGAACCCTTCATTTATCAACTTGGTGACCCTCTTAACCAAATCTTCAGTGTTCATAGGAGAACTCCAGGAAAAAGGAAATGGAATTCAGAATTCAGTCAAGGCAGCACCTATCCCTGCATCTGTTTCTTATTTCCTAGTGTTTTATAATTTGGATGATGATATAAAGGGAAGCCTGGGTAGGTATAATTCCTCCTATAGCATTTGAGAATTTCTGAGTGTATTCACAAAACAGGTTCCATGTGCCTTTAAATTAAATCCGTTTGCTACTTATAGGTGCACTCTTTTCCTTACTCAGTGGCTAAGGATTTAGAAGCTTAAGAAGATTTAGAGGAGTTCCTAAAAAAGTAGGGAAGGCAGAACGTGAGAGATACCTGAGAAAACAACCAGTTGCAAGCAGAATCTGGGTGTAATGGATTAGAAAACAGATTAATAAGAGATAATATTGGTCGTCAGTTGCTTCTGCCTTGGCTCTTCTCTTTCTAAAGCATGGGAGCATTTGTGCAGTAGATAAGAACAAGTAAATATAGGTACACACTTCAATATGATTACAATTCTTTTGGAAGGTATGTGAGAAGTTATTTCCAGTGTTCACTTGTAAGGAAACATCCATAAATAATTCCTAATAAAAAGGACCCTGCTGTTCAGGGAATTGTCCTATCCCTAAAAACCATGCCTTCCTATTGAGCATGTTCTTTCAGGACAGCTCATCAGCAAATGAATGAAAAACGTAGAGGTGGAATAGAGGGTATAATGGTATTTCGTGCAGTCTTGCCTTTCAGATTGAAGTGTCAGTTTTATGAGTGTAATGAGGAAGTTAACTCTAACTGAAATACGATGGTGCCATAATTATTGCAACTTAGCCACTAAAAGTTGATATTAAGAAGAGCTACCCTGAAAACCATCACTAAAATGAAGACCATCCAGCCTCAAAAGGAAACACTTAGCCAATAGAAAATTATAACCACCAGGATATAATTTCTTTTTACTTTTTTACATCTGTTCCATATAGATTCACCTTCATCTCTCTCTAGTATTACCAATGAACAGATGAAGGGCAAAACCCCATCTTTGGAGGGAGTTGGGTGCCTTCTGGGATTTGGAAAGCATTTTTCAAGTAATGGCACTGGACCTGTGTTGGTATTGCACCTATGTTGACATTGCCCACGTCTGCTCTTACTACATTTTGATGACTGATTATCTAAGTAAACATTTCCAGAAAGATCCCCCGTCTTCCTCACCAAGTAATATCCAAGTTCTCTATAAGATCATAGGTTTTATCTCATGTCTTCATTTTCCTGATACGATATACAAATAGCAAGGTAGAGGCAGTACAGAAACAGAAATTACCTGACTTGCCTTCAGGGGTCCCTTTAGGTCAGCAAGGTTAAATGCCTCCCCATCAGACCTATTTTCTTTCCAAAGATCCTGTGACACTGATGAATCAGCTCAGGACAAAGAGAGGACTCCTGCTAGGTATTGCTGGGGGTTACAGTTTTGGGTGGTCTAGAGTCTACAAACCCAGGTGATGTATCAACCTGGGAGTTTCAGTTGTAAACACACATTAGTCACCAGAGTTAACATTTTTCTTTCCCTTCCAGTTACAGGTGCAGAATGGACCTATAGGACATCGAGGTGAAGGGGACCCAAGTGGTATTCCCATATTTATGGTGCTGGTGCCAGTGTTTGCCCTTACCATGGTAGCAGCCTGGGTTTTCATGAGATACCGGCAACAACTTTGAAAAACTTGCTCTCTTTCAGTACTCCCAATGAAGATACATTTCACTCATCCTCCATCCCTGCTATTCTGCCATGTCTTTCACTGTCTGCATAGCCAGATTTGAAGTGACTGATACCCACCCCAAACCTTGCTGTTCAGAATCTCCAATTCTTCGTATTCTAATGGGAAAGTAAAGGTATTGTTTGAAGGAAAACTGAAGAAAAGACTTGCTTAGAACAAATGAGTTACATATTTTACTAGGACTTTCGATAGAAATTCAGCTACAACCCAAAGAGAGAAAGATTGAGTCTTCGTGTCACCATAGGCAATATCATTTTTCTTAGCTGGCATGCCATAAAGACCAGCTGTGTGATATTAGAGGAAGAAAGGATTTTTCTTTTTAATGATCTTCCTTGGGAAATTATTGTGGCCTTTATTTAATTTCTAATTACATACCTGGGTGCCTATATCAGACAAAGGAGAGTAAGAAGAACATTTTTACTTTTTTAAAAAAGCAAATACACATATACACATACATATGTAAATATTATAGTATAGTGATACCTATGGAGAATTAAAGGTGAGAAAGCTACTTTGTGGTGTCTAAGTTTCTGATAAAAGGGATGATCTTAATTGAAGAATTTAAAGAGATACTTAAAGAGCAAATGTAGTAGGAGCAACAGAGTGAGCCTTATAAGAGGACGTTCAGTCTCATTTATTAAAATAATGACTGAGACTGGGAGAGGTGGCTCACACCTGTAAATCCCAGCACTTTGGTAGCATGAAGTGGGAGATTGCTTGAGTCCAGGAGTTCGAGACCAACCTGGGCAACATAGCAAAACCTCATATCTATTTAAAAAAAAATAGAAAAAAAATGTAGTAACTGAAGCAACTAATTAAAAATCTTAGAAGAACAATATTTCTTCTTATAACAACCAACTATGGTGGGTTATTATAAGGTAGATTGCCATAATCCAGCGCTGCTCACATCTAAGAAACTGTGAGGTGTAAAGGTAAATTGTACCAATCTCTGGGCTGCCCTAGTGAATTTGTTGATACCTCACAGTCCTGTTGAAGAACAGTGGAATGATTGTGGTAAGGGCTATGGTGCTGGGGCCAAACACCCCAGCACGAAAACTCCAAAAGGACAGAAGATAGGATAGTGCCTCCGAGGTGGCACCTGAACCCTCTCAGGCTATCTTTTTGGTTCTAGTACCAAACAAACCTGAGGGAAGGAGCTGCCTCCCTGGCAGGATGGGCATCACATCAACTCTGCTTCATATTTAGTTAAAATGAGGCCGGGTGCAGCGGCTCACACCTGTAATCTCAGCACTTTGGGATGCTAAGGCAGGCAGATCACAAGGTCAGGAGTTCAAGACCAGCCTGGCCAACATGGTGAAACCCCATGTCTACTGAAAATACAAAAATTACCTGGACATGGTGGCGCATTCCTATAATGCCAGCTACTCAGGAGGCTGAGGCAGGAGAACTGCTTGAACCAGGACCTGGGAGACGGAGGTTGCAGTGAGCCAAGATCACACCACTGCACTCCAGCCTGGGCTACAGGAGTACGTTTTTTTTAGATGGCTACTCCATCTCAAACAAAAAAAAAAAGGGGGGGGGGCATGGATTGCTAGTATTTTTGAAAGGCTTTATACACTACATACGGTTTTTAATTAATCAACCTTTTTGCAGCAAGAGGGAGGAAAAGAGTTTTGTTTGCTTTAGGAGGTAGGGAAATGTGGTAGGTATTTCATGCGGCCTAGGAGGAAGATATGAATGAATGGATACTACAGAATGCCAGTGATATCAATAAGGTGGGAACCATCCTGTTAATGTTCTTTTAAGGCTGGTTTTAAGCACTGTGGGTAGCTGAATTTTCTAGTTTTAAGAAAATCATTTCCATTAACCAAATATATTGGCCATACTATAGGCCTTATATAATTTTGACAGCAAGATTATCAGGACTCAGGCAATCAATTGTATTTCATTTCTAGCTTGAACAGTCTAGTAATTAAACAAATGTTGATTGGACATCAGCTTTGTCAAGACACTTTTACAAAGAAGTACTGTGCATATCCTCCATCCCATAGGGGTTTTGGGTTCCAACTGCAAAGAGAACACTCTTATTAGCCACATAGGTAGGACAGTGTAAGTAGGGGTCATGTTTATATTACAGACCGCAAAAGAGAAAAGTTACTGAGAACTGGGGCATTTGAGAAAGTTATGTGGAGGAAAGGGACAAGTTAAAGACCCTTAAGGAGCTCACAGCTTAGTTGAGAGAATTCATAAACAGGTGAGAAGTTAAAAGTATATCAGCAGGCTAAGTGTTGAAAACAATATTAAAGGGGTACCATGCAAAACACGATGCAGCAACAAAGAAAATATGCAGATAATCATCACATTTTCACGCCTGTAATCCCAGCACTTTGGGAGGCCGAGGCGGGCGGATCACAAAGTCAGGAGATCGAGACCATCCTGGTTAACATGGTGAAACCCCATCTCTAGTAAAAATACAAAAAATATTAGCCAGGCGTGGTGGCGGGTGCCTGTAGTCCCAGCTACTCTGGAGGCTGAGGCAGGAGAATTGCGTGAACCCGGGAGGCGAGCTTGCAGTGAGCCGAGATCACGCCACTGCACTCCAGCCTGGGTGACAGAGGGTTACTCTGTCTCAAAAAACAGCAAGTGAGAAAAGATGTCACATAATGGCATCAGGCTAGATTGGAAAGGGAAGGCTTTTAAAAATAAAAGGTCCAGTAAGACCTTGCGTCTGGGTCACTATTGGTATAGGGAGAAACTTGCTTTAAACAGTCCTGACATAAAGTGCCTTTTGACATCAATTTTTTAATACCTATGAGACTCACTTAGACAACTGAACTCATTGTAGGTTCCCCAGAAAAACACAGACAGTATTCCAGTTGTCACTCCAACCAGCCACACTAGGAGGGCACAGCCTCTGGTACCCTTCCTGTTTCTGAAGGTATGCACAGTGGCTTCTACAGCAAGCCTGCTTACCTCCTAGGATTCACCTCATGGTTTGGACACTAATTCCTGAGAGAACCTTGAGACACACAAAGTGAAAAAAATGTCAAGCAGGAATGAAAGCTCTAGTTTTTTGCTTGTTGGTATATGTAAATTTGTTTAAAAAGTATTCATTCTCTCCTGTCATTGGTAGAAGTTTTGCTTTGCTTGATAATAGGGATTCTGATGTACTCTTATAACTTAGGTTTTCTTAGAAATTAAATAGCATTTAAGATCAATGTAATACAGTTTTAAGCAGGTACACTAATTATATTATTGATTCTATAGAAAACTAAAATTATAGATGAGGTATCAGAATCCATTATAGGTTGTAAAAAAATTCATGTTCTTCATAGATTGAGTCTAATATTTCTTCTACAGATTGTATCTGATGTTCCTACTACCTAAATTATTGCGTTCAAAGTTTTGAAAATTGAACAAAGGTATTTTTAAGTACTTAAAACATTTCTCTATATTTATAATTCTGTATTACATGTATAATTATAAGATATTGTTTGCTTTGACTATCTGTACTTTGTTTTCCTGTGAAGTTTCAACTTACGTGTTCTTGATTTAACTTAATTGTTCCATGTAGCCATGTATAATGGAAAAAGGCAGTTAATATTTGTTATTGTGTTCTATGCCAGGGACTGTACCAAACTCTGATTGGTACATTATTTCATGCCTTACAACTCTGGGATCTAAGTATTGTCAGAAAGAGACTAAAAATGAGAGAAAAAATTACTTGACTAGGATTCCATAGGTGGGAATAATAGAATCAGGATTAAAACTCAGGACTTCAGATGCCAGCTTCAATGATATTCTGTCACTGGAAGTGGTTCTCAAAGCAGGGTCCTGACAAAAGCATCAGCATTACTGGGGAACTTGTTAGAAAAGCAAGTTCATAGGCTGGGCATGGTGGCTCATGCCTGTAATCCCAGCACCCTGCCTAGGCGGGTCACTTGAGCTCAGGAGTTTGAGACCAGCCTGCACAACGTGGTGAAACCCTGTCTTTACTGAAAGTCAAACAAATTAGTGGTGCACACCTGTAGGCCCAGCTACACGGGAGGACTGCTTGAGCCCAGGAGATTGAGACTGCAGTGAGCCGTGATTGCACCACTTCATTCTAGCCTGAGCAATGGAGTGAGATCTTGTCTCAAAAAGAAAAGAAAAGAAAAGAAAAAAAAGCAATTTCCCAGAAAAGAAAAAAAAAAAGTCCCAGACCTAGTGAATCAAAAACTCTGAGGGTGGCATCTGGCAATCTGTGTTTTAGTAATCCTTCCAGGTGACTGATTCCTGCTAAAGTTTGAGATTCATTGCTCTATGCCTATCATCATTCCCTTTGCTCAGGTTAGAATCGTCGGGAGAGCTTGTAAACGTCCCCATGCCCAGGCTGCACACAGATCAATTAAAGGGAACCTCTGAGGGTGGGACTCAAGCAGCAGTAAAATAAAGTTCACTGGGTGATTCTGGTGTGCAGCCTCAGTTGAAAATGTTATATAGCATTAAACCAGACACTATTTAATTAAACTAAACACTATTTAAATTATTAAATTACATACATTGTTTCAGGCAAAACAACAACAACAAACTTGGGTCTTTAGAGCCCAGCTTTCTGAGCTTCTGCACCAAGTAAGTGGAACATTCATTTCTTCCTGATTTGCTAAGGATTGATCAACTCCAGCAAAATGTATGATTAGTGAGTGTTTCAATTTGTGCATCTATTAAATGAGAACCAATCATAGAACATTGAAGTTAAAAAGGACCAGAGAGCTTCTAGGATGAATCTGTCATAGAGATGAGAACAATCAAGGCTCAGAGAGAGAAGCTAACTTAACTCTGATCAGACTTAGTTTGTTGCAGAAGTGACCTTTCTGTCTCATATTTGTGTCTTGAATATATTCACTACATGAATACACAAACTACCCATTTTATCTTAGTCTACTTCTTTCTTCTCTCTTTGGGCCTGAATAAAGACCAGAAGAACTGATAGACAGCTAAAGGATACTGCAAGCATCATTACTGGAATTGGGAGATTCCACAGAACAATCTGAGAATGATCTCATCAAATCCAGTGAGATGTGTTATTCTGAGACTAACTCCGATAGTTCTAAACTAGAGACTTTTTTTTTTTTTAATGGTGGACATTGCTTTTATTGTGTAAATAAGCAATTTTTAAAGTATATTTAAAGAAATGAAACTAAGGAAGTACAGAGGCTGTCAAGTATGTGGGGAAGTGAAGTTCATGTAGTTTCCATGTGGGGCCCCATAAAGATTTTATTATAGTCAATTTTAGAGAAATTTATCCTTGGTCAGATGAAGGTTTTTTCCTTTATTCAGCAATAGCTGATGAGTGCGTACTATGTGCTAGGTGCTGAAGATACAGAGATAAAGAAGACTTAGTCACTCTAAACTGAAATTGCCCAGCATATGAAAGTGGAGGAATATTTGTAGGTGATTTTGATGTTAAAGTATTTTTCTAACATCACCTAGAAGTAGAAGATTGAGTTATGAAGCTCTATACCTCTCACCTATAATAGTTTTAGAGTTGGTTGCTATTTTGGTGTAAGTCTCTTTTGCTGTTCCTCTTTTAACTGCAGATCTTTTTGAGACCAGCACTCACATCCAAAAGGGCAATTGTGGTCAAAAAGAAGACAGCATTTTAAGGAATTCTGATCAGAACCAGATTCTTTTTTTTTTTTGAGATGGAGTCTTGCTCTGTCGCCTAGGCTGGAGTGCAGTGGCACCATCTCAGCTCACTGCAACCTCTGCCCCCCAGGTTCTAGCGATTCTCCTGCCTCAGCCTCCCCAGTAGTTGGGATTATAGGTACATGCCACAATGCCTGGCTAATTTTTGTATTTTTAGTAGACAATGGGGTTTCAGCATCTTGGCCAGGCTGGTCTTGAATTCCTGACCTCGTGATCCACCCGTCTCGGCCTCCCAAAGTGCAGAACCAGATTCTTAACTGCCACAGACTCTTGTATTATGTAATTTATTTACAAAACACAAAGCACTTGATTTGCGTAACTAATGTACTTGATCATATATAAAACCTATATTTTGAGAAAGCATTGCTCCTTCAAAGGAATCAAGTGATAGCAAACAGTCCTGTTCCCAGGTTTTCCTCACTGTTCATGTTGCCTTTGTTCTTGCAGGGGGAGAACAAAAGGGGCGTGGGCTAAAGTTTGTTCTCAATGTAAGTCAATCATTAACCAACAATAATTTACAAAAGAACTTTGTATTTACTGTAATCATTAAATTTAGTTACTAAGCCCAGGAAAAAGGGTTAGTCCTTCCTAGTTTGTAGATTAGCAAATGGAGATGAATAATTGAATCCTATTTTAATCTTTTATCTGCAGTAATCTGGCTTCTTATTACTGGATATATTTGCATTTTACCTCCAGGCCATGTTAGTTCTTAGAAGATTATTTTCCTCATGAACCTTATTTTGTTTTGCTTCCTTTCTGCTTCGATTCTAATGTCACATTGCCTACCTGGATGTAAACAGCAGTCAGTTTCTCAGATCAAATAGGGCCCTGTAGCAGCTTGGAAGACACAGAAGACACACAGACATAAAACTGTATTTATTATCCTGGGACTGTCACTACAGATTAATTATGTTAATGAGGCCATCAAAATCTATGGTAATCTTTCAGGCTTTGCTGTTTGATACCAGATACAGCACATGAGATAATAATGTGTCTAATTGTGCCTAGCCAGTATTAGTATTTAATAAAACTTTGTCATTGAATCTTTACAATCTTTTTTTACCTTATTTTGAAGACTGTTGATTAAATATCTCCTTTTTTTTTTTCTGCCAGATGAGGGTTTTTTCCTTCATTCAGCAAATATCTAATAAGTGCTTACTATATACTAGATGTTCTTAGGGTAACACCTCTGACAGAATCGTCGAAAGAGGAAGAAATCTAAATGATCAGTTTGAGGCTTTGACATAGGAGATAAGGAACAGGACATTGATATCCTGTTAACAATTACTGAGCTTTTATCAATATTCCAGCTTTTGTTCTAAGGCCTTTGCATGTATAATATTTATTTAAGCCTCAAAACAACTCTTAAGGTAACTGCTGTTGTTATCTTCATTTTATAGATAAAAAGCATAGAGAGGTTAAGTAACTTGCCCAAGTTATACAGCTACTAAGTGCCAAAGCTGTGATTTAAACCCAGGCAATTTGGCTTCAAAACCTGCATTCATAACTATAGCACCTTACTGTCTCTACTTTCCATGGTACCAGGCACTGCATTAGGCTGTCCTTTTGTATGACTTAATGCCAAATTCTCTATCTATGCAAGGCAGTATCAATATTCCATTTTTATAGGTGAGGTAACTCGATGCTTAAAGAAGTTAATAACTGGCTCAAGATACATAACTAGTCAGTTCCACACCTGGGAACTTACTTCAAGCCAATGAGGAGTCCACTGCCCTTCTACTATTCTAGAAAAGTAAGGTTCACTATACTCAATTTGATTCAACCATGCTATCACATCCTTCCATTATGGATAATAGGAAATTGACTGCACTAGGTTAAATGTTTTATAATAGCAGTAGCAGTATCATTGTGTATTTATTCGCAATGTTTGAAAGCAGTTGCCACCATATACTATCTTACTTGTATCCCCTTCATCACCCAAAGCCTTATAAGATACATAGAAGGCAGAAGTGGGTTTGTGCCATAGGATGAGTAAGGACTTGTCAGAACTGAATATTGTTGACCTTTATTCTAAGTTAGTTTGCATATAGCTGACCTTGATATGAAGAGAAAAGGCAGTTTACATTGGTCATCATTGCTCTGTCACCCATGTTAAGCAGTTCAGGCCTGAAGTCAAATTGGTAGTCTATAGAATGTATAGAATGGCCTTGTTCTTTCTTGATAGGCAAAGGTGTGTCAGTTACCAATTATGTAACAAACCACTACAAAACTTAAGTGGCTTAAAGCATATTAATAATTTTTTTTTTGTTTTTTTTTTTTTTTTGTTTTGTTTTTGAGACGGAGTCTCGCTCTGTCGCCCAGGCTGGAGTGCAGTGGCGCGATCTCGGCTCACTGCAAGCTCCGCCTCCCGGGTTCACGCCATTCTCCTGCCTCAGCCTCCCGAGTAGCTGGGACTACAGGCGCCCACAACCGCGCCCGGCTAATTTTTTGTATTTTTAGTAGAGACGGGGTTTCACCGTGGTCTCGATCTCCTGACCTTGTGATCCGCCCGCCTCGGCCTCCCAAAGTGCTGGGATTACAGGCGTGAGCCACCGCGCCCGGCCCAGCATATTAATAATTTTTTAAAAGATTTTGTCAACTGACTGTTTCTTCTGCTGATATCACCTGGGATGGTTTTACTAATCAATTCTTATATTTTTGCTTGTTTCCTATTTTTTAATTTAGCTTTTATTTTGATTAATTCCCTCGTTATGCTTTCTTTTGTTTGTGTTTTTGGTTTTGGGCTTTTTTTGTTGTTCTTTTCCTTTTCATAAGTTGGATATTTGTTTTCAGTCATGTGCAATCATAGAACTTCATATGAAGTTTTTTCCTTTTTATTAACTACCATATAACATAAGTTCTATTTTGATATCCTCAGTTTGGGGGTTATTCAAAATGTTATTTAATTTGGAAGTGATTATTTTAGGAAACAGATTCATTTTTGAGGCATCAAGTTCTAATTCTATTAGATGTGCATTGTGTTTTGTTTTATAGGAGACTTTGGGTGTACAATGATATTTGACTAATCTTTTTTTAAAAAACCAGTGGTAGACAATAGATGTTATTCAAGCATTTAAAACAACACAAAGCACACATACAGACAGGACATTTTTTAATGGTTTCCTTTCAGAAAGTTTATCTTGACATAAAAGTGCACTTCACTTGCTCTCAATTCAAACATTTGTCTTCATATTTCTAAATACAAGTGTTTCTGGAAAGTTTTTTTAAACATAAAGTTCAATAGATAAAATCCTGTTTCACCACTGACTTATATTACAGAAGCACCCATCCAGCTACCCAAAAAGGAAACCCTAGTTAATTAACAATATTTAGACAGAAAGCTTTCAGATAGGGCTTAACCCTGTGACAACCAGCAGGCTAGAGTTCCTGCTTTGCTCTACCTGATGACATTTGTAATCCAGGTAATAGTGTACGTCAGGACATTGCAGTTGTCTTTGAATTCCTTTCAGTTTCTTTTGTCTGTACAGAAGAGACCTCTGGCACTTTTGTATGGAATAGTTACCTTTGATTCTCTCCAAAGTGTTACAAAGCAGGTTGTTGTTTGGTTTGAGAATTACTGGCCGGGCATGGTGGCTCATGCCTGAAATCCCAGCACTTTGGGAGGCTGAGGTGGGAGGACTGCTTGAGCCCAGGAATTTGAGACCAGCCTGGGCAACATAGTGAGACCCTGTCTCTACAAAAAATGAAAACAAAAATAGCCAGGTGTGCTGACATGGACCTGTTGTCCCAGCTACTCGGGAGGCTGAGGTGGGAGGATCACTTGAACCTAGGAAGTTGAGGCTGCAGTGAGCCATGTATTCTTCATCCTTCACTGTATAGCATGATATGGGAAGATCCTGCCATTTCCTTGTTGTTGTTTTGCTTTTTGTTTTGTTTTTTTAAGACAGGGTCTTGCTCAGGCTGGTCTCAAACTCCTGGGCTTAAGTGATCCTCCCATCTTGGCCTCTCAAAGTTCTGGGATTACAGATGTGAGACACCACTCCTGGCTGCTCCTGTCATTTCATTTGTTTTTCCAGAAAATTATGCATTGTGGTTTTACACTATTAAGGAAGTCATGGAAAACAGAAATGTATTAGACATGGTCCCATTTACCCCCTATCTTGTACTCCATAAAAAGTAATAAGGCAAATACAGCAGTAATTCTAAACTTGGAATGCTCATGATCACTATCATAAGAGAATGTGTATTAAAGAAGAAACAGTTAATTTTCTAGCTGAACAATATCAAGGACAATTTTAACTGGTTTCAAGTTGGACTGAACTAGACCAACTCTTACCTACTCTAGTTCTAGCCATAGAAATTAGATTGAATGGAGAAAAGGATTAAAATAAACCTTGGTGGCATGTTGACTTTGAGGTGTTAGAAAACCTGGAAGTGTACCAGAAGTCTTCCATGCTGTGATAAAATTTGAAGCCAACATGAAAGTGGAGTTTAACTAGGGAAAGAGGATGGAGCAGTGGTTGTCAGAGTGTGGTCCTCAGACCAGCAGCATCACCCAGAAGCTTGTTAGAAAGGCAGATTTTCAGGCCCCATCCATGATCTACTAAATCTGAAACTCTGGTGATGGGGCCCAGCAGTCTGTTTTAATGCTTTCCCGGGGATTCTGGTGCACACTAAAGTTTGAGAGTAACTGAGACAGAGGGAAAATGCGGGACTAAGGACTCCAGTATAAGGTTTGTAAATTTGAAGACAACAAAAAGAAGTCTCACCGTTGGAGGGAGCCATGGCAGTGAAACTTCCATAAAAGCCACAGGAGGAGAGAATTTCAAGGAGATAGTGTTGTCCAGTTCTACAGGAAATTTAGTTCTGTGTGGAATATTTGTACCACTTCCAAAGTGAGACCTTGTGTTTGCCTCTTACCTTTTTCTGAGCCTCAGTTTTTAAGATGAGTCTGGCATCATGTTCTGCCCCCAACTTCATAAGGTTTTTGAGTGAATCACATTAGATAGTAAGCCTAGCATGGTAGCACACACCTGTAGTCCCAGCCACTCAGGAGGCCAAGCCAGGAGGATTGTTTGAGCCCAGGAGTTCAAGACTGGCCTGAAAAATATAGAGACCCTGTCTCAAAAAAAAAAAAAAAAAAAAATTGATTCAATGGCATTTTCGAAGTAAACAAAGATTCATGAAGTAGCTAATCTTTCTGTTACCATAACCATGAATTCTGGCCATAATTATTTCTCTCTCTCTCTCTCTTTCTTTCTTTTTTTTTTTTTTTGAGACAGAGTCCTGCTCTGTTGCCCAGGCTGCAGCGCAGTGGCACCATCTCCGCTCACTGCAACTTCCACCTCCCAGGTTCAAGTGATTCTCCTGCCTCAGCCTCCCGAGTAGCTGGGATTACAGTCACGCGCCTTCATGCCCAGCTAATTTTTGTAGTTTTAGTAGAGACAGGGTTTTACCATGTCGGCCAGGCTGGTCTCAAACTCCTGACCTCAGGTTATCTGCCCGCCTCGGCCTCCCAAAGTGCTGGGATTACAGGTGTGAGCCCCTGTGGCCGGCCAGCTCTGGCCATAATTCTAAAACCAAACTTTAGGACTAAAGCTCTCAAGAAGACTGGTGTTTTTGTTTTTGTTGTTTTTGTTTTATAACAATGCTCCCATGTACTTGCATGAGTTAAATGCTGGTAGAGCAGATACCAGAGGATAATGTAACCTGCCTGGATATCAAGTACACACCAGTCTTCAGGGACTGGCATAGATGGTGGAGATGCCCCATTTCCTTAATATACATTTTTTTGAATCTTCTTACTTGGAAATGTGACAGTTAAGATAGCTGAGTCAGCATTTTAACTGTTTATTAACAGTGGAAACAGATGGAATTTGAGTCATATTTCTGGGAGGGCAACAGATTCCATACTGATAAGAAATTTTGTGTTCCCTTTTTGTGGGAATTGTAAAATGATAACAAATATCACTTATTCCGATTTAACAGATGGAAAAACTGAAGTATACAGTAGTGATGCTCAAGAGGGGCGCTATGCATAGACAATGAAATTTACCACCTATGCAGTATGATTTGATAGGTGCTTACATTCCTCAGGGTCACAGATTTGGTCCCCTGACAATCTGCCAGCATACTTGTAATTCCTGCTGTTCACAGTTGCTCTTTCGGGGCCATCTCAAGGTTCTCAATAAATGCCTATTTGAGTGATTGAACAAACAAGATACTAAAGACATAAACTCCCTTAAATTGGATAGCTGCCTTATCTGAAAAGTGTAAGATTATCGACTCTAGCATTATTCTGAATATATGTATACGATTTAACCCATTATTAGCTACTATTTAGGTGCAGGGTTTTGATGGAGTAGTATCCAGTAGGCTGATGTTTTGTGTAGTGAAGATGTAGGAAAATGCTAGAGTTTTAGAGCAGTGCCTTTGGCTTCTAGGATCTTAGGGAAAGTAGGAGATGTGATACGCTTAACTAACCTGGATGCCATGTGAGATTTATTTATTTTGAAACAGCGTCTAGCTCTGCCACCCAGGCTGCAGTGCAGTGGCATGATCACGTCTCACTGCAGCCTGGACCTCCTGGGCCCAAGTGATCTTCCCACCTTAGCTTTCCAAGTAGCTGAGACCCCACCATGCCCAGCTAATTTTTTGTATTACTATTTGTAAAAAATGGGGTCTTGCTTTGTTGCTCAGGCTGGTCTCAAACTCCTGGGCTCAAACAATCCTCCTGCCTCAGCCTCCCACAGTGCAGGTATTACAGGCGTGAGCCACCATGCCTGGTCTGCATGAATTTTGATATATCAAAAGGAAGTAAATAAGATGGGAGAGATGCACCGTTCCTGGGTTTCTGGAGGTATTGAAATACAGGTTGATGTGTAGAGTAGCTGGAGCAAACTCCTATTCCATCTCCTTGCTTCAAAAACCCATTTAACATATTTTCCTTGGATAGAGAATGTGTCATATTAAACTGATAAGAACAGATACTACACTTGATCTTAGCCAAAAGGGTTTCACTGGAGTAGCCTGCAGTAGATCTGGACTTTCTCCTCTGGAGACCACGTAGGAGGCTAATTTAATAGGTGAAAAGATGATAAGGAATTTAAAAAGGAACATTGCAGTGGTAACAGAGAGGCAGGGACTGATGGAAATATTTCAGGAATAGCATGGAAGATAATATTCCATATCACCTGCACTCTGATTCACTCTGGCAAATGGGACACGTGGGGGATCGGCTTCCTAAGCTATCCCAGTAATTTACACACCTGTTTGTTTCTGTGCCCATGAAATCGCCAGTGTCTTTAAGGTAAGGATCATATATTTTTATCTCAGTGTTCCTAGAACCCTTTCAATGACACACTGAAAGGTGGCCTGTATGGTTGCTGAATCATTGGAAAATAGACATTCATAAATAACTAAAGATTACAGGTTATCTCACAGTAAAATCATTAGCATTAAAGGCTCAGTAATGACTGATAAGACACTACACTGATTATATTTCAACCTAATCTTTTTAGCGATTTGTTTTTAAAAGTCTCCATTAAACTGGTAAATTCCTCATCCCACAAATAGCCATAGAGACTGGAGTGCCAGCTTCAAAATACTTTTTTTTTCTTTTTTCTTTCTGAGCCGAAGTCTTGCTCTTGTTCCCCAGGCTGGAGTGCGATGGCGAGATCTCGGCTCACTGCAACCTGCGCCTCCCGGGTTCAAGCGATTCTCCTGCCTCCGCCCCCCAGTAGCTGGGATTACAGGCGCCTGCCACCACGGCCGGCTAATTTTTGTATTTTTTTAAAAATAGAGACGGGGTTTTACCATGTTGACCAGGCTGGTCTAGAACTCCTGACCTCAGGTGATCCACCCGCCTCGGCCTCCCAAAGTGCTGGGATTACAGGACACCCACACAGGCCACCGCGCCTGGCCTCAAAATACTTTTTTCCTTAGCTGTTTTTATCGAGTGGCCAGGTGCCTATTATAGTGTTCTAAGAAGACGTTAGTCGGGACCAAGAACGTGGGAAGTACTGGTTTCCATATCGATTTGGTGGTGATCGTAAACTGATTCAAATCTCTGAATCCCAACTGCACGCCGAATTTACGGAACCAAAAACGCTCTGACGCCCGCATTTATGGGCGGACGCACAAGTATGTTACGATGGCTCGATTGCTTTTGCCTAGCGGAAATCATTCAGTAAGGACCAAGCACTAAATAACCAAGGAAAAGGAAGTGAGTCAAGGACGTACTCCTCTTGGTGACAGCGTGGGCCGCTGAGATTTGGGAGTCTGCGCTGGGTCCGCTTGGAGTTCTGAGCGGATGGAAGATTTCAGTCATGTTTGCACCCGCGGTGATGCGTGCTTTTCGCAAGAACAAGACTCTCCGCTACGGAGTCCCCATGTTGGTGAGTGGAGTGAGGAGGATCTTCCGCAAGGGGTGTGACCCTCCTCCTCGGCAGGATCAAGACCTGGGAGGGAATCTGTAAAACGTGAAGTTAAACGGGGGCACTCGGGCTAGGAAGGGGCTAGCGACGGGCTGAGAGCTTTCCTGAAAGCTCTTCTACCAGTCTTTTCCTACCCACACCCCGCACTTCCCCGCCGCTGTCCTCCACTCCCAGTTGGATCTCAGGTGTACTAGGATCTGTCTGCTTGTGAGCGTGGCATCTTTCCCATCGTCGAACGCGGTCATTGTTACTACCCTTGATTCACAGTTAAGTGAATTGAAGCTCAGAGAATTCAGTCAGAACCACAGTTTAAGCCAAGTTTGGATGATTACTAAGCTTGCTTCCTCGCCGCCACCTTAGCTATATTTTGACGATACTGTGGATCATTGGGACTAGATGTATTCCATTTAACTGTACCAATTCCTGGTATCTTTCTGTTTCATCTTTCTAGTTTGTGAATTAGCTTAATTCTTAGAGTTGTTTTGATGAACTGATAACACCTTGTGAATGAAGTGTTGAGTACGGTGCCCGCCACATTGTAGCCAGAATGGTTGCTGTGTTATAATTTCTTAAGCACGTTGAAAACAGCTTCCGTGTTTGTATGGTTGCATCCAATTCCACACTGAGTTCCCTAAGGATGTTGTGAAAATGCAGGCTGAGGCTGGCTTAAGACAACCAGAGTTGAAATCCAGATGACTCTATTTGCTTTTTGATCACAGGCAATTTATTTTGCTTCAGCAAGCCTTGATGTGTTAGTAAATGAAATAATTAAAGCATATGAACAGAAGCTGCTTTCTTTTAAATACAGAAAAGATTTTTATTTTGTATGAATATTGGCACAGATGAAATGACCAACTTTTCCATTTAAGCAGACTAAAGGAAATAAGTGACCTTAGAAAGGTAATGGGTATTTTACACATTTTTGAAAAATATAGATTCATCAAATTTGGATTTTAGGAATCTCCAAAAGATTCAACCATTTAAAGTATCTGGGCCAAGCACGATGGCTCACACCTGTAATCCCAGTGTTAGGGGAAGCCAAGACAGGAGGATCGCTTCAGGTCAGGAGTTCCAGACCAGCAAGACCTCTGTCTCTCCAAAAAAAAAAAAAAAAAAAAAGTTCAATTTGTTGTTTTTAGCAAATTCAGTATTAGTATATTCTTAGTTATGGACCCATCACCACAATTTTAGAACATTTTCATCACCCCAAAAAAAGCATCATAACTAATAGTAATCACTTCCCATTTCTTCCTACTTCTTATGCTGGCCTGGTAAACCACTAATTTACTTCTACTCATAAATTTGCTTATTCTGCACATTTCATATGAACACACTAATACAACATGTGGGTTTTTTGTGACTGGATTCTTCTACTTAGAATGTTTTTAAGGTTCATTCACATTGTAACATATATCAATACTTCATTCCTTTTGATGGATATAATTCCATTGTTTGGATATATTTTATCAATTGATGAACATTTGGGTTGTTTCCATTTTTTACTATTATGAATAATGCTGCTATGAACATTTATGTACACGCTTTGTGTGGAAGTATGTTTTCATTTCTCTTGGGTAGGGAATATACCTAGGCATGGAATTGCTAGGTCATATGGTAACTCTGTGTAACTTTTTAGTATGTGCCAGATGTTTTCCAAAGTGGCTGCATAATTTTACGTTCCCACCAGCAATATATAATTTTCAATTTCTCCACATCCTTGCCAACACTTGTTATTGTCCATCTTTTTAATTATTACCCTTTCTAGTAGGTGTGAAGTGATTCCTCATTGTGGTTTTGATTTTCGTTTACCTAACGACTTATTGTGTTGAGCATCTTTTCAAATGTTTATTGGCATTTGACTATCTTTTTGGAGAAATGTCTGTTCAAATCCTTTGCCCATTTTTTAATTGGACTGTGTTTCCTTTTGTTGGACAGAGGTTTCTTTAAAACCTGAAACCAGGCCGGGCGCGGTGGCTCAAGCCTGTAATCCCAGCACTTTGTGAGGCCGAGACGGGCGGATCATGAGGTCAGGAGATCAAGACCATCCTGGCTAACACGGTGAAACCCCGTCTCTACTAAAAAATACAAAAAACTAGCCGGGCGAGGTGGCGGGCGCCGGTAGTCCCAGCTACTCGGGAGGCTGAGGCAGGAGAATGGCGTAAACCCGGGAGGCGGAGCTTGCAGTGAGCTGAGATCCGGCCACGGCACTCCAGCCTGGGCGGCATAGCGAGACTTCGTCTCAAAAAAAAAAAAAAAAAGAAAAAAACCCTGAAACCAACAAATCTGCCAGTCTTTGTTGAGAGGCTCTGCATGCTTTTTTGGGCATGCTTTCAACATTCACCCATGCAATTTACAGCTCAGTGTACAGCTTTCACTTCTTACTTGCTCAGAGCTTCAAAATTAGTCATAAGTTGAGAATTTAGGGCCTTCTTAGGTCTTTCTTGGGCATATACGTTGCTCTGGGCATGTACACAGTTCTGCTTATTTGCATGACTTTCTAAATTCTCAGGAATATATTTGAGCTTTTCAGGGTCCTCTAAGGACACCTTATTCCTATTATCTACCACATCAGACAGTCATAATGTTAAACAATTACCTCGGAATTTTTTTGTTTGTTTGACAAACACTTCCTAGAAGTCTGTTCATACTAGTTGAGCTCCAAGTCAGGTAAACTAAAGACAGCTTTGTGAATAGCATCTTCTAGGAACTACCAGACTGCTGGAATGATGACAATTCTCACGGAATGGTGTTTTAAAGAGCTCCAAGCTCTCTACCCTCTCCAGTTGGTGCCAGGCTTTACATCATGTTTGCAGGCTGTTGATTTTCATGGTTGTTATGGAGCTTGGGTGGAGGGGTGAGAATATGGCAAATTAAAAATGCCACCAAGCTAACTGTTGTTCCTGAGATTCAGATAACAACATTCTTAGGTAAATACTGTGCACGTTGTTGCAAGTTTTTGCTTAATTTTCAGAGTTCTAAAAAAGTTTATTTGACAGTTTTTTACAAACATTCTCACTGTTTTTGTGGAGGAAAGAATTTTTGGAGATACTCCACCATGTCATTAGGTGCCTCGAGAGGTCTGGGTTGATGCGTTGGGTACTATGGGGAATGTGGAAGCTGAGAGTAGTGTGGAGTTTTGAAAGGATGTGTCTGCCTAGGGGCGGAGTTGGGCATGAGGGCAGGACTAAGAAAGAGCGAGTGAAGGAAAAGGTGTGCAGGGAGCAGAAAAGTGGAGGGGTGGCTCAGGGTTTGGAGACTTGTCCGTCAATTCCCACAACAGAGAAAAGGGAGGACTGAGTGGGTCCTGAAAAATTAGGTAAAGCAGAGCAGTTTGCCTGGTACTAATTTAAAAAAACATACTGGCCTACTGCCACCATCAGGGTTACCCTTGGCTTGGATGCAGCGATGGTAGTTTCCGGGGCATCCGTTTCAGGGCACCGTCAGTCTTCAGCGGCAAGGCCAGTGAGATCCAAATAGGAGGTTTGATCGGCTCTGGAAGGGATGAGGACGGTCCTTGCAGGGGCCGCTCACAGTCCAACTTCCAGTGGGGTCCTCCGCAGAGGGGGCACGGCCTGGTGGGCTTACCTGGATTTGGGCATTGTCTGGACCAGTGGACTTCATTGCCACACTTGAAACAGGTGCCAGGTGGAGGTAGGTTGCTAGGAGGCTTCCGTGTGGAGCTGCGGCCCTGTAGGCCTGCAGGGCCCCTGATGGCGGAGGCAAGCATTTGAAACTCCATCCATTTTTGCCTTTTACTTTCCTCATCATGATTGTTAAAGACTATGAAGGCTAAATTAAGAAGTTCTTGTTCTGGGGTTTGAGGGCCGTCGTCAAGCTTCTGAAGCTTGCACCGAATATGGGGGGTGGACTGGGAGATGAACCGAAAGTTTAAGATAGTGGTTCGTTCTGAGGGTTTGAAGGGGGAAGGGAGGTTGAGTCAACAGGCAGTGGAGTTTAGGTAGGGGCGTATGGTGGCGGGATGGGTTTACAAGCCTTAGGAGAGGGCAGTGGGGGAAGATAATGGGTACAGGCAATACTAGAATTGTCCTGAGGAAGGGATGGTGTAGGAAAAGAAGTGGATACAGCTGACTGGGAAGATGGTAGCTGAGAAGACGACGAGGAGGCTTGAGGGGGTTAAAGAAGACAGTTGAGAGGAAAAGGTAGGGGCTGGGAGGGGTGGACAGCAGTCAACTGGATCAAATGAGGAAAAAGAGGTAGAGTTGGGAGGAGAAAGGTGATCAGGGCGGTAAGAATGGAGGGGAAGGATTTGAACAGGTAAGAAGAATTGCAGAGGTCAGGTTGTGATCTGAGTGGAAAAAGGCATGGACATAAGGAATTTCTCCCCATTTTTCCAGTCATTGGCAATAATTGCTTAAGTCAGTTAACATTATAAAGCTGAATGTTCTATTTGCGGGCCATTTGGACTCATTATTTACTTGGTACTGTGGCCAGGCTGTATTGCAAAAAAGACAAAGCGCTTAGGGCGAATATCTTGCCTGAGGCCTAAGGTTTGCAGGTTTTTTATGAAGCAGCCTAGAGGGCTGTTGTTTGGAATGCAGAACTGGGAGTTTCCCATAACAGAGGGTAGGCTCGGGAGAACAGGGAAAAAGGAGACCGTCCTGGAGGGAGATGATAAAAGGAGCAATTGTCACCGCTGCCTTTTTCGTCCATTCATCCGGGAACAGGATCAAATGGCTTAGAGGCATCCCCCTAAGACCAGATGATCAGCGAGTGCCTGGCACACGCCGGAGCCTTCTTGGACCAATGTTGGATTTTTGGACCAGAGAAACTAAGAGAGGCTCTGCGGATTTTCCCTGTTAACCAGGCTTCTGGGGAAACTTCTGGGGAAACAGTAGGTGAGATCAGTGACCAATGTGCATGCACAGAGAAGCAACTAGAGACCAAGGAGCTTCCTTTGTCTGGCTGCTGTGGCTTGCTCTCTGGGGTGGAGGGGTAGGTCCACGGGGGATGTGGACCAGAACCCCTCCTGGGTTTCGGCACATACGAGGTTCTTGTATTGGTTCAAACCCTGAGAGCGTACCAACAGACAACATGAGGTGGTGTGGATGCTGTTTTAATGAGTGCCTGGGCGCAGGTGGGCTGAGGGCTAGACAAAGGTTTTATAGTCTCCTGTAAACAGGAAGTGTCATAGTCTGACGTAATTGCTATGTTGGACACGATGGCCTCTTTCTCAATCTTCAGAGGTACGCATCTTCCTGCCGCCTCTCTTCCTGCTTCTGCTATCTTGCTGGCGCACGCTGCTAGCCCAAGTAGCCTTGCGCCTTGGGACTGCGTCTGAGAAGGGAGGAGTTACTCATCTCCTTAAGCTTTCAGGTCCCAGGGAGAATCTTACACTTTTCATCCCTGCTTTGAGATGCCAGGGAAATCTGCAGGTGTCTTCTGAAATCCAAAGTCCGTTCTAAGCTTGTTTTATAAGAGCGACACACAGTAAGTAATGATGAGTGAGTTTCTCCTCGTGGTCATGAACTTTTGTACCAATACTGAAACCGTCTTTGTAAAATTATAACTGAGGAAATTCTGACAGTGAAAGAAATCAGACCTGACTGACTCCATCTTGCTTCTAACCTGTAAGCTGCCCTCGTTCATTCCTGGGCATAGGCTGAACTAACTTTGGGAAGGAATTCAGTTCATGGTTTGACTCTGAAACAAAATTAGATAATAACCCTTTCCCAAAAAGACCCCCTTCTTGCCTGGGGACCAGTCTGCCTTTCCAGGACTAACAAATTAGCTACAAGATTAGAAATTACGGTTTAGGGGTCATGCAGCCTCTGGCTCCAAGAGTCTGAACCTCCCCAAATTGCTCCTGGGGATAACATCCCTATTGTAAAACCTGACATCAGTTCTTGAGATATTTTGCAGACCTTGCACTGGATGGATCAACTGACATTACCCGGATGGGTAATTGGGCTCAACCAGTTCTGCCATCCCACCCAGTGACAGAAAACAGCAAGAAAAGCTCCCTTTGCACCCTATGATTCTATCTCCAAACTGACCAATCAGCACTCCCCACTTCCCAAGCCCCTACCCACCAAATTATCTGTAAACACTCTGATCCCTGAATTCTTGGGGAGACTGATTTGAGTAATAATAAAATTCCGGTCTCTGCACAGCCAGCTCTGCAATTGCCCATTGTAATTCCCCTGCCTTGATAAATCGGCTCTGACTAGGCAGCATGCAAGGTGAACCAATTGGGTGGTTACAATTCTTAATTATGAAGTTTAAATCTTTTGAAAATATTGTGCCTCAAAGAGGTGCCAGCAAAAAAATGAAAGTGATTCTGTATATCGTAAGATGATGTTTCAGAATTTTAGTATATAGTAAGAATTTGAAAACTTTCTTTACCTGTGATCTGTATAGCTATGTTGTACCTGGGAATGCAATGTGATACAGAGAATATTCTGCATTAATCTTTCATGAGATTTCTTTATCACTTGGTAAGGTAATGAGGACTCCAATTGGCTTCTTTTGAAAAATCATAAAATCAAAAGAATTCTGGTCTTGAAGGAAAAAAAAAAAGGCGAGTTTTACTGCTGGGTTTACCCTGTGTAATCATGGTATTAAAAGAAACAAAAACCTTAAACAACAAAAAGATAATTTTATAGAGTTTATTTGAACAAAGAAAATTCACGAATCAGGCAGCAGTCAGAAACAGAAGAAGTTGAGAGAGCTCCATTCTTCAATATGGGCAAGGAGTATAGACAAAACAGGAAAGTGAAGTACATAAATAGCTTGATTGGTTATAGCTAGGCATCTGCCTTATATGGACATGGTCTGATCAGTTGATCAGGTTTCAGTTTCTTTATTTACTAAGGAAGATTGCGTAGCAATAGAAGTACAGAGACAGCCTTGGGCAAAATTTAAGTTAACAATGGGCAAGTCATTTAGTTGGCTGTGCTTTTATTTCCTCATTTGTTGAATGGTTTTGTTTTTGTTTTTTCTTAGCAAAAAACAAAAATAGGTCTATTGTAAGAGTCAAATAACATAATGCTTGTTATGATGTCATTTAAATCATAAGGTCAAATACAGGTATAAGGTGACGATTTTGGTATTTGGTAATGATATGCTATAATGGTTTCCTAGCCAGTATATACTGCATTTACTCTATAGAATTTTTGTATAATGTGCCTCTATTGTTGTTTAGATAAGCAATCTATAGATAGGCTGAATTTGAATTCTGCTCTTCTGTTTTGCTTAAATGTTTCCTTTCTTTGTTTTAGTTGCTGATTGTTGGAGGTTCTTTTGGTCTTCGTGAGTTTTCTCAAATCCGATACGATGCTGTGAAGATTAAAGTAAGAAATATAATTAGAGTTTGACATGTGTCTGTCTGTATGTATGTTCTCATTTAGGAGAATTGTATACTCAGTACACTATGCAGTCTGCGTTTGTCTTGCTTTTCAACGCTAAGATGTGATCTTTGTTTTTTTCTTTAAAATAACATTAGTGATCACGTGGCAGTGAATCATGAAATGTAACTAATTTAGTAATCTATCTTTCTTTCTTTTTCTTTCTTTTTTTTTATTCCCATGGGGTCTCACTCTGTCACTCAGACTGGAGTGCAGTGGCCTATCCTGGTTCACTGCAACCTCCGCCTCCCAGGCTCAAGCGATTCTCTTGTCTCAGCCTCCTGAGTAGCTGAGATTACAGGTGCGTGCCACTACCACTGGGCTAATTTTTGTATGTTTAGTAGAGACAGGGTTTCACTATATTGGCCAGGCTGGTCTTGAACTCCTGACCTCAAATGATCCACCTGCCTTGGCCTTCCACCCAGTCTAGTAATCTTTCTTATTTCATTAGAAAATTTGCAATATTGTTAGCATTCTCGGCCGGGCGCGGTGGCTCAAGCCTGTAATCCCAGCACTTTGGGAGGCCGAGACGGGCGGATCATGAGGTCAGGAGATCGAGACCATCCTGGCTAACACGGTGAAACCCCGTCTCTACTAAAAATACAAGAAAATTAGCCGGGCGAGGTGGCGGGCGCCTGTAGTCCCAGCTACTCGGGAGGCTGAGGCAGGAGAATGGCGTGAACCCGGGGGAGCGGAGCTTGCAGTGAGCCGAGATCGCGCCACTGCACTCCAGCCTGGGGCACAGAGCAAGACTCCGCGTCAAAAAAAAAAAAAAAAGGAGCATTGTGTATAATTTCCATGTATTTGTACAGCTTCCAAAGTTCCTCTTGTTATTGATTTCTATTTTTATTCTGTTTTGGTCAGAATAGACACTTGATATGATTGATACTGTTTTGAATTTGTTGAGACTTGTTTTGTGGCCTAATATATGGTGTATCCTGGAGAATATTCTATGTGCTGATGAGAAAAATGTGTATTCTGCAGCCGTTGGATGATACATTCTGTAAATTTGTCTTAGGTCCATTTGGTCTAGGGTATAGTTTAACTTTACTGTGTCTTTGTTGATTTTGTACCTGGATGATCTGTCCATCACCAAAAGTAGGGTGTTGAAATCCCCTAATATTATGTATTGCAGTCTGTCTCCCTTTAGATTTGTTAATATTTGCTTTGTATATTTGGGTGCTCAGGTGTTGGGTACATATATATTTACTATTGTTACATTCTATTGTTGAATTGACTCCTTTTTCATTATATAATTTCCTTCATTCTCTTTTTAGTTTTTGACTTAAAGTCTATTTTATCTGATAAAAGCGTAGCTACTTCTGTTCTTTTTTTGGTTTTCATTTCCGTGGAATATCTTTTTCTATTCCTTCACTTCCAGTTTATGTGTATCTTTATAGATGAGGTGAATTTCTTATAGGCAGCATATACTTGGGTGTTATATTTTGATTCAGTGAGCCACTCTATGTTTTCTAACTAGAGAGTGTAGTCCATTTACATTCAGTGTTATTATTGATAAGTAAGGCCTTACTACTGCCATTTTATTGCTTGTTTTCTAGTTGTATAACTCCTCGCTTCCTTTTTTCATTCCTTTTTATGTGATTAAGTGATTTTTATCTGGTAGTATATTTTAATTTGTTGCTTTTTATTTTTAGTGTATCTGTCATGGATTTTTGCTTTGCGTTACCACGAGGCTTACAGAAAACATCCTATAGATATAACAACTTATTTGAAATGGATACCAACTTAACTTTGATTACAGAAAAAGGAAAAACCAAAATAAAAACCTATACACATTAACTCTCTTTCATCCAACAATTTGAATTTTTGATGTTACAATTTATTTATTTATTTATTTTTGAGATGGAGTCTTGCTTTGTTGCCTAGGCTGGAGTGCAGTGGTGCAATCTCAGCTCACTGCAACTTCCACCTTCCAAGTGATTCTTCTGCTCAGACTCCCAAGTAGCTGGGACTACAGGCGCGTACCACCACACCCAACTAATTTTTGTAATTTTAGTAGAGATGGGGTTTTGCCATGTTGACCAGGCTGGTCTTGAACTCCTGACCTCAAGTGATCCACCCACCTCAGCCTCCCAGGATGCTGGGATTACAGATGTGAGCCACTGTGCCTGGCCACAATTTACATTTTTATATTGCCAATCTCTTAGCAAACTGTTGCAGTTACTATTTTTAATAGTTTTGTCTTCTTACTAAAGATAAAAGTGGTCTAAACATTAGGATTGCAGTATTAGTATATCATGCAGTGTTCTTATCTTTTAGTGTGAAGAACTCTCTTTAGCATTTCTTTTGGGACAGGTCTAGTAGCAATAAATTACCTCTGCTTTTGTTTGGCAGTCGTCTCTCCATTTCTGAAGGATAACTTTGCTGGATATAGTATTTTTGGTTGTTACAGTATTTTAGTTTGTTTTTTCTCCTCAGCACTCTAAATATATTGTCCCACTCTCTTCTGGCCTATAAAGTTTCTGCTAAGAAGTCTGCTGCCAGGAATATGGATGTCACTCATATCGTTTGCTTCACTTCTCTTGTTACTTTTAGCATCTTATCTTTGACTTTGGTGTTTGAGAGTTTGATTATAATATGTCTTGGGGTATTATTTGGGCTGAATCTTATTGGTGACATTTTACCTTGCTTTACCCAGATATTTATATATTTCTCCAGGTTTAGAAAGTTTTCTGTTATTATTTCTTTGAGGAAGCTTTCTGCTCCTTCATCTTTCTTAGTTCCCACTTTAACTCCAATAACCTGAATACTTGCTGTTTTTAAGTTGTTCCATAGATCCTGTAAGCTGTTTATTACTTTCATTCTTTTTCCTTTTTTCTCTTCTTACTGTGTATTTTCAAATAGTTTCTCTTTGAGCTCATTGATCTTTCATCTGTTTGCTGAATTCTGTTGATGCTTTGTAGTGCATTTTTTGTTTCATTCATTGTATTTTTCAGCTCTAGGATTTGTTTGATTTTTTTAGAAATTATTTCAACTTCTCTGTTCAATTTCTTGATAAATTTCTAAATGGTTCTCTGTCTTTTATTGAAGTTTATTTAACTTCCTTGAAACAGCCATTTTCAGTTCTTTGTCTGAAAGATTACACATCTCCCTCATTTTAGGGTTGGTCTCCAGTGCCTTATTTTGTCCATTTGATGAAGTCATATTTTCCTAAAGGTTTCTGATACTCGAAGAAATGTGACAATTTGTGTGCATTGAGAGCCTCTGTATTTATCTTAGTCTGTGCAGTCTGGTTTTGTTTGTGCCTGTCCTTCTTCAGAAGGTTTTCCAGGGATTCTAAGCACACTGACTATTGTCTTCTCTGAGCCTGTAACAACTTGAGCTGCCTCAGCACTAGAGAGTGCTCAAAGCCCAGGCTTGCCATGAGTCTCATGAGGGCTCCAAGGTTGGCATGGCTTCCTGGCCCAGATGGATCTGTGGAACATCCAAGGTAGGTACTGGGGCTGTGTGGGAATGCTGACCAGGTACTTGAGTCCAGAAGACTGTCTCAGTGCCCCAGACAAGCATGCCTCCCAACAGCTCTCTGCATAGGCAGGATGGGTTCTTGACTGTAGCAAAAGGAACTGGAGTTGAGACTGGACCCCTTTTGGATCTGCTGTGGGGAGGCTGATGACCCCCTCTCATTGCCACAGATGAGCATGTGTCATTTGGCAGGTCACTGCATCAGTAGGGTAGTTCCTCAACTTCCACAGGAGGGGCTGAAGCTGAGACTGAGCTGCCTTGGGATCTACTGTAGAAGAGAGGATGGCATGCCTGTCACATTGGCTCAGGTGGGTGTGCATTTCCCAGCAGGTCCCTAGACAGGATAGTTCCCCAACTGTGGCCAGAGAGGCTGCAGCTGAGGCTGGGCCCCCTCAGGATCTGCTGTGATGGGAGGTTGGCAAGCCCATTGGGGAGGCCTATACTCCTGGGCTGCCAGATATGGTTGAGTCTCCCTTTGGGTCCTTGTGTAAACAGGTCTGAGCTGGGACCTCCAGCTGAAGGTTGGAGCAGAGCCACAGGGCCACTTTCAGGCTTACTGTCAAGACCAATATCAGCAGGCAGACAAGCCTTTCTGCTAAGTCACTAGCATGTGTGATTCCTTCTGGACCTCTTGGCGGCTGGTTTTGGTTGTAGACTGAAGGCCAAATGGGGCTGTTAGCTAAGCCCCTTGAAGGACTGGGCTGTTTTCCAGGCTTGAACTTAGAAGCAAGCTCAGTGAATCACCCACCTAGGTGTGAATGCATTCAAAACAACCTTCCTAGGTCTTTGGCTCCATCAGGGTTTGACAACCTCCTACCTGAATTCTGAGGCTCCTGCAGAGAGACTTTTTACTGTGGATAGGTGCAGGATTCTTGTTGCTATGGGGGGATATGAGCAGGTTACCTTCTATTCTGCCATCTTGGTGACATCCTGAACATTCCATTCTTGTATGCTTTTCTCTTGTACATGTACAAAAAGGAATTGCTAGATTATAGGGTGTTGTATCATACTTCAATTTTATTTGATAGTTCCAAACTGTTTTTCAGAATGACCATCCGTCCATACTGTTACCAGCAATTTATCGTTAAGGCTGCAAATACTTTGTATTGTCAGTTTAATTTTGTTTTGTTTTTAAAAATAATTCTGGTGAGTGTGTTATGAATTGCTATCTAATTATGAGGTGAATTTAAATTTTCCATGGTGACTGATGAAGTTAATCACTTTTTATATGTCTGTTGGCCATTTTTATATTCTATTTTGTATATTCATTTTTGTGATATGTCTATTGAGGCCTCTTCCTCATTTGTTTCTACTGGATTATTGGGGTTTTTCCTACTATTTTTTAGGAGTTTTTTTATGCATGCCAGATTATAAAACTTTTAGTCTTCACTTTCTTAATGGTATCTTTTGATGAACAAATTTTCTTAAGTTTAATACAGTTGGCTGGGCATGGTGGCTCACACCTGTAATCCCAGCACTTTGGGAGGCCGAGGTAGGTGGATCATAAGGTCAAGAGATCAAGACCATCCTGGCCAACATGGTGAAACCCTGTCTCTACTAAAACACAAAAAATTAGCGGGGCATAGTGGCACGTGCCTGTAGTCCTAACTACTCAGGAGGCTGAAGCAGAGGAATTGCTTGAACCCAGGGGGCAGAGGTTGCAGTGAGCCAAGATTGTGCCACTGCACTCCAGCCTGGTGACAGAGTGAGATTCCCATGTCAAAAAAAAAAGTTTAATACACTATATTTTATTCCTCTTTTACTTTATGATTTTTTTTCTTTTAAGAAACATGTTCCTTACTCCAAAGTATAAGTATTTTTCTATGTGAATTACTAAGAGTTTTGAATTTTGCCTTTTGTATTTGGGTCTACATTCTATTTGGAATTGATTTTTTTCTTTTTTTGTATGTGATATGAGGAATATATTCTCTAATATTAATAGATAAGACATTGTGCAGTCATCATATACTGACAATAGCATTGTTTCCTGACTGCTCTTCTGTGCCTAATTTGTCATAAATCAGCTGTTCATATAAGTTTTTAAGTCTGCTTCAGGATTCTCTGTTCTGTCACATTAGTTTATTTGCAAATTACATTGTGATTTCCAAATTAACTCTGCCTTTCTGGAATAAATTCAACTTGATTATGGTATGCTATCTTTTTGGTAGGTTGCTGAATTCTTTTTACACTATTTTATTTAAGAATTCTGCATTTGTGTTCATATATGAAACTGGCCTGTTATTTGAATTTTCTTGTGAAATTTGATACCAGGGTTATGCTTACCACATAACTCATACAGAATATTTGTTACATTGGCATTATTTCTTCCTTGGGATAATTCACTGGCACAGCCATCTGACCCAGGAGTTTTCTTTGTGTGAGGTTATTATAGATTTAATTCTTTGTAGATTGTAAAACTATTCAAGTTGTCTATTCTTCCTTTGTCAGTTTTGAAAAGTTGTATTTTTCTATTAATCTGTCCATTTTATCTAAGTTTTCAAATTAATGGCATAAAATTACTCATATTATTATACTATCTCTTTATTGCCTATAGAATTTGTGCTGTTGACCTTTTCATCTAAATACTCTTTGTGATTTCTTTTTTTCTTAATCAATTTCACTTTGATGAAAAATGTTTTTGTTTTGTTGTGCTTATTTCTTACTGTATTCTTTCAGTCTGAGGACTCACTGCTATGTAGTGGGGAATTCTTTGCTATTTTTATTTAATTATTGCTCTCCCTCCCTTTTCTTTATTTTCTAATTCTGGAACTCCTATTAGCTATGTGTTAGAACTTTTAGGTCTCGCTTTTGTAAAATACTTTTTTTCATTCATCTCGTCTTTATCTCTTCATCCATTATTCCAGTGAAATCCTCTGGTTATGCTTCTATTTTACTTACTTGATCTTTGCTTTTTTGTAGTTGTTGTTTATTAATTTCAGCCATCATACTCTTCTTTCTTGAAGGCTTTGCCACATACAGAAGACTTTTTATACAGGTAATATAGCATTAGCTCCTTTTTACCTCTATGGATTTTTTTTTTTTTTTTTTTGTAGATACCTACTTCTGGCTCATGGAAGGTATTCCTTTTTGTTTTCAAGTGCAGCATTATATTAGTATTTTTATGTTATTTCTCCATAATATAATTTAGGTTGGTGGTTAATAGTGTGAACTCTGGAGGCAGAGAACCATTACTCAAAGCCAAGCTCTGCCTCTTTGACATGTTATTCAAACCCCCCCGTGTCCCATATTCCTTACATATGATAATACAGATAAAGATAATATGTATCTCATGGATTTTGTGAGGATGAAACAAGACAGTATATGTCAAAATGCCTGTCACATAACAAGTAATCAGTAGATATTAACTCTTGTTAGTTGAATAATGGTGGCAGTAGTACATTAGTTATCATTATGTGATCAGAGTAGATGGTGGAGATTTTGCCATGTGTTTGTATTTGGCCATACTATTTCAGTCTCCTCTATAACTTAAAATTGAAAATTGAGTCTAACAGACTTAGATAACTTACTACCTTTTTTCCTTTTCTACAGATGGATCCTGAGCTTGAAAAAAAACTGAAAGAGAATAAAATATCTTTAGAGTCGGAATATGAGGTACAGTATGTTAATGTAGTCTCTGTCTTACAACAATCAGTTACTGGTTTTATCTGCCTTAAAAGTATTAATAGTACAGAAAAAAATTATCTTGAATATATAGTATTTGATAAACTATATAGTCATTTGAAAAGAAAATATAGATGGATCCATACTTAATATACTACAAATAAATAAATTCCAGATGGATCAAGAATTTAAAAGTAAAAAGCAAAATGCTAAAAGTACTAGGAGAATATAAATGGGGAATTTTGTTTGTTGTCTTGAGTCAAAAAAGCCTATTTAAATGTGATATAAAACCCAGAAGCTCTAAAAGTAAAGATTAATGGGTTCATACATACAAATTCAAAAGTTCAGACTAAAAAAATGTATATGAAGTCACAAGTTATATGAGAAATCCTACAAATATAGTTTAATCTTATCATGGCACATTCATTTACTTAAATATGAAGACCATCTCCAAATCAGTGTGAAAAGTTCAACAATTCATTTGTTCAGTAAGAACATGGGAAAGCATAGCATGTAAAACTTTTGGACAAAAGGAAATAAGTATCATTCTTAAACATATGAAGAGATGCTCAATTTATCATAATAGGAATATCAGAGTGTAATGAGGTATCACTTTTCACCCATCTAATTAGCAAAAATCAAGGAGTTTAATAGCACACTATATTATGGGATGTGGTGAGGTCAGATGTTCTTCATGTCTTAGAGTTTGTAATTTTTTTGACTGGATTATATTTTCCTGTTTCTTTGTATGTTTGGTCATTTTGTATCGAAAGGTAGTCATTGTGAATACTACACTGAAGAAAATTCTGAAGAGTGTTCATTTTTGTTTTAGCAGACAATTTAATTGTTGGCTAATCACCTTGAACTTCATTTTGTGCTTTGTAGGGAAGTATCTGTTGAAGGGCTACTATCTTTCCTTGACCCTTCTCCCTTGTTGGGACTTCATCTCCAAACTGTCTCCCCAGAGAATCTTGTCAAGGCTTGGCTTGAAGCTTTGTTGGGGTGAATCTCAATAAAATCTTATTCTCAGGCATAATTTTTACTCCTGAAGAACAGCCCTTTTGGTGTCTTAGGTGGATGTCAGCGTAGCAACAAAATGTTAAAAGAAAGTTCTCCACTGTGGCAGGCCTGAAAACTCCATATTCTTGACACTGTTTTTTCTCAGCATTTCTTCATGCTGTTCCACACTCAAGCCTATGCCAGTTGGCTGTGAAGTGTTATGTCTTGGGTGGTTTTTCTCAGCACATTTACACAGCCCATTCTTCAGCCACTGTGCATGTTTTGTAGAATTCTACAAGGAATCTCCTTCACCAAAGATCTCTAAAGACTAGACCACTTTTACATGAACTTGTTATTTAACAATTTTCTTCAATTCTGTTAAGCATATATATCTTATGTTACCTGGATAATGGCCATTTATTCTTTATTAAAATCTTTTAATAACTTTAGATCATTTCATAACTATACTTGAAAATACTTTAAATTCTTCTTGTATGCTAAATTAGTTGAATTTTGTTCCTTTGTGTATATATGTAATACAGACTCCTGGTAAAACTATAAGTGAACAGTATTTTCATTTACTACTTTCCCATTGATTAAAAAAAAAAAATCCTGTAACTTGCTAACTTGTAGTTTTACAAGTGCTATACCAGTAGTGATGCTATGGAGAGTTTGTCTGGGAGTAGATTTTCCTTCTAGTTCTTCTAGGACCTGTAGAATCTGAGAGCTGAAGAAACCATGTAGACTATTTGGTCCAACTTTTTCATTGTTACTTATCAGAGAATTAATGCCCAGGTGGCTTAAATCACTTTCCAAAGATTATATAGCTAGTTAGTAAGAGACTAATGCTTAGTATCCAAGTGTCAAGGTAAATTTATATCATTTTCCCTGTCTCTGGATATAAGCTATCCTTTGTTTTCTCAGTCTTTTTTTTTTTCCTGTCTTACTCAATTATTCCAGAACAACCAAAACAGCAGATATGTAAAAGTTAATGTCAGAGTGGTGGTCAGTAAGAGAAAGGTGAAGAAACATTTATTTTCCCCCTTTTATTTCACCTTTATTTTTGTGCTTGAGAGGTACTTCAGACTAAATGAAGGTAGGATGATCCATAATGTAGTTACAACTAGTTTCAGTTGCCCAAAAGTGTTTTGCTTATGGTAGCTGTAGGAAAAGTCTTTTCATTCCTAAGACCAGACATAAGACAAATTATCTTGGTCTCTTTTCTTTTTTATAGAAGACTTTAGGGTCTCCATCTTTGTTCTTTTCTTCTTATTTTCTACCATCATCCCTGATAACCCTTTCAGTCATTATCGTGCTGGATCAACCTTCAAATTTGTACTTTTGTTTTCCCAGCTTCGGCCTTTTACTTGTCCTCTCAAAAATAAGGCATGTAGATTCTTTCTCTATTTTAATAGTTTTATGGTTAAGGTGGAGTAAGATAGGCATTAACATCAATAACAAACAAGAAAAGTTCTAAATCTTAAGATGACATTTCATCAATGATTATGATTGTAGTTGATTTATTTGTTACAATTGTAATTGAGGACCTATTGGATACTTTCTACTCATTTATTCATTGAGTTGTGTCCTAATCAAAGCCACAGGGCTCTTATACTAATATTTATACTTTAATTTTCTGCGGCTCTATAGAAAATAAAAGACTCCAAGTTTGATGACTGGAAGAATATTCGAGGACCCAGGCCTTGGGAAGATCCTGACGTCCTCCAAGGAAGAAATCCAGAAAGCCTTAAGACTAAGACAACTTGACTCTGCTGATTCTTTTTTCCTTTTTTTAAAAAAAATAAAAATGTTATCAACTGGACTTCCTAATATATATCCCTATCAAGTGGAAAGGAAATTCCAGGCCCATGGAAACTTGGATATGGGTAATTTGATGACAAATAATCTTGATAAAAGGTCATGTACAGGTTTTTATACTTCCCAGATATTCCATCTGTGGATGAAAGTAACAGTGTTGGCCACGTATATTTTACAACTTGAAATAAAAAATGTAAATACTGGTCCAAAACAGAGTCATGTATTCCACTCATTCTCACAGTAAAATCAAGCAGTAATTTTCTGTCAAATCTATTAGGGAAAGAAAAATGATCACAGTCTGCTAAGAGTCTTGATTTTCTTTGTAATACCTCACATAGTATGATAATCAGCCTCCAAAGCATCACCTGATAATTACAATGATAACATGTCAAGAAATTATATTATTTATGGTTGTCAAAAATTATGAAGTAGTGTATGATTATAAGCAGATATGACAAATTCGTTCAGTAAATCCACAGATGACTACATTTTGAGAAATACTAAGATATGCTTTATACCTTAGCATAATTTGCATGCAAAATTGCCCTCTATTGTTGTTTTGTTTTGTGTTTTAATTTGGCGTTTGCAATGATCTGATCCCTAGGCAAAAGGACAGAATTGAGGATTGTTTTGTTTTGTTTTGTTTTGTTTTTTGAGACAGAGAGTCTCACTCTGTTCGCCCAGGCTGGAATGTAGTAGCGTGATATCGGCTCACTGCAAGCTCCGCCTCCCAGGTTCATGCCATTCTCCTGCCTCAGCCTCCTGAGTAGCTGGGACTACAGGCACATGCCGTCACATTCGGCTAATTTTTTGTATTTTTAGTAGAGACGGGGTTTCACCATGTTAGCCAGGATGGTCTCCATCTCTTGCCCTCGTGATCCTCCCACCTTGGCCTCCCAAAGTGCTGGGATTACAGGCATGAGCCACCGCACCTGGCTGAAAGTTAGTTGTTTTGAACTCATTTTCTCCTTTTTACCCCTGTCTTTATCAGCTTCTACCTTCTGGTTTCATGCTGAGTTCTAGTTGCCTAAAGTCTCCATTGAAACACTCCCCTTATAATTGCCATAAAATCATAAATCCACTCCACCTTTCTCCTCCTAGTCAAAATTTGTATTCTTTTCAGCAAGGTGGTTTTAACAAAAAGTAAATTAAGTTGATTATCTAGTGATAATAATTTGTGATAGACATGATTCATAAGATAGTTATCTGGGGGAGCAATTGGATTTCATAGGAGAAAAAAAGAGTCTCCGCTTATTATTCACTCATTAAACAAGTCACTCAAAAAAGGATCATTGATTTAAACGTAAAATAAGTATAAAACTTTTAGGAAAAACCGCAGGAGAAAGGCTTCAACTTACTGAATAGCTCTTACCAAAGAATATTCATAAAAGAAAAACTTGACAAATTGACGCATCAATGTTACAAACTTTTGTTTGCCAAAGGCCCTGTTAAAAGGATGAAAAATGTAGAGTCTGAGAGAAAATACATGTAAACCACATATCTGGCAAAAGACTCATATCTAGAATAAATAACTCTGTAAACTCAGTTAAAAAAAATCCAATTGGAAAATGGGAAAAAAACATAGAGACATTTCACTGCAGAGGATACACTGATGGCAAATTAGCTCTGAAAAGAATGTTTGACATCACTATGAAGGAAATGCAGTTTTAGACTACATTGAGATCACTACACATCTATTAGATACCTAAAAAAAAAAAATTAATGACAGTATGAAATGCTGGCAAGGATGTGGAGAAATGAAATCTCTAATACATTGGTGGTATCATGTAATATGGTACAACTCGTCTAGAAAATTGGCAGTTTCTTTAAAAGCATAAGGGAATTCTGGTTTCCAGGTTGACATGTAAAAAGTTTGAAAAATTTAATTCCCATCATAGCAAAGAAAAAAGCTGAACAACTAAACTCTTACTTTGAGTTGAAGTCACAGGACAAACCACCACCCTGAAAACTGGAGACACAGGCAGGTGCAGAAAATCATAGTTTACCTGGAGGAGCACCTGCCCAGAAACCGCCACTGGAGCCAGCATTGGGTAGGAATACCTAAGGGTAATTGAATACTTCCTGGAGGCTGATCGTGGACTAACTGAGAGAAAATCTCTTAAGAGGAGGCCAAGCCATGTGTGGATTGGAGAAGGGACACTTGTGAGTTTTACCTGTAAGAGTCCCACCTGATTTTCATAATGAATATCAGAGAAAAATCCCCTTGTGCTCCTAGCAGGTGTAGGTGAAAGTAACTATTCTGAAATATGCCCAGAGAATTCTGTTTTCTTTAATGTAAGCCTGGCCCCAAAGTAAACTCTTGTTAGAACCTAATCGCATTGGGTTTTACCAGTGCCTAGCCAACTGGAGGAACGGGAATAACCACTCCAGCCTCCTCCAACCTTCCTGTTTTACCTAAATGGGGGTGAGGAGACTGAAAAACACTTGTGAATGTTCAGTCCGGGGACCTAGGCTTACTAAGAAGCCTAATCATAGGACTTACAGAATGCTCCCTACCGCATATATTACCACCACATCACTGAAGGCCTATTCACTCGAGTTCGTTTTACCCAGTATATCATGTCCAACATTCAACAAAAATGAACGATAAAAAGCACAGTTTGAAGAGACAAAACAAGCATCAGAATCAGATTCAGACATGGCAGGGACATTGCAATGATCACACTGGGAATTTAAAATATGATTAATATGCTAAGAACTCTGATGGAAAAAGTGTACAACATGCAAGAACAAATGGGCAATAAAAGCAAAGAAGTGGAGAATTAAAAGGAAATTCTTGCATTAAAAAACTAACAAGTGAACAGTGCCTTTGATGAGGTCATCAACAGAGTGAACAGAACTGAAGAAAGAGGGAGAAAAGTACATATAGTATGTTAACACTAATCAAAAGAAAGTTTGAGTAGTTGTATTAATCTCAGACAAATCAGACTTCAGAGCACTGAAAATCATGGAAGAAGAGAGGCATTACATAATGATAAAGGGGACCTATTCTCTCCAAGAAGACAAAATTCTTAATGTATATACACCGAACAAAGCAGCAAAATACATGAGCAAAAACTGGTAGAGATGCAAATATATGAGAAATATATGAATAGACTTAAAGAGACTTAATCAATCCTCTTATCAGCAATTGACAAATCAAGTAGGCAGAAAATCATTGAGGACATAGTTGAAGCGCACCATCAATCAGCTGTATCTAATTGACATCTAAAGCGTACTCCACAACAACAGAATAGGCATTCTTTTCAAGTTCAAAAACATTCATCAAGACAGACAACCACATAACACACCTCAACAGATTTGAAAGAATAAAAATCATACAAAGTATGCCCTCAGACTGTTATGGAATTAAACTAGAAATCAATGACAGAAAGATAGCTAGAAAATTCCAAAGTACTCGTAGATTAAACAACACTCCTCTAAATAACACATGTGTAATGAAATGTAAAGAAATTAAAGATATTTTGCACTAAATGAAATAGAAAATAAACCTTACCAAATCTGTTGGATGCAGCAAAAGAGGTGCTTTGAAGGAAGTTTATAGAATTGAATGTGTTTAATAGAAAAAAGAATATATACATTAGAGATAGGGTCTTGCTCTGTTACCTAGGCTGGAGTACAATGCCACAATCATAGCTCACTGTAGTTTCAAACTCCTTGGCTCAAGCAATCCTCCTGCTTATCCTCACTGGTCATTACAGAAATGCAAATCAAAACCACAATGAGATACCATCTCACGCCAGTTAGAATGGCGATCATTAAAAAGTTAGGAAACTATAGATGCTGGGAACATCACACACCAGAGCCTGTTGGGGGGTGGAGGGCTAGGGGAAGGATAGCATTAGGAGAAATACCTAAAGTAGACGATGGGTTGACAGGTGCAGCAAACCACCATGGCATGTGTATACCTATGTAACAAACCTGACAAAAACAAGCAATGTGGAAAGGATTCCTTATTTAATAAATAGTGTTGGGAAAACTGGCTAGCCATATGCAGAAAACAAACCCCTTTCTTACACTTTATACAAAAATTAAGTTAGGATGGATTAAAGACTTAAATGTAAGACCTAAAACCATAAAAACCCTAGAAGAAAACCTAGGCAATACCATTCACGTATAGGCATGGGCAAAGATTTCATGTCTAAAATACCAAAAGCAATGGCAACAAAAGCCAAAATTGACAAATGGGATCTAATCAAACTAAAGAGCTTCTGCACCACAAAAGAAACGATCATCAGAGTGAACAGGCAACCTACAGAATGGGAGAATATTTTTGCAATCTATCCATCTGACAAAGGGCTAATATCCAGAATCTACAAAGAACTTAAATTTACAAGAAAAAAACAACTCCATCAAAAAGTGGGCAAAGGATATGAACAGACACTTCTCAAAAGAAGACATTTATCCAGCCAACAAACGTGAAAAAAACCTTGTCATCACTGGTCATTAGAGAAATGCAAATCAAAACCACAATGAAACACCATCTCAACACCAGTTAGAATGGCGATCATTAAAAAGTCAGGAAACTACAGATGGTGGAGAGGATGTGGAGAAATAGGAACACTTTTACACTCTTGGTGGGAGTATAAATTAGTTCAACCATTGTGGAAGACAGTGTGGCGATTCCAAGGATCTAGAACCAGAAATACCATTTGACCCAGTAATCCCATTATTGGGTATATACCCAAAGGATTATAAATCATTCTACTATGAAGACACATGCACACATATGTTTATTGTGGCACTGTTCACAATAGCGGTAGACTTGGAACCAACCCAAATGCCCATCAGTGATAGACTGGATAAAGAAAATGTGGCACATATACACCATGGAATACTATGCAGCCATAAAAAGGGATGAGTTGATGTCCTTTGCAGGGACATGGATGAAGCTGGGAACCATCATTCTCAGCAAACTAACACAGGGACAGAAAACCACCACATGTTCTCACTCATAAGTGGGAGTTGAACAATGAGAACACATGGACACAGGGAGGAGAACATCACACACTGGGGCCTGTTGGCAGGTGGAGGGCTAGGGAAGGGATAGCATTAGGACAAATACCTAATGTAGACGACGGGTTGATAGGTGCAGCAAACCACCATGGCACATGTATACCTATGTAACAAACCTGCACATTCTGCAGAACTTAAAGTGTATATATGTATACTTTAAGAGTATATATACTCATATATATGACTAATATATATATATATATATTACTCTTAAAACTGTATCAAATAAGAAATAAAGACAAAATTACAACAAATATTGAAGAGTCTTTAGGATATGTTGCAAATATAAATACATATGCCACTAATCATCTCCACGTGAGCAGTTCCTCTCCAGTAAATTTACATTGCAGTAAAAAGTGATGTTTTACAGTTCTCACATATTTTTTCATCATGTTTACTGCAATACCATAAACCTTGAATAATACCATGGGACCCATGCAGAGTGCCGCTAATGATGCTCAAAGTGCCCCAAGAAGCAGGTAAAAGTCATGACATTATAATAAAAAGCTGAAATGCTTGATATGTACCATAGATTGAGGTCTGCAGCTGCAGTTGCCCACAATTTCAAGATACATGACTCCAGCATAAGGGCCTTTGTAAAAAGAAAAGAAAAGAAAAAGAAAAAAAGAAAAGAAAATTTGTGAAGTCATCACTGCAGCTATGCCAGCAGATGTGAAAACCTTACACTTTTTGCAAACTGTCTTTTTATCTCATTTTGAAAATGCAGCTTTTATGTGGGTGCCGGGTTGCTATAAGAAAGGTATACCTATAGACTCATATGAGTCAAGAGAAAGTGAAGTCATTATATGACAAAGCAAAAGGAAGGTGAAGAATCTAAAGCTGAAGAATTTAATGCCTGCAAAGGATAGTTTGATAATTTCATAAAGATGTTTGGCTTTAAAAAAAAAAAAAGAAAAGAAAAAACAGTCACTCCCAGCCTGGCCAATATGGTGAAACCCTGTCTCTACCAAAAATACAAAAATTAGCTGGACGTGGTGGTGGGCAACTGTAGTCCCAGCTACTCGGGAGGCTGAGGCAGAAGAATTGCTTGAACCCAGGTAGCAGACGTTGCAGTGAGCTGAGATCGTGCCACTGCACTCCAGCCTGGGCAACAGAGCGAGACTCCATCTCAAAAAGACAAACAAACAAAAAAAAAACAAAAAAAAAAAACACTCACTTATAAGTGTGGAAGTACACTGGGAGTTTCCTTATTTGCCACTTGACTGTCCTAATCATACTACAGCAAAGAGGTAGAGATATGAGAAATAGTGCTCCAACCCTACTGGTCAGTTTCATAAGAGGCATCAGCTTAGAACTGGGTGTTTCATGGAGTATAAAGGGTAGAACTGAGTGTTGGCATATCATTTGATTCAATGGGGCCTAAAAAGCAGGGCAGTTGGGAAACTGGGAGTTTATATAGACGTAGTCAAATTGTCGCCTTCGTCTGGACTTCATTTTCTCTTAACTGTACAATAGAAGGTGGGGTAGTAAACACCTATAGGAGTGGCATTAGGATATCGTAAGACTGTAAGCACAAGGGCAGGGAATGTTTCTTTGAAATGTTCTGCCTCATTTCTCCTCCTCTCCTCTCTCTCTACCACAACAGCAAAGCTGAGCTGGCCTGATGTGGAAGGTATTTTTATTGGGCTTTCCAAGATTCTGGTAATGTATTAACCTTTCAGTGTAAGATGTGGATTTCTTTTGCCTTTGAAAGTCCATGAGAACATTTAAATTTACGATGCAGTTAATTGGTTGTTTTCTACCACTGTCTTTGAGTTGCCCACCCTAAAAAAATTTACTCCAACACAAAGTATTAGTAATAAATGTAACATTTACTAATAATTTCATAGGGAAGAGAGGAGATGGTTTATACTGTACCACACAAGAAGTAACTCAAGAAATCCCCCTATTGGCTGGATGTGGTGGCTCACACCTCTAATCTAGCACTTTGGGAGGCTGAAGCGGGTGAATGACTTGAGGTCAGGAGTTCAAGACCAGCCTGGCCAACACAGTGAAATCCCGTCTCTACTAAAAATACAAATTAGCGCTCACGCCTATAATCCCAACACTTTGGGAGGCCAAGGCGGGCAGATCGCCTGTGGTCAGAAGTTCGAGACCAACCTGGCTAACGTGGTGAAACCCTGTCTCTACTAAAAGTGTAAAAATTAGCTGGGCGTGGTGGTAGGCGGGTGCCTGTAATCCCAGCTACTTGGGAGGCTAAGGCAGGAGAATCGCTTGAACCTGGGAGGTGGAGGTTGCAGTCAGCCAAGATGACACCATTTCACTCCAGCTTGGGCAACAAGAGCAAGACTTTGTCTCAGAAAACAAAACAAAACAAAACCATAGTCAGGTTTGGTGGTGGGCACTGCAGAGGCTGAGGCAGGAGAATCGCTTGAACCTGGGAGGCGGAGGCTGTGGTGAGCCAAGATTGCCCCACTGCACTCCAGCCTGGGTGACACAGCAAGACTCTGTCTCAAAAAAAAAAGAAAAGAAAACATTCTTATCAAAATGTCACACCTAAAATAATATTTTAATAACATTACTCAGTAGCCCATTCAATTAGTAGCAATAAATTCTGTGTGGGTGGAAGGAGCTATCTAAATAATATTTTTATACATCTCTTTTCTGCCAACAGTGAAGTTCAGTGGAAAACCATGCAAACTGGTAGCCCTGAATTGGACTCTGGACTTTGTCACTTACAAACTGTGTAATCTTACACAAATTACATAACCTCTTTGAGTTCCAGTTGCCTCATCTGCAAACTGCAGTTTTGTGACTGTGTCAACAGTTGTGTGACTGAGTGAGGTATGCATGGAACTCACTGAAGAGACAGGAAAGAAAAGATAGTTAATAAAGAAGTAGTTATTGATCAGTACAAGGAAAATAGTCTGCTTATAGATGATAGATTGTTCTACAAGCATTGCTTCATATAATACAATTTTTAAAAAAAATTTTCTGGTTTTCTGCCTTTTGAAACTTAAACAATGTTTAGCCTACTGTAATCATTACTAGAATAATAGAAGGAGAGTGGACAAAAGGTTTCTGAAATAGGACTTTCAGTTGGATGACATTTGTATGCATTCCTTTTGTGAGAGTGGAGACCAGATTTTGAGGATGGACTTTGGTCTATGATACTCCCAACGGAAATGATCCTGGTCTGGGCAAGCCTTCAGGAGTCACTGTTCACTCCACAAGACGGTGCACAAAGACCACACAATACAGAGTTTTGAAGCCAGAACTCTTAGATGATGTCCAACTTTCGCTAGGGCCTTGTCCTCCGCAGGGAGTCCCATAATCAAGAATCCTGATTTGCTCTCTCTGCATTTTCCCTTTAGATGCTGTGAGGCCAGAAGATTCCTGGCTGGATGAATTGGCTACTCCAGCTACTGTATCCTCTTTGTGCAGAGCTGCCTCCCTCAGGGGTGTCTGATGCCTGTGGTCCAGCAGAGCCTCACAAACCCTGGACCCCAAAGGAACTGCTCAGGAACCCTGAGGAACTGCTAACCACCTGTGTCTGAGCTGGGCTCTTCTGTCTTCTTTCAGCTATTTCCTCCTGCCTTCATCCTTTTTGCTCAGTTTTCTCCGATTCCTTCTCAGCTCCCTTTTCCTTACCCAGGTATATCAACCACAAGAAACCAGGGCTCCCCTGCATCAGATGTCTCTAGGCAGTAATAATAAAATCCTCCTGCTGGTCCCTTGGACTGCCTCCTTCACAGACATACTGATACAAAACACACACACACACACACACCAGCTACAAATCCTCCTGCTGGTCCCTTGGACTGCCTCCTTCACAGAAATACTGACACAAAGACACAAACATATACACACACGCACACACACATACACACACGTGCGTGCTAATCCCTCCACGGTGGCCGGTGCGTGGGAAGGGGCCACCTGGGACAGCAGCCCTGGGAGGCAGCTGTGAGGCCTGACCTCAGCATAAGTCTCAAGTCTGTGCCACACCTGAAAGGGGCATATTTACTCCCATGACCGAGGATACAATGTCAAATAGCATTGCCCCAGACCTGGGCAGTCTCTTTGGGGCCAAAGTTCTCCTCAGGTGCTGGGAAAACAAGGTAAGAAACTCCAAAGCCAACGCTGGCCACTGTGTGTGAGAAGATGCCCAGCTTCCAGAAATCCTAGCACTCTGCTGGCAAAGGCCCCGCAGTAGGATTCTTCCAGGCTTGTTTGATGATTTTCATGGCAGGGAGTCTAGGCGAGCAGACTAATTCAATTGTTGTATAACTGTTTAAACACACAGAAAAAAGAATCTTGACAAAACCCTCTTAGTTGGACTTCACAACACTGTGAAGCACAAACTGCCCCAAGGGCAGCGTTGTCTGCCCCACCTGCTAGATTCCCCTTCCCATCTCATCAAGGCGGGGCAAAAACCACTACAGTTGTCACCTCTCTTCTCTCCCTTTGGTATGCTGTATTAATTGCTTTTAACGGGAGCTTTCTCTGAAGTTCGGATATGTGAAGGTCCAAGAGGCCTGTACTATACCATTCCTTGAGCTCAGGACACAGTTCCTGATGTGGCTCAGAAAATATACTAGACCCTCAGTTTGCTAGGAAAAAAAATCTAGGTTATCAATTTCCCCCAGATAATAATCTCAGTTTTTCCTACAACAGATACAGGGCCTATTTTTATTAAAGAATGAGAATTACAAAATGGGAAATTGAGAAAGAAACTTAGAGATCACCCATCCTAGACCAAGGGTCTCACTTTACAGAAGGCAAAGATGAGGCCAGAAAAGAGAGGTGACTTGCCTGAGGTCACACAGCTGGTTGGTGGAAGATTCTGGGCTGAAATCCAGTTACCCTGATTACCAGGTGAAGACAGTCCCATTCACCTCAGTTTAAAGCGTTGTGTAGAAGCCAGTTAATTTTTTTCCAATAAAGTCTGCATGTCTCTATTTGTGAATGTGGGTGAGAATACGAGGCCCTAGAAGAGGTACAATATCTCTGGAATTTACCAATGCTTGGCAGGTGGCAGGTACATGCTAAGAAAATATTTATTGAATGAATGGATGGGACCTGTGGGAACGCAGAGAAAGGGAGTGGATATATGCCTAATATTACCCATGATTCAAGACTCAACAAAAGCAGACAAATCAGGGACATACAGATATCAGGAGTATGTTTTTCCACTGGGTATGAAGCCTGAGTGAGAGAAGGGAGTATCTATTTATAAGTGATGTCTGAAAGCATCAGGTGTGCTGAGTCCAGTCTGTGATCCCAGGATTGGACTTAACTTCCTTGGGCTCCATTTCCTAATCTTCCTTAACATTAAGTAACTAGAGTGTATCTCCCAGATTGTCCCAGATCTATGTCAGGCCACAGGCCTCAAGGAGGGAATGGATTTCATAGGAAAGTCATCTTACCTTGCGATGGTGTGCTCTTTGGGTGGTAGGTCCCCGTAGTGGATAGAAGGCCAGCATTTCCACCTCTTAGCCTCTAACACATCTACTCCCAATCCCAAGCTTCATTTCTCCCTTTCCTTTGTTCACAAGAGTTCATTCTCTGGACTGATAACTTGGAAGAGAGATGCAGGATTCAGGTTTGAATTGCTTGTATCTCATGAAACAATCTTGGTATAACAAGTGAACTATTTAAATTCTTAGCACCTATCTGGCCATTTATTTCATTTCATATACCAGTCCATATCCGGTAACAAAGTATTGAAATCCTGTAAATGAGTCTCTGGTCTCACATTTTGTCTGATCTTTCATGTTTAGGATGGTTTATTCCTAGACGCGTAGGTCCTGAGTTATGAGGAAAGCTCATTTTCAGCAGGTTGTGAAGTCTCATATCCTATGAAGAGAAAATAGGGGGAGCAAGGGAGAAAAACAACATCAGACTAAAGAACAATCCTGAGAAATCAATATAGGCCACATTACTATGAAGTCCACATATCAGTAGGCAGGTATGAAAGTGGCTTAGGTATGTAAACAGGTTGCTGTTATTTTCTTCTGAAATTTAGTTGTCTAGCTTCAGTTCACAGGGCTTTACAAAAGCACAACTTAGTTTTTGGTGGTTCCAAATTAGGAAAAATGGGGGAAAAAAAGAAGGAAAAAGATTGAAAACATTATTTTGCAGGCTTATAGCCAAGAAAAATTAGAATTCAGTCCAAACTGTAGAAAATAATAAAAACTGAAAAAACATTAGGCAAGACTAGAACCTAAAAACAGGTGTTGTATTCGTCAATTTTCATGCTGCTGATAAAAACATACCCAAGACTGGGTAATTTATAAAGAAAAAGAGGTTTAATGAACTCACAGTTTCACGTGGCTGGGGAAGCCTCACAATCATGGCAGAAGGCAAAAGGCATGTCCTACATGGCAGCAGACAAGAGAAAATGAGAACCAAACAAAAGGGGTTTCCTCTTATAAAACTATCATGCGACTTATTCACTACCACGAGAACAGTATGGGGGAAACTGCCCCCCCCCACCATGATTCAATTATCTCCCACCAGGTCCCTCCCACAACATGTGGGAATTATGGGAGCTACAATTCAAAATGAGATTTGGATGGGGACACAGCCAAACCGTACTAAGTGTACTACAGGTTTTGAAACATAATTTTTCTCTCCAGTTTTCCTTTTTGTTGAATGGAGTCTTGCTCTATCGTCCAGGCTGAAGTACAGTGGCACAATCTCGGCTCACTGCAAGCTCCGCCTCCTGGGTTCATGCCATTCTCCTGCCTCAGCCTCCCGAGTAGCTGGGACTACAGGCACCCACCACCACGCCCAGCTAATTTTTTGTATTTTTTTTTTTTTTTTGAGGTGGAGTCTCGCTCTGTCGCCCAGGCTGGAGTGCAGTGGCCGGATCTCAGCTCACTGCAAGCTCCGCCTCCCGGGTTCCCGCCATTCTCCTGCCTCAGCCTCCCGAGTAGCTGGGACTACAGGCGCCGCCACCACGCCCGGCTAATTTTTTTGTATTTTTAGTGGAGACGGGGTTTCATTGTGTTAGCCAAGATGGTCTTGATCTCCTGACCTCATGATCCACCTGTCTCAGGCTCCCAAAGTGCTAGGATTATAGGCGTGAGCCACCGCGCCTGGCCTAGTTTTCCATTTTTACAAAAGACAAATCATGGTAGGACTGATTTGCTTTATTATACTTGGATTGATTTTTTATATATAGTGTAGCAAGAATAATAATTATTTTTTACATAGGCTTTTAAATTGGATTTCATGGAATTTTGTTCCATAGAAGGAATCTCACATAAGAATTTTTTAAAGCTGAGCCATGCCGTGGATTTGGACCATTAAATACCTATGAGTTGGGTGAATTCCTCTCCTCTTCAGGTTCCAAGATAAACTTGGGGCTCCTGAGCCTGTCAGAAAGTGACATTCTTTACTTACCACAGGTCAGGAACCCTATACAGGGACTGTGCAGACAAAGGTATGAAGCCAGTTTTTCCAAGGGGCTTATATTGGCTCCATAAGTCAAGTTTGATTCCTTAAAGGAAAGCACACCATTCCAGTCAAAGCCTTGGTAAAATAACCAGTTTCTCCAATTGTGTCCTGTTACAAATGAAAACAGATTCTTATTGTACTTATGCAAATAACTATTATCATAAATTAAGAATACTCACACACCGGGTACGGTGGCTCATGCCTGTAATCCCAGCACTTTGGGAGGCTGAGGCAGGTGGATCACAAGGTCAGGAGTTTGAGACCAGCCTGGCCAATATGGTGAAACCCCATCTCTACCAAAAAATATAAAAATTAGCCAGGCATGGTGGTGGGTGCCTGTAGTCCCAGCTATTCGGGAGGCGGAGGCAGGAGAATTGCTTGAACCTGAGAGGTGAAGGTTGCTGTGAGCTGAGATCGTGTCATTGCACTCCAGCCTGAGCAACAGAGTGAGACTTTGTCTCAAAAAAAAAAGAAAAAAAAAGAATACTTACAAATCATTTCCAAATTATGTAGAAATCAGGTAAAGAGAAACAAAACGCTCCAAATTTTGTTCAAAGGAATATACTTTACTCAATTGTTAAAAGTTGTAAATAGCTTAAAAGTCTTCTTGACTCTGAAAAACAAAACAAAGGATCAGCAACGTTTTAAGCAAAAAGTTAAAAAGATTACTTTAGACTTCTATTAGTTTAGTCCATGCAGTTAATTCCTATTCTGCTTGATATTCAGGAGCGTTTCAGCTCTCCATGAGCCCTGAAAGTTTTCCCTCTATTCTGATGTCACAATCTCCAAAGTTATCAGAAACCTGCATTCAAGAGTACCTTACAGTTTTATAGCTGATTATAAAACCACCTTCTAAAGAGGACCAAAACAAGACAACAAGGGCAGCCATAGTCAAAGACACAATTGACAAAGAAATTTGTTACCTCTGTGTCACACAATAATTTAACATAACAATTATAGTTATTACAGATAACATACACTGAGTCATATCAGAATAACAGGAGTTTCCCATAATTTTGGAACACATACCAGTAACATATTTATTCAAATACAGCCCAAAGAAAAACCAAACACCATTTCATATTTGACAATGATTCCTGTGTAATTTCTATATCAAATAAGCCAAACATATCTTTTTTGACTTTAGGGATCCTATTAATAATATCTTAAAGGATTAATTAGGTCAGAAAAGACATAATTTATAATTTGATTTTGGAAAGTTTGTCAAATATCAAAGGTTTAAAATACTTGATACCAGGCCAGGCATGGTGGCTCATTCCTGTAATCCCAGCACTTGGGGAGGCCAAGGTGGGTGGGTCTCCTGAGGTCAGGAGTTTGAGACCAGCCTAGCCAACATGGTGAAACCCCATCTCCACTAAAAATACAAAAATTAGCTGAGTGTGTTGGTGCACATCTGTAGTCCCAGCTACTTGGGAGGCTGAGGCAGGAGAATCACTTGAACCCAGGAGGCAGAGGTTGCAGTGAGCCGAGATCGTGCCATTGCACTCCAGCCTGGGTAACACAGCAAGACTCCATTTTAAAAAGTAATAATAATAAAAACAAATAAATAAAACATTTGATATCACAAAATGAGATTACAGGCCATTGTAAAGTAAGTCATTCATTTAACCAAATTGATAGAGATTTCAAAAAAAGAGAAAACCTTCATTCTTTGAGAGAGAAGACTTAATTTTCCAAACAGTAAGCCCAAATAAAAACAGCATGAAGTCAATTAAATTTGTTTTTCAAATTTTACCCATATGCTAGTCTTGCATCAGTGTGACTTTGACATTAATGGTTAATTTGTAGAGAAACTGAACTAACTTTATCTCTTAAAATCAGCCCTCACAATCTCACATGCCCAACTCTTCCACGATAGTCCCTGGGCCTTGTGGAGCTGAATGGCTTTAATTTCTGGCCCTGTGTCTCAGCAATGAAGTTTATTTTGATTGGCATCTTCTATGGGGCCTGAAGATGAGGCTTTAATTGCTGTCAATGTTTAAGATTTAGCAAGGGATGGCCAAATATGAACAGCTCCAGTCTACAGCACTTAGGGTGAGTGACGCAGAAGAAGGGTGATTTCTGCATTTCCAACTGAGGTACTGGGTTCATCTCACTGGGACTTGTTAGACAGTGGGTGTAGCCCACATGAGTGTGAGTCAAAGCAGGTTGGAGCATCACCTCTCCTGGGAAGTGCAAGGGGTTGGGGAATTCCCTTTCCTAGCCAAGGGAAGCCATGACAGGTGGTACCTGGAAAATCGGGACACTCCCACCCTAATACTATGCTTTTCCAATGGTTTTAGCAAGTGGCACACTAGGAGATTATATCCCATGCCTGGCTTGGAGGGTCCCATGCCCACAGAGGCTTGCTCACTGCTAGCACAGCAGTCCGAGATTGAACTGCAAGGCAGCAGTGAGGCTGGGGGAGGGGTGTCTGCCATTGCTGAGGCTGGACTAGGTAAACAAAGTGGCTGGGAAGCTCAAACTGGGTGGAGCCCACTGCAGCTCAAGGAGGCCTGCCTGCCTCTGTAGACTCCACCTTTGGGGACAGGACACAGCTGAAAAAAAGGCAGCAGAAACTTCTGCAGATTTTAATGTCCCTGTCTGACAGCTTTGAAGAGAGTAGTGGTTCTCCCAGTGTGGAGTTTCAGATCTGAGAACAGAAAGACTGCCTCCTCAAGTGGGTCCCTGACCCCCAAGTAGCCTAACTGGGAGACACCTCCCAGTAGAGGCCAACTGACACCTCATACAGCCAGGTGCCCCTCTGAGATGAAGCTTCCAGAGGAAGGATCAGGCAACAACATTTGCTGTTCTGCAATATTTGCTGTTCTGCAGCCTCTGCTGGTGATACCCAGGTAAATAGGGTCTGGACTGGACCTCCAGCAAACTCCAACAGATCTGCAACTGAGGGTCCTGACTGGTAGAAGGAAAACTAACAAACACAAAGGAATAGGATCAACATCAACAAAAAGGACATCCACACCAAAACCGCATCTATAGGTCACCATCATCAAAGAACAAAGATAGATAAAACCACAAAGATGGGGAGAAACCAGAGCAGAAAAGCTGAAAATTCTGAAAATCAGAGTGCCTGTTCTCCTCCAAAGGAGCGTAGCTCCTCACCAGCAATGGAACAAAGCTGGATGGAAAATGACTTTGATGAGTTGACAGAAGTAGGCTTCAAAAGATTAGTAATAACAAAGGAGGATGTTTAAACCTATTGCAAAGAAGATAAACACCTTGAAAAAAGATTAGATGATTGGCTAACTAGAATAAACAGTGTAGCGAAGACCTTAAATGACCTGATGGAACTGAAAACCATGGCACGAGAACATGACGCATGCACAAGCTTCAGCAGCTGATTTGATCAAGTGGAAGAAAGGGTATCAGTGATTGAAGATCAAATGAATGAAATGAAGTGAGGAGAGAAGTTTAGAGAACAAAGAGTTAAAAGAAATGAACAAAGCCTCCAAGAAATATGAGACTATGTGAAAAGACCAATCTACGTCTGATTGGTCTACCTGAAAGTGACGGGGAGAATGGAACCAAGTTGGAAAACACTCTTCAGGAATTTATCCAGAAGAACTTACTCAACCTAGCAAGGCAGGACAACATTCAAATTCAGGAAATACAGAGAACGCCACAGAGATACTCCTCGAGAAGAGCAACCCCAAGACACATAATCGTCAGATTCACCAAGGTTGAAATGAAGGAAAAAATGTTAAGAGCAGCCAGAGAGAAAGGTTGGGTTACCCACAAAGGGAAGCCCCATCAGACTAACAGCGGGTATTTCAGCAGAAACTATACAAGCCAGAAGAGAGTGGGGACCAATATTCAACATTCTTAAAGAAAAGAATTTTCAACCCAGAATTGCATATCCAGCCAAACTAAGCTTTATAAGTGAAGGAGAAACAAAATCCTTTACAGACAAGCAAATGCTGAGAGATTTTGTCACCACCAGGCCTGCCTTACAAGAGCTACTAAAGGAAGCACTAAACATGGAAAGGAACAACCGGTACCAGCCACTGCAAAAACATGCCAAATTGTAAAGACCATTGATGCTAGGAAGAAACTGCATCAACTAATGAGCAAAGTAACCAGCTAACATCATAATGACGGGATCAAATTCATACATAAAAATATTAACCTTAAATGTATATGGGCTAAATGCCCCAATTAAAAGACACAGACTGGCAAATTAGATAGAGTCAAGACCCATCAGTGTGCTGTATTCAGGAGACCCATGTCATGTGCAGAGACACACACAGGCTCAAAACAAAGGGATGGAGGAAGATCTACCAAGCAAATGGAAAACAAAAGGAAAGCAGGGGTGCAATCCTAGTCTCTAATAAAAGAGACTTGAAACCAACAAACATCAGAAGAGACAAAGAAGGCCATTACATAATGGTAAAGGGATCAATTCAACAAGAAGAGCTAACTATCCTAAATACATATACACCCAATACAGGAGCACCCAGCTTCATAAAGCAAGTCCTTAGAGACCTACAAAGAAACTTAGACTCCCACACAATAAGGGAGACTTTAACACCCCACTGTCAACATTAGACAGATCAACAAGACAGAAAATTAACAAGGATATCTAGGACTTGAACTCAGCTCTGCACCAAGCAGACCTAATAGACTTCTACAGAACTCTCCACCCCAAATCAGCAGAATATACATTCTTTTCAGCACCACATCGCACTTATTCCAAAATTGACCACATAGTTGGAGGTAAAGCACTCCTCAACAAATGTAAAAGAATGGAAATTATAACAAACTGTCTCTCAGACCACAGTGCAATCAAATTAGAACTCAGGATTAAGAAACTCACTCAAAACCACACGACTACATGGAAACTGAACAACCTGCTCCTAAATGACTACTGGGTACATAATGAAATGAAGGCAGAAATAAAGATGTTCTTTGAAACAAATGAGAAGAAAGACACAACATACCAGAATCTCTGGGACACATTTAAAGCAGTGTGTAGAGGGAAATTTATAGCACTAAATGCCCACAAGAGAAAGCAGGAAAGATCTAAAATCAACATTTCAATATCACAATTAAAAGAACTAGAGAGGCAAGAGCAAACACATTCCAAAGCTAGCAGAAAGCAAGAAATAAGTAAGATCAAAGCAGAATAGAAGGAGATAGAGACACAAAAAACCCTTCAAAAAAATTCATGAATCCGGGAGCTGGCTTTTTGAAAAGATCGACAAAATTGATACACTGCTAGCAAGACTAATAAAGAAGAAAAAACAGAAGAATCCAATAAACGCAATAAAAAATGATAAAGGGGATATCACCACAAATCCTACAGAAATAAAAACTACCATCAGAGGATACTATAAACACCTCTATGCAAATAAACTAGAAAATCTAGAAGAAATGGATAAATTCCTGGACACATATACTCTCCCAAGACTAAACCAGGAAGAAGTTGAATCCCTGAAAAGACCAATAACAGGCTCTGAAATTGAGGCAATAATTAATAGCCTACCAACCAAAAGAAGTCCAGAACCAGATGGATTCACATCTGAATTCTACCAGAGGTACAAAGAGAAGTTGGTACCATTCCTTCTGGAACTATACCAATCAATACAAAACGAGGGAATTCTCCCTAACTCATTTTACGAGGCCAGCATCATCCTGATACCAAAGCCTGGCTGAGACACAACAAAAAAAGAGAATTTTAGACCAATATCCCTGATGAACATCGATGCAAAAATCCTCAATAAAATACTGGCAAATCAAATCCAGCAGCACATCAAAAAGCTTATCCACCATGATCAAGTGGGCTCCATCCCTGGGATGCAAGGCTGCTTCAACATATGCAAATCAATAAACATAATCCATCATATAAACAGAACCAAAGACAAAAACCACATGATTATCTCAATAGATGCAGAAAAGGCCTTTGACAAAATTCAACAGACCTTCATGCTAAAAATTCTCAATAAATTAGGTATTGATGGGATGGATGTATCTCAAAATAATAAGGGCTATTTATGACAGGCACACAGCCAATATCATACCGAATGGGCAAAAACTGGAAGCATTCCCTTTGAAAACTGGCACAAGACAGGGATGCCCTCTCTCACCACTCCTATTCAACATAGTGTTGGAAGTTCTGGCCAGGGCAATCAGGTAGGAGAAAGAAATAAAGGGTATTCGATTAGGAAAAGAGGAAACCAAATTGTCCCTAATTGCAGATGACATAATTGTATATTTAGAAAACCCCATCATCTCAGCCAAAAATCTCCTTAAGCTGATAAGCAACTTCAGCAAAGTCTCAGGACACAAAACCAATGTGCAAAAATCATAAGCATTCCTATACACCAATAACAGACAAACAGAGAGCCAAATCATGAGTGAACTCCCATTCACAACTATTTCAAAAAAAAATAAAATACCTAGGAATCCAACTTACAAGGGATGTGAAGGACCTCTTCAAGGAGAATTACAAACCACTGCTCAACAAAATAAAAGAGGACACAAATGGAAGAACATTCCATGCTCATGGAAAGGAAGGATCAATATAATGAAAATGGCCATACTGCCCAAGATAATTTAAAGATTCAATGCCATCCCCATCAAGCTACTAATGACTTTCTTCACAGAATTGGAAAAAACTACTTTAAAGTTCATATGGAATCAAAAAAGAGCCCGCATTGCCAAGACAATCCTAAGCCAAAAGAACAAAGCTGGAGGCATCACGCTACCTGACATCAAACTATACTACAAGTCTACAGTAACCAAAACAGAATGGTACTGGTACCAAAACAGAGATGTAGACCAATGGAACAGAACAGAGCCCTCAGAAATAATACCACACATCTACAACCATCTGATCTTTGACAAACCTCACAAAAACAAGAAATGGGGAAAGGATTCCCTATTTAATAAATGCTGCTGGGAAAACTGGCTAGCCATATGTAGAAAGCTGAACCTGGATCCCTTCCTTACAGCTTATACAAAAATTAATTCAAGATGGATTAAAGACTTAATGTTAGACCTCAAACCATAAAAACCCTAGAAGGAAGCCTAGGCAATACCATTCAGGACATAGGCATGGGCAAGGACTTCATGACTAAAAAAAGCAATGGCAACAAAAGCCAAAATTCAGAAATGGGATCTAATTAAACTAAAGAGCTTCTGCACAGCAAAAGAAACTACCATCCAAGTGAACAGGCAACCTACAGAATGGGAGAAAATTTTTGCAATCTACCCATCTGACAAAGGGCTAATATCCAGAATCTACAAAGAACTTAAACAAATTTACAAGAAAAATCAAACAACCCTATCAAAAAGTGGGCAAAGGATATGAACAGACACTTCTCAAAAGAAGACATTTATGCAGCCAACAGAGACATGAAAATATGCTAATCATCACTGGCCATCAGAAAAATGCCAATCAAAACCACAATGAGATACCATCTCACACCAGTTAGAATGGTGATCATTAAAAAGTCAGGAAACAACAGGTGCTGGAGAGGATGTGGAGAAATAGGAACACTTTTACATTGTTGGTGGGACTGTAAACTAGTTCAACCATTGTGGAAGACACTGTGGCAATTCCTCAAGGATCTAGAACTAGAAATACCATTTGACCCAGCCATCCCATTACTGGGTATATACCCAAACGATTATAAATCATGCTGCTATAAAGACACATGCACACATATGTTTATTGCGGCACTATTCACAATAGCAAAGACTTGGAACCAACTCAAATGTCCATCAGTGATAGACTGGATTAAGAAAATGTGGCACATATACACCATGGAATACTATGCAGCCATAAAAAAAGGATGAGTTTATGTCCTTTGTAGGGACATGGATGAAGCTGGAAACCATCATTTAGAGCAAACTATCACAATGACAGAAAACCAAACACTGCATGTTCTCACTCATAGGTGGAAATTGAACAATGAGAACATTTGGACACAGGGTGGGGAACATCACACACCGGTGCCTGACATGGGGTGGGGTGAGGGGGGAAGGATAGCATTAGGGGAAATACCTAAGGTAAATGACGAGTTAATGGGTGCAGCACACCAACATGGCACATGTATATATATGTAACAAACCTGCACATTGTGTACATGTACCCTAGAACTTAAAGTATAATTTTAGAAAAAGGCAAAAAATAAATAAATTTAGTAAGACTTGGTGTCCTTTTTAGACCCAAGCATCAAAGCCTTGTAACTTAATGTCACAAGTACTTTAAAATCACATACAGAAGGATACATGGATGTAATAACCTCAATTTTAAAAAAATTTAATCTGTTTTTTTCCTAAGCAAACCAAAACTGTAATAATAATGATATAGGAATTATTTTAATAAGATGTAAAATCTGTTAGGCCAGTTACCAAAAGGCAAAAGAAAAGACCTTCTGCAATGTACCAAATATCATTTTGTAAGAAAACATTTCCTTTACATCTTTAAGAAAGTATTGTTAGCATCAGGCCACAACAAACAGAACTTGAAGAAAAAAAAATATGAGCTGAAAATGAGTTCAAGGAGAGTGTTATTATTTCATGCCTTTTAAAAGGGGAGAGAAAACCAAAAACAGTGAGATGCAGTAAATTGTTGAACTTTGGGTTAAAAAATTAAAATCTCTTATAATTTATTAAGAGTGAATCAATCCCTTTAGAAAATTTTATTGTTCTCATCAATTTTTTAGTGTACAAGTTTTTTTTTTACATCAAGCCCAATCTTTAGAAAGACCATTATAATTGCCCTTTACTTATAGGTAACTTGATCATATAAAAGTTTTTTTTTTAAATAAAACCTTTTATTGTGACTTACACAGACCATTAGTGACATGTTTGGACTTTCTGGTTTGTCCTGAACATTCCTCTTTCTTAAACAACCAGCCATTTTATTCTAGGTCTAAATTTACCATACAAGATTCTGTAACTGCCCAAGGGGTCCACTTTATCTGCTGCCTAGACAGAGTCAATTTATCAAGACAGGGCAATTCCAATAAAGAGTAATTCATGCAGACCTGGCTGTGCAGGAGACCAGAATTTTATTATTACTTAAATCAGTCTCCCTGAAAACTCTGGTATTGGTGTTTTTAAAGATAATTTGGTGGGGTGGGGTGTCGGGAGCAGTGAATTGGGAGTGCTGATTGTTTGGCTTGGGTATGAAATCGTAGGGAGTCCAGGCGGTTCTTATCTGCTGAGTCAGTTCCTAGGTGGGAGCCACAGAACTGGTTGGCATGTCCAGGTGGGGCCATCTGTTTGTTAAAAATGCAAAACCCTGAAAAGACATCTCAAAAGGATGATCTTAGGTTCACAATAGTTACATTACCTTCAGAGTAACTGGGGAAGTTGCAAATCTTATGACCTGTGGAGTAATGGCAGGTAATATTTAGAATTCCAGCCCCTCTCATCTTGACTTGGTGGCTGGTGGCCTTTCATTTGTTTTACAAGAACAGTTTAGCCTTTTAGGGAGGACTATTATATAAACTATACACTAAATCCCTTCCCAAAGCTAGTTTGGCCTATGCCCAGGAATAAACAAGGACAGTTTAGAGGTTAGAAGCAAGATGGGATCAGTTAGGTCTGATATCTTTCACTGTCATAATTTTCTCAGTTATGATTTTTACAAAGGTGGCTTCAATCCTTTCTCATGTAAAATTATTTCTCTTTAAGCTTTCTTACAAAAAAAATACCCCTTTATCTCTATACCTTTCTTTACATTTCTCCTATTTCCTGGTTCCTTTACCTTGTTTTATACATAACTTTTAAATAAGCTTTTAATTAGACAAAAATTGTTCACCTTTTTAAAAAGGACACTTTTTTTAGAAAGAACGTTTTCCTACAATATATTTTTATTGGAAAATACCCAAATAATGAAATATCTATCATTTAATTTAATTTTAGATTCTAAATCATGACATTTGTCTACAAGTATTTATCTCATTATATTTACCTAATTATTTAATTTTATTCATTTACCTAGATTATTTATGAAAACTATGATACTCATCATTTAAAGTTATGAAACTTGCCATTACAAAATTCTAACTGAGGCAGTGAAAAATATATGAACTAACTGACTCTATCTTGCTTCTAACCTCCAAGCTGGTCCTTATTCATTCCTGGACTTTGGGAGGAACTTAGTTTATAGTTTAGCTTTGAAACAATGGTGGTAACAGTCCTTTCCCAAAACAAATCTCCTTACTGCCTGTGGACTATACTGCCTATAGCCACAAGATTAGAAGTTATGTTAGTTTTACTAAATAATTCAAGATATAGTTATTTTCATTAAGTCAATATCAATGTCTTATTTATTAAAGATCACACAAGCAAAGATTAATCTGTATTAGGCTAGGTTTATAGTTTTGTAACCCCTGTGCCAAATTCTGACACCTTATAGTATTTGGCAGGGATAAGTATGAAACTGCTTGATTAATAAATGCAAATAAAAATGTATGCTGATAATTCTTAAGACATTCCTAATAATACTTTACCAATAATTTTAAAGCTAACTTATTTATTAATGATTTTATTTAAATCACATAAACTTGAAAAAGCATTTGACTAGTCTTTCCTTTTTCTGATAAAGTATTTAAGTGCTTTTATTTTTATTTAACCAATTAATTAGAGCTCTCATATATTTTCAGTTGTGAAATATTGTGTACACAACACATAAATACATAGATGTATTAGGCATGCTGATAGAAGTACATCTTATAGATTAATAAAGACCTTTTTCCCTCCATCTTAGACTTTCAGATTCTTGATAACCTGTTTCACAACTCAAGGCAGTTGTCAGATAAAAAGTCTTAAATTTGCATATTAAAGGAAACAACTCAGGTGAAAATCAAATAGCAAAATTTACATCATAAGGTACAGAGAGAAAAATTCTGGTGGTGCTAGAGGGAGATTAAAGATGAATGCCAAATCAAACATAAAATTATAGAAATCTATAATAGGATTGTATAAGGAGACCAATTTTATTTAGATAGGAACTATCTATTTTTTAACCAGATCTCTGAGCTCTGGGCAGAGGAATTATTTTGAGGTTAGACCATGTGATGCTTTTACAGCACACTTAAAAAAGTTTTTTTAACAAAGACATTTCAAAGTGTCTAAATTAGACCCTTCCTTAAAAACCCCAGAGTAGCCTCTGTTGCAATAGCTATTAATGAAGAAAACAAAATTCATTCAACTGAGAGGAAAAAAACTTTTGCTCAAAAATAAGGCAGGGTCTTAGGAGGACAAAAAAAAAAAAAAAACCCATGAAGGCCTTTTAAATACAAACACACACACACACACACACACACACACACATACACACAAGCTTTTAATTAAGATGACTTGTAACCATTGAGCTCCTTTAAAAAAATCTTTTAAAATTTCATTACTATATTCCAGCTAGGACAAACTGCTGCTATTTCAGCAGTACCAAGTATCAAACCAGAAAGGGTTTGATTTAGGAACCAAACCCAGGCTATCGTGGTGGAAAAAAAGAGAAGGCAGAACCTTAGCTATCAAACTGCAGTATGGGGTAATATCCATTTCAGTTTGTCCTGGCTAGCAAAAAGGTGGCCTCGTTATGTAAATAAAGCCTCTTTAGTAGTCAAAATAAAAAACCTTTCCTCTTTTTGTTTTCCTCGGTTGGCCATTTTTCTCCCCCACCATACCACCTTTTTGTGTGTGTATGGGAATTTAGCCACTTCAGAGGCCTTCTTCCCTATAATTTGGAATCTCCTTTGGATTTGACAAAGTCAGATAGAGTTGATCAAACCCAATGGGAAAAAAGACCAAAACAACAAAAAAACAGTTAAGCAAAACAAACAATGGTACAACTTAGAAGATCACTGAGTGCTCTAATGGTAAGGAGAAATTGAGACTAGCTGGTTGTTAGTCTTAAATTTAACCAAGACAAACCCTAATTCAGGTACTTACCTAGGGATGGGTCTCAGGCTGTAGACTGCTCTCTACCATCCTAGAAGCAGGGAAAAAACCTCATCTTCCCTGTCAGAAGGGAGCTCAAAGTCCATAAAGGAATTATCTGCCTTCCATCATCATGGAAACAGGAAATCTTGCCTTCCTTGTTGGAAGCAAGTAAAACTCCAAAAAAAGAGGAGTTGTATTAGTGATTTGGGGACCCAAGATTTATTTTCCTTTCACATGCTTTATTGGCAATAAAATCATTACAGATTCTGGACTGAATAAAATATTAGGACAACATTAGTCTGGCAGATCAGGAGGTTTCTATCACGGACAAATTCCAGCACAGAAGAGATGGCAAGGATTAATTAATGTGACAGCTATTAACTGAGCGATTACAATGAGCCAAGCAACAGTCTCTCATTTGGAATACAGCAATATTAAGAACAGAAAAAGATCCCTGACTTCATGGGCCTTATATTCTCATAGACAGATATAGACATTAAGCAATAAATATGTAAATAAGTAAATTCTATGGTATATTAGAAAGTGATAAGTGTTACAACAAAAACTAAAGAAAGATGATGAAATATGAGAGTTTGTAGGGGGAGGGAACGCAGGTTACAATTTTAAATAGGGTGCTCAGGGTAGGCCTCATTGAGAGGGTGGTATTTTAGCAAGCACCTGAAGAAAGTAAGCGAGGTAGCCATGTACAAAGCTGGGGCAAGTGGGCTCCAGGCAGAGGAAACAATCAGTGCAAAGGGCCTGAAATGGGAGTGTAACTGAAGGAACGTACCAGGCAAGTAGGACTGAAAGCAAATGAGTCAGGGAGAGAGATGAAGTGAGGTAGAGGGAGCAGGGGGGCACAGATGATAGGTTTTGTTGGCCATTTTAAGTCTTTTGACTTTTCTCTGAAGGGAATGGTGAGCTATTTACTGGGGAGTTTTGAGCAGAAGAATGATATAATCTGACTTACATCATACAAGTATCTCTTCGGCTCTGCCAAGTTGGGGCATGCATTTGACTTGAACCAAAGCTCCCCTTCAGATGATCTTACATTTCACATCTAGAAAAGGAAACAAACAAATGAAATATGGAGATGTGTCACAAGCAGCAAAAGAAGGAAAGTTTAAAACCAGCTAGGGGCTGCTCTGCCTATGGAGTAACCATTCTTTATTCCTTTACTTTTCTAACAAATTTGCTTTCACTAAAAACAAACAAACAAACAAACAAACGGCTAGCGAGTCAGCTATGGAGAGGTTTGTTTTGAACAATCCCATGCAGAAATTCCAGAAATGTTTCCCAACGTGTAATAAGCTTTTGTGCAGTGATTGTCCATTTTTGTGCCCTAGAAAGTGTACCTACTTCAAGAGAGCCACTCCAAGGATGTTAAACAGGCCCCACTTGGCAGAGTATAGGCTCCTCTAGTGGGCAACACAGAGCCAGAGGCCTTAACACCTCAGTTCACCTTTTTTTTTTGGCTAATTCCAGCTGCTTTTTTTCCTAAACAGGAAAGAAACTACTTTCCAACAAGCAAAATATACCTCAAAACTCATTCACAGTACCAACTTGATCAAGGCACTGGCACAGAACACTTTTATTAAAATAATCTATATCATCATTCACTCAAAGGACATTTATCAAACACTTGCCATGTGCTAGGGACTTTTCTAGATGCTGGGGATTCAAAGAGGAAGACTCCTTCCTGTCTTCATATTGCTTATACTTTAGTCAAAGCACCAATTTATACATTAAAAGTGTTTATAGACAATAAGTGCTTTTCTAGATATAGGAGTCAAAGGCTCTGAGGAGAGAGTAATTTACATTGTCTGAAGAATGGGGAAAAACGTCATGAACCGGATTTCACTACAGCTGCATTTTGAAGTTGTGGAAATTATGGTATACTCAGGAAATGTTGTCTTCTCTAGGATGGAATATGAAGTTAATGGGGGAACAGTGGCAGAAAGGCAGATCAACGTCATATAACAAAGGGTCTTAAATTCCTTGCTAAGAAAATCAGAGTGAACACTTTCAGGCAAAAGCAGAAGAATCCCATAATTATTTATATCTCTTAGGTAACTTTCAGCAGTGTCAAAGGTAGACTTGAGAATCACAATGAAGTTTCTTTCTTTTTCCTCTGTTTTGACCCTGTAAATCATGGGCATAGAGATTAGGAGTCTCTCCTCTGGAGACTCAATGGGGGGATACCCTAATAGGTGGAAAGACAAGGGATTAAAATAGATATCTTTCAGTGGCAATAGAGGAGCTGGGACAGATGAAAAGATTTCAGGGATACAGTGTGGTAAATATGTCACTTGCACTCTATATGATTGTCACCCCAAATCATAGGTGAGGCTCTGACTCCCCCTGGAAAATGGCATGTGTCTGGGCTGTTTCCTAACCTAACACTGTAGACACACGTTCATTCGGATGCCCATTAGATTACTAGATTCTTTAAGGCAGAGCTCATATCTTTTCATCTCGGTATTCCTAAAGCCTTCTAACGATAGGGCACAAGGTGGGCTGTATGTTCGTTGAATGAGTGGAAAATAGGCATTCCTAGACGAAGATGACAAGCTGTCTCTAAGTGTAAGCATTCATTGTTGTTGTTTTGTTTTTTTCTTTCTTTTTTTTTTTTTTTTTTTCGAGGTGAAGTCTCGCTCTGTCGCCCAGGTTGGACTGCAGTGGCCTGACCTCAACTCACTGCAACCTCCGCCTCCTGAGGCTGTGCCTCAGCCTCCCAAAGGGCTGAGATTACAGGCGTGCACCACCACACCCGGCTAATTTTTGTATTTTTAGTAGAGACGGAGTTTCGCCATGTTGGCCAGTCTGGTCTCGAACTCCTGACCTCAGGTAATCCACCCACCTAGGTCTCCCAGAGTGTTAGGACTTCAGGCGTGAACCACAGTGCCCGGCTTTAGTGTAAGCATTTGCATTAATGGTTCAATGATAGCAAGACAGTATGTTTTTTGATCAGGGTTCAACCTAACCTTTCCTTGCATTTTTATAAACAGCTTTTATTAATTTGCCAAACTTCCCATCTGACAAATAGCCATAGAGGCTAGAGTACTAACTTCAAAGTACCTTTTTTCCTTAGCTGATTTTATCGAGTGGTTCTGTGCCATGGAGTGTTCTGAGACGACGTTAGAAAAGGAGAAGGACCGGTTTCCATATCAATTGGATGGTGACAGGGAACCTGATTCAAGTCCCTAAATCTCAACTACACGCGGGCGTTCCGGAATGAAAACGCTGACGTTCCAATTTCCGGCTGGACCCGCAATATGTTACCGTGGATCGATTGCTTTTGCCTGGCAGATACTCCTCAGGAGAGGACCGGTCACCCATTGGCCCAGGAAGGTGGCGGGTCCGTGACGTCCTCATCTTGGCAGGTGCTTGGGCCGCTGAGATTCCGGAGGCCGCGCTGGGTCTGCCTGGCAGGTGTCCAGTCAGCCAGAGATGTAATCACTTTTGCACCCCAGGCAGTGCGCTAGACCACGATCCTGTGCTACGGAGGCGCATGATGATGTGGAGTTGAAGAGGCGGCAGCCAGGAGGCTTGATGAAGTGTGGGGCGGGGATTTGGAAGTGATGGGGCCACCTGCTGGGCAGTCTGGAGATTGCAGGGAATCTCTTCCAAGTGAGACCAGGACAGGGACCCTGCCTCGAGGGACGCAGAGTTTTTAGACAGTTCTTTTTATTGTCAAGGGTGAGAGACTGGCAGGAGACAACAACATTAACTGACCTCGGGTCAGATTTTAACCTCAGTCTTGATGATTACAAAACCTGCATTTTTCTTATTACAGTAGGACGCTTCCCAGGATCACTGGGACTAAATGTGGTTCTTTAACTGTACCATTTTGGGCATCTTCCACGGGTCAGTTTCCTGGTCTGTGAAATGGGTGTATTCGTACTTCACATCGTTGTAGAGATGTATAAAGTGCTTAGCCAAATGTCTGCCAAATGGTGGGGGCTCCCAAAGTGATAGCTGTGTTGTCATTTGTTTCTACAACTCTTTTGTACGTACCTTTAGTATATTACTGTTGGCATGATCTTAGATGTTTCTTGTATAATTGTGTCCCCTTCTACCCTGAAAGCCCTGAGGTAAGCGACCTTGTCCCATTGTTAAAGGGAATGTAGGTTGACTTAGGTATAACAATGGAAAGATTAAACCTTGGAATTTGTCAAACCCAAGTTGAAATACAAACAATTCCTTTTATGTGCTTTTTTTTCCCCCAAATGTGCAAGTTGTTTGCTTTTGCAACCCTCAGTCTTGTCCATTTGGATAAGCTTTGAAACAGGAGCTAGGCCTTCCAGTGTGAGTTAAGTCCAGTTGTACTTACAAGGCCACTTCATTTACACACAACGTAAGTATTACTTTTGGAAGGGTTATGAGTCTTATCTTGGTAGCCTGCCAAATATGCTAATTAACTTGTTGGCACAAATGGAGCCAGAAAGACCGAAAACATTAGATTCAATGCTCTTTATTCCAACAAAACTATTTCCTAGAATGAACTCAGGTAATAGGTCTTTTCCCATATAGGAATCTTGTGTAAAAACAGCATATTATCACATAAATGCCATAATTACTATAACATCTTCAAGGTGGATTATTTTCTTTAGTAAATATTAGTAATCTTTGTGCAACAACATACTGAAGAAGACTTTAAAGTACCAGATATAAATGCCCATCAATGGAAGACTGGATAAAGAAAATGTGGTACATATACACTATGGAATACTATGCAGCCATAAAAAAAGAATGAGATCATGTCCTTTGCAGGAAAATGGAGCGGAGGCCATTATCCTCAGCAAACTGACACAGGAAAACCAGTACCACCTGTTCTCACTTGTAAGTGGGAGCTAAATGATGAGAACACCTGAACACGAAGGGAACAACAGACACTGGGGCCTACCTGAGAGTGGAGGGTGGGAGGAGGGAGAGGATCAGAAAAAATACTGTAGGGTACTAGGCGTAGTACCCGGATGATGAAACAGTCTGCGCAACAAACCCCCGTGACACAAGTTTACCTATTTAACAAACCTGTACATGTACCCCTGAACCTAAAATAAAAGTATTTTAAAAATAGAGCACCAGGTATATGCTAACAATCTCCTTTTCTTCTCAATAAACCTTTTGAAAAATACTGAATTTTCTGCTTCAGCTTCTTCCCTACCCATTCCCAAAATTCCTCTATCACCAGTGATCCACTATTTTCACATCTAATACTTTCTCATCTTTGTCTACCCTGACTGTTTTGCAGTATATGTTCCTTATGCACATTCTGCTTTTTAAAAACTACTGTGTTACATAAAACCATTATGCTTAGCCTTCTCATAGCATGGTGCTGGGTTCCCAGATGGAGCTTCTCTGGGAGGTAAAATCTGGAGACTTAGTTCCACGTGAACAGGTGAAAGGTTTTTTTAAAAAAATTTTTATTGTATTTTATTTTATATTTTTACCTAGCCTCAGAAGTAATCAGGTTCATGTCTCTTGCACTCTGGTAGTTACAAACAACCACTAAGGCCAGCTAAGCCCAGGTTCAAGGGTAGGGTAATTGAGATTCCACCTCTTGGTGGCAGAATAGCAAGGTTACATAGCATTAAAAAATGTAGAATGGAAGCTATCTCTGGAAAATACTATCTGCCATATACACACACACATACACATGTATGTACATATATGTATATATATTTGTGTGTGTATTTACATACAGATAGTTTTTCTTTCTAAAGAACAACAATGTTAGTAAGTTAGTCTGAACTTTATATCTCTGCTGTTTTGTAGGAATCAAAGTTTTGCCTTTATCAGTGCTACTTCCTTTTCTCCCCATTATTTTTTGTGGTAGCCCACATAGCTACTATATACAAAAACATGAAGTGACCACTTTGTGGGCAAATTGCCATTTTATTTATTTGTTTTTTTGAAATGGAGTCTCACTCTGTCGTCCAGGCTGGAGTGCAGTGGTGCGATCTCAGCTCACTGCAACCTCTGCCTCCCAGGCGCAAGCAATTCTCATGCCTCAGCCTCCTAAGTAGCGGGAACGACAGACGTGTGCCACCATACCCGTCTATTTTTTTTATTTTTAGTGGAGATGGGGTTTCATCATATTGGCCAGGCTGATCTCAAACTCCTAACCTCAAGTGAACCCCCTGCTTTGGCTTCCCAAAGTGCTGGGATTACAGGCGTGAGCCACCGTGCTTGGCCCATTTGCCACTTTAAATACTTGGATGAGCAGCTAGGCTCATGCCTTTAACCTACTAAGTGAACCTGTGTAGAGAGGAAAGTGATCTGGCTTCCCTCAATCATTAAGTAAAAGATGAAGAACAGGGTGCCTTCTTTCTCTATAATTTGGGTGATACATGTAATCTCAATTTACTGGGATTTCCTTGGAGTCCATTAGCAGGTTGCCAGTCCTTTTTAACATGCCCTGTTTTCTGAATTCCAACTAGGAAATTTTCCACCACGCGCATGTTGCTTTTCACCATAGGATAAACATTGCTTGAAATTATATTGATGGGCAGGTGCAATGTTGAATGTAACAAGGGTTTTGATATTGCTATGGTAGTCTCCTAATGTGGGCCTTATGGCCAGCAAAAGAAGGTGCTTCATATTCAAGTTAACTTTGGTTTGCTATAATGTAGTTAGGTTAAGAGAAAGTTTCAGCAGAAAAGTGAAATTGCTAACTCTGTCCACCTCCAAGCTAATTCTACTTTCCATGGACAGTTACACCCCTAGACACGCATATGTACCTCAGTATCTTCTCAGCCCACAGTGCTTCCCAAATTTCATGCCCCCCTTTCTATTTTTTGCAATATCTGTGTACCACCCTACTATCTGTATTAGATTTATATTGTGCTAACAAGCTCTCACAAACTTAGTGGCTAAAACAACACAAATGTATTATTTTACAATTCTTGAAATCAGACATCTGACACAGGTGTCACTGGGCCAAAATGAAGGTGTTGGCAGGGCCACAACCCTTCCTGGAGAATCAAAGATAAAATTTATTTCTTTGCCATTTCCAGCTTCTGGAGGCTGCCCTCATTCCTTGTTTGCATTTCTCTTCTATCTTCAAGGGCAGCAATGGCAAATTGAATCCATCTCACATCGCATCACTCTGACCTCCACTTCTGCCTCCGTTTTTCACCTTTAAGGACCCTTATGATTACACTGGGACCCCCAGGATAATCCAGGATAATCTTCCTATCTTAAAGTCAGCCATCAGCAACCTTAATTCCATCTTCAACCTTAATCCCTTCCTGCCATGTAAAATAACATATTTAGTGTCCAGGGATTATAAGGTAGGCATCTGCCTACAACAAGAAGATTTTATTATTATATACATCTTATGTAATAAGATAATAATCTTATTATACAAAGATTTTATTATTTTAGTGTGTTGAGATATGTGTGTGTGTGTGTATATATATATCTCTAAAGTACTCGAATAGCAATTATAAAGCCATCTACAAGTTACCACTTAACCCTTAGGTTTTTTTCAACCTTCATAATATCGAAGCACTGCTGTATTAGTCTGTTTTCATGCTGCTGATAAAGACATACCTGAAACTAGGAACAAAAAGAGGTTCAATTGGACTTCCAGTTCCACATGACTGGGGAGGCCTCAGAATCATGGTGAGAGGTGAAAGACACTTCTCTCATGGCAGCAGCAAGAGAAAATGAGGAGGAAGCAAAAGTGCAAACCCCTGATAAACCCATCAGATCTCGTGAGACTTAATCACTATCATGAAAAGAGCATGGGAAAGACTGGACCCCATGATTCAATTACCTCCCCCTGGATCCCTCCCACAACTCATGGGAATTCTGGAAGATACAATCCAAGCTGAGATTTAAATGTGGACATAGCTAAACCATATCGACTATGAACCAATGAGACCTTAAGTAGAATTCTCTACCTATCAGATAGGCAAAGATGAAAACATTTGACAATGTTTACACATGATTTTGACATGTGTAAAGATGAAAACATTTGACAATGTTTACACGTTAAACATTTACACATGATTAATGAAAATGTGTAGAAATATGCACATTCACTGTTGTGATGTGCGTATTAATTAATTTGATGTAAATTTGAAAAGTGTACCAAAAATTTAAAATAGCTATCCTTTTTGGCCTAACATTTCCACCTCTGCAAAGTAAATATTGAGATGTTCTTTACAAGATTGTTTGTAATTTTGAAGAAAAGAAAAAAGAGATAGTATTTCTCTATATATGAATATATAGATATATCATAATTTATATATACCATATATGCCTGGCACATATATATCTCTGATATATGTATATAGAGGTATATATAAATTATGATCTATGTATATGTTAAAATAATACCTATCCTTTTAAAAATGTATGGGTAGAGGACTTCTAGTTTTGTCCAAGGTGGAGTGTCCCCATTTGTCCCCGGTATCCCCCTTTACAACTAAAAAACCCTGGAATTAACAAACAAATATAGGAAGACTCTGAAAGATGGAAAAAAGATGACAGACTACCTAGGGACTTCATAAAACTTTATTAAGAACTGAGATGAAGTTATCACCTAGCTTTTGAATAATGGATATTTCTCTCAATTCTTGTTGCATGAAGACATTTTGGTAAACAGCAAAGAGTCTTTTCCAAACAAAAAAAATCCTTAGGGATAAATGGCAAATTCAAATCATCCCAGACCTCTACACATTTACTTCTTACTTTTGGTGTGGATGCACTTGTGGGATGTGCATCGTAGGATGGCAGAAAACCAGAGGTCGTCCCTGGGAAGCCCAGGCTTCTAAAGAAACATTCTTGTTATAAAACTGTATCTGTGTAAGTGAGTGAGAAATATAGCCATCATTTTAATTAACACATCTCTAGTTCTGCCTGGAAAGCATTTAAAGAAGTCGGTAGGACACTTGGCTCCTGTAGCAGTTGCTGAGCAAATCCTTTGAAAAGCAGTGGAATTTGAATAGCTCAGAGGATGACAGAGAAGGAACGTAAGGATTTTGGAAAAGAAAGATGTGAGGAATCCATCATGATCCTTTTTAGCAGGGCATGCCAGGGCAAGGAAAGGAGGTCTCAGTGGACTCTCTGTCTTCCTGGATCATTTTGCTCACTTGTATCATCTAATTAGTTTTTGAAACTGCAACGATTCACTCTGGAATGACTCTGGGAGTCAAGGAGAGTGTGTCCACCTGTGTCAAATGCTTCTGAGACGTTACGTGAGAATAGGATACAGAACCGATCATTGAGTTTAGCAACATGGAGGTCATCAGGAAACTTTACTGAGGAAGAATAGGCATGAAGCCTCGTTGGAGTGGATTGAAGAAAGAATGTAAAGTAAGGAAGTGAAAACAGTGGATGTGGGAAACTTCTGAGAAATATTTTGCAGTTAAGGGGGACAGAGAAGTAGAGTGGTATCCAGAGAGAGAAGACTAAGTTGGTTAGGGTCATTGATATGGTTTGGATTTGTGTCCCTACCCAAATCTTATGTTCAACAGTTAATCCCCAACATTAATTATAATATTGGATGTGGGGCCCAGTGGGAGGTGACTAGATCATGGGAGTGGATTTCTCATGTATAGTTTAGCACCATCCGCCTTGGTACTGTCTTCGAGATAGTGAGTGAGTTCTCATGAGATCCGATTATTTAAAAGTATGTAGCACCTCCCGCCTTGCTCTCTTGCTTTTGCTCCTGCCATGTGAGACATCTGGTCACGCCTTCTGCCGTGATTGGAAGTTCCCTGAGGCCTCCCCAGAAGCAGAAGCCGCTACACTTCCTGTGCAGCCTGCAGAACCTTAAGCCAATTAAACGTCTTTTGTTTGTAAATTACCCAGTCTCAGGTATTTCTTTATCGCAGTGTGAGAATGGACGAATACAGTCATATTATGGAGAACTTTTTTTACATTGGCAAAGGGTAACCCTGAAGATTTCAGAATCAGAAAAATTGTTATAGGTGTAGGTTTGGGCTGGCAGCGATGGCCCATGTCTGTAACCCCAGCACTTTGGGAGGCCAAGGCAGGGGGATTGCTTGAGCTCAGGAGTTTGAGGCCAGCCTGGGCAATGTGGTGAGACCCCATCTCTATTTATAAAAAAATTTTTAAATAGGAGGAGTAGGCTTGGAAATGGGAATGTGGCAGGGATAACTTGAAGGAAAAGGTGATGTTGAGAGACTGGTGGAACAGATGCAGCAGTAGTCCAGGAATAAAGGGGTAAGAATATGAGCCTGGGTGGCAGCCCCCAGCATGGAAATTAACAAACAGAAATAAGGGCCATTATAGAAAATGGTGATACTTGCTGAAAAACTTTGAGCAGCGTGCTCTAATCACTTGCTCAGAGATGAAAATGTCAGGCTGAAAGGGAGAAAGGAAGAGGTTAAAGCATATATTTTACATAAAAAGAAATTAAGTGTACACATACATGTAGCCAGGCACAGTGGCTCACACCTGTAATCCCAGCACAGGGCTAAGGTGGACAGATCACTTGAGCCTAGGGGTTTGTGACAAGCCTGGGCGACATAATGAAACCTCATCCCTACAAAAAATACAGTGAGCCAGGCATGGTGGTGTGCTACTTGGGAGGCTGAAGAGGAAGGATTGCTAGAGCCTGGGGAAGTTGAGGCTGCAGTGAGCTATGATCACACCACTGCACTCCAGCCTGGGCAACACAGGAAGATTCAGTCTCAAAAGAGTTAATGAAAGCATACACATAAATTTACATGTATGTGTGTGTGTGTATGTATGTGTGTATGTGTGTTCAGAGCACACTTGTTGCTGAGAAGCTGAGAACATCCCTGTTAGGGGTCCTGGATAAGATTGTCTGAACACTTTGCTTCTTGGTCTTCAACAGCTCCCATTGCAAAGGGCAGGACTTAAGGATTTCCCCATTTGTGTCTCCTTACAGAGACCCCAAAGGGCAGGACCCTTGTACACGTAATCGAAAGGTGCCCTTTACTCTGGTGAATGTCAGCTTAAACTGCTGGGCTCTTGGGCCTTTGCTCTGCAGTTCTACTCTATGGTCATCTTGAATTCGTCAGCTTTCACATTCTCCCCTACACTTCTCTGGTCCTCAGCCTACTAACTCTCCTGACATTCCTTCATGTTGGTGCTGGCTCGCTCTCTGCCTCCAAAGCTATTTAGAGTTCAGGCACCTGCCCTCCTTGTTTCTCCCACCCAGAGATGCTCACTTCTGAATTAGCTCTGTTCGTAAGGAAGCACTATTTAGCCCTTTTGGAAAGGGAGCTGCTCAGGCTCTGGCAGTACAGCACTTTAATGTTTCACGTTTCCCACCTTCTGCTCCTCCTGGGTGCACAGATGCTTCCTTAAAGGGATGGGGAGGCTGAGTGAAGGCACGCGCAAGGACAGACTCACATGGCATTGGGCACACTGCCATTGCCACTCAGGCATCATGGTTAACTCCAACACAGGATGTCTAGTTCCTCCATTGCTTATGGAGACCTGCTTTCCCTCCCTCTATCTTGGTTACTCTCACCATCAGGTAGGAATGAATATATTTTAACTCTAAGTGTAAACCCCAATAGTTATTTCCCAGAGCCCTCTGAGCTGCACATAAAACCCAGAATGTGGCGAGGCCTATGTTGTGTAGAATCATCTGTTCAAGGACAACTAAAAGAAACGTTGTCAGGAAGCCTCCTCTCACCTGTCACTCGTCTACTACCTTGGGCAAGTTATTTAACCATTCCAGGTCTCATGTCCCTCACCCGGTGAGGATGAAGTGAATAAATATAGATGAAGCATTCAGAACAACGCCTGGCATTTTGGCTCTGTTCCAAATAAGGAGGGGGTATAATCACACGTGTATACGGCACATCAAATGTTTACATACATGCACAGCTGCTTCGATTGACAGAGATCCACTTGGCCAGAGTCTTACAGAAGTGAAACTGGAGTTTAGGTGAAAATGTTTCCAGATGCTGCCACTCCTTTCTTATTTGGTTTTTTGTTGCTGTTTGTTTGTTTCCTGGATGCCCTGGGTATGAGTGCTGCCTATAGGAAGATTCTGCACTCCTCTTAGCCAGGAGAAAGAAGGCAAGTGACACTAGGGCAGGAAAGCTTGCTGAGGAGGAGAGGTAGGGAAAATGTGAATGCTAACAGCCTAGGACTGCTGTTGGAGATCTCCCTCTCACATTGGACATCATCTGCAAGGTCGCTTTCTGTGCATGAACACCATGTGGTCGGAGTAATGGGGACTTTAAAAGGCAGGCTGATGGCCGGGCTCACGCCTGTAATCCCAGCACTTTGGGAGGCCGAGGCAGGCGGATCGTGAGGTCAGGAGATTGAGACCATCCTGGCTAATAGGGTGAAACCCTGTCTCCACTAAAAATATGAAAATTAGCCAGGTGTGGTGGCGGGTGCCTGTAGTTCCAGCTACTCCGGAGGCTGAGGCAGGGGAACCACTTGAACCCAGGAGGTGGAGGTTACAGTGAGCCGAGATGGTGCCATTGCACTCCAGCCTGGCGACAGAGCAAGAGTCTGTCTCAAAAAAACAGAAATCAAAAAACAAAAATCAAGGCAGGTGGACATCTATGGCAGACAGTGAGAGAGCTCTGTGAGAAAAGGACTGAACAAGGGGCATCATATGTATCCAAGGAAACAATGCCAAATAGCCCCAGCTGGGGCTTCACAAGAGGAAGCTGGCTGGACCCAGAGCTCTGGGGAGAATGGGGAAGTGTTTATAAAGTACAGGTATTCAGCTCTCTCTTCGTTTATGAACTCTCAGAAATGAAGAAACTTGGAACTGTGTGTGTGTGTGTGTGTGTGTGTGTGTGTGTGTGTGTGACAGAGAGAGGAAATATGAATGAACAAGTTGGGGTGACCTTTAAAACATGGCTAAGACTGATTTAAACCACCATTCCTGAACTGCAGAAATTCCAAATCCCTCCCTAAGATTTCTGTGAATTTCTAGATGGGCCCATGTCCGCTAGGATCCCCCATTGACTCCACATTCCAATTCCACTGAGTGCATTCCATTTACAGATAATTTCCACACCCTGTTTACCAGCCTGCTGAAGTTAGAATCTAGTTTTGCCTCTTACCTGCTGTGTGACCTTGGACAAATCACTTAACCTCTCTGCTTCTGGTGCCTCACTCACAAAATGGTGAAAATACAATTGCTTACCTTATCAGTTTGCATTGAGTATTATTAAATAAGATAGTTACTATAAAGCATTTAAACATGTTAGTGTGTGTATGGAGCTTAGAATTCCACTTGGCACATAATCAACATTTTTACATTATTATTATTATTATGCTGAGGTGATTATTATGCATTAAAACAGACGTTGAACTCAGTCTCTTTTCTTTCCACTCAAAACAGCCCTCTCCAAAGGGTCTGTGTGTGTTTATGTGTGTGTGTTTATGTGTGTGTGTTTGTGTGTGTTTTTATGTGTGTGTGTTTATATGTGTGTGTTTATGTGTGTGTTTGTGTGTTTATGTGTGTGTGTTTAATGTGTTTATGTGTGTTTATGTGTGTGTGTTTATGTGTGTTTATGTGTGTGTGTTTGAGTGTGTGTTTGTGTGTGTTTATGTGTGTGTGTTTGTGTGTGTATGTGTTTATGTGTGTGTGTTTGTGTGTTTTTTTGTGTGTGTTTATGTGTGTGTGTTTGTGTGTGTTTTTTTGTGTGTGTTTATGTGTGTGTGTTTGAGTGTGTGTTTGTGTGTGTTTATGTGTGTGTGTTTATGTGTGTTTATGTGTGTGTGTTTGTGTGTGTATGTGTTTATGTGTGTGTGTTTTGTGTGTGTTTTTTTTGTGTGTGTTTATGTGTGTGTGTTTGTGTGTTTTTTGTGTGTGTTTATGTGTGTGTGTTTGTGTGTGTGTTTTTTGTGTGTGTTTATGTGTGTGTGTTTGTGTGTGTATGTGTTTATGTGTGTGTGTTTGTGTGTGTTTTTGTGTGTGTGTTTATGTGTGTGTGTTTATGTGTGTTTATGTGTGTGTGTTTGTGTGTGTATGTGTTTATGTGTGTGTGTTTGTGTGTTTTTTTGTGTGTGTTTATGTGTGTGTGTGCAGAAGACTTTATTAAATACTAGAGTGATGAAGATGTTTTCATTTAATTTGTGCCAACAGTGTGTAATTTCAGGGTATATATTTAATGATTGTGTTCCTAAAAGTTCCTCAGACATTTCTAGTTTAAACTCACCCTTTTCTCATTCCTCCTGCTTTCCACATGGCTAATCTTTGTGAATGCAAAGTAATTGAGCTACCTGTTACTTCACCTTTAGCTCTACTGACTCATGTTCTCAGGGTCTCATCTTCCACCCCCAATCTGTTTATCAAGAATTGCCTTAAGCATAGGTATTTCCTTTGTTCGTATACACAGTAGATACAGTTCCCAGTGGTTCTCATGAATTCTTTAATATCAAAGTATGTTCAAAGCAATCTGATTAATTATTTTATCATTTGAACTTTTACTCCGGCTGCAGTTTTTCTATAAATCCGCATTTTCACACTTTAGGCTGCAAAAGTAATACAAGAGACCGTGAGCCCCTAGAGAGCAGAGATCAAATCACTTTCATTGTTATACTCACAGCAGTACCCAGTTGGTGGCTCAAAAATTGATATACATTTGTATTTCATTGTCTATATATATATATATATATATATATATTTTTTTTTTTTTTTTTTTTTTGAGATGGAGTCTCGCTCTGTCACCAGGCTGGAGTGCAGTGGCGCAATCTTGGCTCACTGCAACCTCTCCCTCCCGGGTTCAAGCGATTCCCCTGCCTCTGCCGCCCAAGTAGCTGGGACTACAGGTGCCTGCCACCATGCCTGGCTAATTCTTTGTATTTTAGTAGAGACGGGATCTCACCATGTTTGCCAGGATGGTCTTGATCTTCTGACCTCGTGATCGGCCCACCTCAGCCTCCCAAAGTGCTGGGATTACAGGCCTGACTCACGGTGCCTGGCCATCTATATCTTTTCAGTAGGAATGAAATACCTTTTTCTGGGAGAAGGCTTCAAGCCTGGTGTTCATTTGCAATTAGTAGATACACAGGTGCGGGATTTCTTCACTATCAGGTCAGTAAAGTAAATGATTCCTTTTGGGCTCAACTAGATAGAGGCCCAAATGATATCCGTTCCACCATATAATCCCAGGAACTTTTGATCATCACAAGGAATTCTCATTCTTTTCACTCCACAGGATTTGGTTTATAACTTTGTGTTGTTGTAATTAACCTCCTTGGTACTTGATTTTTCTGTGGCATAGTAAATAAGTTCAATTTCTTTTTCTTTTTTTTTTAGGAAAATATATTTATTATTGTTACACCAGCAGTGATACACAAAGTCTAAACAGAAAAGTGTTCTTTTTTGTTTTAAACTTTTATTTTAGGCTCAGGGGTACATGGGCAGGCTTATTATACAGGTAAGCTCATGTCACAGGGGTTTGTTGTACAGATCATTTCATCTCCCAGGTATTAAGCCCACTACCCAATAGTTTTTTTCTGCTCCTCTCCCTCCTCCCACCCCCCACCTCAAGTAGACCCCAGTGTCTGTTGTTCCCTTCTGTGTGTCCACGTGTTCTTATCATTCAGCTCCCACTTATAAGTGAGAGCATGCAGCATTTGGTTCTCTGTTCCTGCATTCGTTTTCTAGGGAAAAATATCTTCTATTTCTACCATGTTTAACACTGTGACTACAGTTATTCCTCCCAGTGGGGTACTCCTGGGAGAAGAAAAGATAAAAGAAATGGTTTCTAAAAGGGAAAAGTGACATTCTTTTCTCCATAGACATGTTATTTCTAGAACGGCAGATGTCTCTTTGTTTCATATACAATTTTGTTTAAAAATTTTTTTGTAGCCGGGCACGGCGGCTCATGCCTGTAATCTCAGCACTTTGGGAGGCTGAGGTGGGCAGATCCCTTGAGGTCAGGAGTTCGAGACTAGCCTGGCCAACATGGTGAAACCCTGTCTCTACTAAAAATACAAAATTAGCCAGGCGTGGTGGTGGGCGCCTGTAATCCCAGCTACTCAGGAGGTGGAGGCGGGAGAATTGCTTAAACTCGGGTGGTGGAGATTGCAGTAAGCCAAGATCGTGCCACTGCACTGCAGTCTGGGAGACAGAGCAAGACTCAGTCTTAAAAAAAAAATTATAATAAAGAGTCTGACATCTGACTCTACTTTGTTTTATGTTTCATCCCGACATCTTTTAAACCTTGCCTCTTCTTCTTTCCCTCTGTCCCACATATGGAAAACTGATTAAAAAAGAAAAAAAGCCCAGGTGATGTCTCCTTTGGTACCAGTAGGAAGTTCAAACAATGCCTAGGAACGCTTGACTTAGTCTCACTCCCCTGTCACCATAAAAACCCCAACCCAAACCACTTTCTCTGCTTTCTCAACCCATTTTGGGGCCTGCTTGGGAGCCACCTCTTTCCCCAGAAAGCCTTCTTATGTGAGTATTAAATCTTTTCATACTCTCTTAGTAGGGGGTAGTTTACAACAAATTTCAGGTAGAGATCCATCTTGATTCTACAGTGTCCACAACAATTTTATTAAATATTTAATGCATACAAAGAAGTATTCATATGTTTATTTATATGCTTACAATAGAAAAGTAGCTGTCTTCGTCTGTTTCTGCTACTATAACAAGATGCTTTAGGCTGGGTAATTTGTAAACAACAGAAATTTCTTTCTTACAGTTACAGAAACTGGGAAGTCCAAGATTGAGGTGCCAGTAGGTTCAGTGTCTCGTGAAAGCTGCTCTGTGCTTCCAAGACGGTGCCTTGTTGCTGTGTCCTCAGATGGTGGAAGGGACAGAGGCTGTGCCCTCATGTAGCGGAAGAGATGGAAGTGCCAGGCAGCTCTCCGAAGCTTCTTTTAGGAAGTCGTTAATCCCAGTCACAAGGACGGAGACCGAATGACTTAATCACCTCCCAAAAGACTCCGCCTCTTAATATCATCACAGTGGGGATTAAGCTTCAATGTAAGGATTTGGGAGTGACACAAACATTCTCAAACCATAGCAGTAGCAATTATATATAAAAAAGCTCTAGAAGCATCATAAGACATAGAACATTATATTTGCATTGCTTCTCCTTGATTTCATGCTTCGCTCACCCTAAACCCATCCCCACTGCAGCTCATCAGGGTATTAATTCGTCTGAGTTTGTTATTTGTTTATCACTCCCTTTGTTTGACTTTATTTTATGTTTACATTTTAACGCAGATGTGAGTATTTATTTATTTATTTATTTACATGGAGTTTCGCTCTTGTTGCCCAGGCTGGAGTGCAATGGCGCTTGGCTCACTGCAGCCTCTGCCTCCCAGGTTCAAGCGATTCTCCTGCCTCAGCCTCCCGAGTAGCTGGGATTACAGGCATGCGCCACCACGCCTGGCTAATTTTGTATTTTTAGTAGAGATGGGGTTTCTCCATGTTGGTCAGGCTGGTCTCGAACTCCTGACCTCAGGTGATCTGCCCGCCTTGGCCTCCCATAATGCTAGGATTATAGGTGTGAACCACTGCACCTGGCCAGATGTATTTATAAATTGTGTGTGTGTGTGTGTGAGATTTTTTTTTTGAGTTGAGGTCTTACTATGTTGCCCAGCCTGGTCTTGAACTCCTGGGCTCATGGGATCCTGCTGCCCCAGCGTCCTGAGTAGCTGAGATTACAAGCATGTGCCACCATGCCTGGTTTAGGTTTACTGATTCATTATAACTGAAATCTTATGGTATATACTATTTGGGGACTTTTTCTTCTTAATGTCATCTTTGAAAGTTTTCTTCATATTGATTTATGTAGCTGCATGCATTCATTGTCTCTACTATATTGTATGTCCATTGTTCATAAGTAATTTATGAAATATCCTTTCAGTGGACATGTTGGATTTTTCCCCTTATCTTTTAATCTTACATATGGTATTACTATGAGCATTCTTGTACACCAGCTCTGGTGAAAATGTGCAAGTTTCTCCAGCATGTATGCCCACGAGTGAAATTTCTGGATCATACACTATGCACAGCTTTAATACATTTGATGATGACAAATCGATGTTCAAAGAGGCTACAAAAATTTACATTCTGTTTTCATATCTAACCATTTGGATAAGCAATTTTCCCAGCACCATTTGTTGAAGGATTCTTAACCTACTGAGCCACAGTATCACCTCTGCCATAAACCAAGTTTGCATACATACATGGTTTCTGAGTTCTCTATTCTGATCTATTTATTAGTCTGTTTTCATTTGTTTCTGTACAAGTGCAATGCAGGCTTATGAATATAGCTTAGTTATAAACTTTGATATCTAACAGAATAAGACTCCCACTTTATTCTTTTTCTTTAGTAGTATCCAAACTATTCTTGACCCTTTGTTCTGTAAAAATTTTAGACACAACTTATTGATCCACTGACCCCCAAAACCCAAAACTTGTTAAGCTTTTGATTGGCATTGAATTGAATCTATAAATCAATTTGAGGAAAATCGATACCTTTGCATTATTGAGTCTACCTATGTATAAACATGGCATAACTCCCCATTTATGGAAGTCTTCTCCAATGTCCTTCAGTAAAGTGTTAGAGTTTACCCCCAGGAAAAGCTCGTACATTTTTGGTTTTATTTATTCCTAGCTGTCTTATTTTTACATGCTATTGTAAATGTAATATTTTTTAAAATTAAGATATTTAAATTATCTGTGGATTTGATGGTGCTTGATGGTATATATGAAAGAACTGACATGCATGTCTTGGTTTTGATTCAAAATACATAACCTTGTAAGAATCCCTCATTAATTACAATATTTTATGTAGAAATTATTTTGGTTTTTATCTGCACCTCTGAAAAACAACAGTATTTCCTTTTGTTCCTTTCTGGTCCTTGTAACTTTTAACTCTTGTGGTTTATTTTTTATTTTTTATTTTTATTTTTTGCTTTCTACTGGCTAGAATTTTAAATACAGTGTTCTATAGCAATGTCTTGTTCCTGATTGTAAAAGAGAAGGTTTTTACCGTTAAGTACATATGTAGACTTCTGTAGATACTTTGCACTGGCTAGTGGTTATCTTGAGAGTGCTCCTTGGTTGCCTGACAATGCACTTTCTGGGACTGGGAGAACTGCTTCTCCCCAACTGAGCAGGAGGGAATAGAACCTTCCACTGAGGACTGAAGGTGCTATTCCTCGTGATGCCTGAATCCAACAAAGATCACCAGTAAAAATGAGAACATATGACCACACAAACACATAAACATAAATGTTCACGGCAGCATTATTCACAATAATCAAAAAGTAGAAACAACCTAAATGGCCATCAACTGATAAATGGATAAAAATATGGCCTATTCATACAATGGAACATTATCAATAAAAAGTAGTGAAATACTGATGACACATGCTACAACATGGATGAACTGCAAAGCCATTATACTTAGTGAAAAAAGCCAGTCACAAAATACATATTGGATGATTCTAATTATATTCAATGTCAATAAATGAATGTATAGAGATAGTAGATTAGGAATGGAAATGGAGAGTGGCTGTAAAGGGACATGAGGTCTCTTTTTAGGGGGATGGAAATGTTCTAAAATTCAGGTATGATAAAGGTAAAATTAGGTTATTGTACAACACTGTAAATATACTAAAATTCACTGAATTATATACTTAAAACAGGAAAATTTATGGAATGTAGATTATATCTCAATGAGGCTGTTTTAAAGATGGATCAATAAAAGCAGCCGATGTTCCATGACAACTGATTGGCTGGCATCTAACCCTAGTCTAGGTCCTGACTGATTATTTGCTGCATACATGGCTGCTCCAATGCTTTCATGGAGGGTAGAATAGCAATGGGACTGGGCATTATCACAAATCACTGAACAGCTAGTTACTGCCCATTGCTTGCTACTTAAATTGTAACTGCATTTCCTGCACTAAAAGTCACTCTCTCTCTTACACAGTAATAAGCCTGTAGCAAGGCTACACAATACCCATCTCCCTTATACTCAGATGAGAGCCACACCTCTATCCAATAATGCTCTGGCCCCTACTTACCTCTGCATTGGATTATGAGAAAATAGAAGAATTGGACCTTATCCAGATTCCTCCCTGCACAAAAAATAAAATAAAACCTGTTTTGTATACCCATATCAGATGCCATCATGGTGTTTGTCTTCACCTACTTCTTCTTATCCTGGTTGTCCCACAGTTTCTATTGTTATGGATGCTGAATAACTGAATTTTTTTTCCCCATATATTGAGGTGCATATCCTATATTTCTCCTTTAGAATGTTAATGTGGTGAATTACATAAATTAATTTTCTAATGTTAATCCAACCTTCCATTCCTGAGACAAGCCCAGCTTGGTCAATGTAACAGATACTGTTGGTGCTCTGCCTAGATCCCCTGGGATTCTTTCTACCATCTTGTTGTGCCCATTCCCTAAATGCTATAGTGATGATGCTAACAGCTCACGCCTGCCTCATTCTCAGGAGACACACCCCTGTTTGATTGGAATTGCCTCACCAGAGTTTGATTGGAATTGCCTCACCAGAAGGTGCTTACAAGTTACACCCTGCAGTGATCCTGGGAGATATCTCTGGTAGAAAGACCATGTGGGGGTCTCTCAAAGTGTTGGGATTACAGACGTGAGTCACTGCACCTGGCCCAAATGACACATTTTTAACTGAAGTTTTCATCTTGCAGTATCACATGGCCAATCCACTCATCTGAATTTTCTGCCAAATGCATTGGGCTGAATGGAAAAAATAAACTTTATTGGTAACACTTTGAAATTCACTTTTAGAAGACTTGATTGCACTTAATTCCAAATCTGCCATTATGGTTTGGAGATTAAATTGAAATTCGTTTTCTGCTCAGGGGCAGTGGTTCATGCCTATAATTCTAGCACTTTAGGAGGTCAAGACAGGTTGATCACTTGAGTCCAGGAGTTCAAGACCAGCCTGGGCAACATGACTAATGTATTTTGTAGAGGAAACAACCTTTTGTATCCTTTACAAAAAATACAAGAATTTAGCTGGGCATGATGGCCTGCCCCTGTAGTCCCAACTACCCCGGAGCCTGAGGTGGGAGGATTGCTTGAGTCTGGGAGGTCTAGGCTACAGTGAGCCAAGATTGCACTGCTGTACTCCACTCCAGCCTGGGTGACAGAGGGGGACCCTGTCTCAAAAAAAAAAAAAAAAAAGAAAAGGAAAAGGAAAAGGAAAAAGAAATCCGTTTTCTTCTGTGAAGTCCACCAAATCTTTAAATAAGTGTTTACTTCACTTTTCCAGTCATTAATATGTAAGTAGGTGGATACGTTTTAGTGTTTTCTGATCCAACAAGGTCATGAATTGTATCTAGTTGATTAAAAAAAAAAAAACAATGGTGACAGTTTTGAAGTACCATCCATTAACCAAAGTAAAGCATGTGCTAGCTTTTCTATGTTAGGTTTAGTGATAAATATAAGAACTCTATCTTCTTCGACAGTCAAATCCCTAATCAAGAATAGTTCACCATTTCATGTATTTTGTAAGATGTGGAGGAACCTCAGTATCAGTAAGTGTCTTTGGTTTAGAAGGTTATTAAGGTTGTTAAATTCTTTTAATTCTCTGACAAAAGATGTTTTTCGAAGGGAAGCATGGCACTATGTGTGAAGGGGCAGAAGTCATACACGACTGAATCATTTGACAAGGAAGATTTCTTGTATTTTTCACTTGGATTTTCACTACTATGATTATTGAAATACTTGCTGTACTTGTATTTGGAGAGAGGTTGTGGTCTACACATTTTCTAACTATATGCTATCCATTTGAAAGTCTGATTATTGCTCAGTTGTTGCAATTAAGTGATTTTCTGCTTTCATAGCACCAACTAGAATTAGTTTTTAAATTTTTATCTTTCAACATTAAGTAGCCTCATACACTTAACTTATCACAGCCTTTTTTCAAGGGAACAGTTTCACAGATCTCTTCCATTGTGTTGTAAGGAATACAGTAAGAAGGAATGATACTCAGCTTCCCCAATACCAAATCTATACTAGTCAGGGTTCTCTAGACAGAACCAATAGGATCTGGATGTAGATATTTGAGGGGTGATTTATTAGGGGAATTGGCTCATGCAATTATGTTGGCTGAGAAATCCCACAACAGGCCATCTGCAAGCTGGAGACCTTGGGATCCCGATAGTGTGGCTAAGACCAAGTCCAAAGACCACAGAACCAGACAAGCCAATGGTGTAACTCTGCATCAGAGGCTGAAGACCTCAGGGCCCAGGGGGCTGCTGGTATAAGTCCTGGAGCTCAAAGCCTGGCAAGCCTGGAGTTCTGATGTCCAAGGCAGCAGATGAAAAGTCTGTCCCAGTTCTCAGAGAGAGTCCAGTTTGCCTTCAGTATTTGTTCTTTTTGGGCCCCTCACCTGTTGGATGATGTCCACCAACACTTCCCCACCTAATCCATTCAGGCTCACACTCTATCTCCTTTGGAAACACCCTCACGGATACATCCAAAATAATGCTTTACCAGGTTTCTAGGTATTCCTTAACCCAGTCAAGCTGACACCTAAAATTAAATCCACTAGTTCAATCCTTATCAATTTGGCAGCCACAGGCATGTCTTCAAACAAGACTTAATTTCCAAATAAAGACAATAGCATGTCTTTATTTGGTTTTGTTTAACATGTATGCAACTGTCCTGTGCTTGTGATTTTCAGGATTTTAGACATTAGGGATTTAGACTTTAGGGTTTTGATCTTTCAGGATTTCAATATTCAGGATTATGGCATCCAGGATTATATCCTCTGGGATCATAATCCAACCCCCTACTAACTTTCTATTTTCAGATCTCCTAGAAATTGTAATCAACCAAAATCCTGGAGAAATAAAAGCTTGAAAGGAACCTAATGTGTGAGGGAAGTGGACCTGAGTGATACAAGGAAAGAAGCATAGCAGACAACACTCGTGTTCTGTCCAGATCTCCTGGGTTTCCTTCCATTCGTTCAGCGTGCCCATTCTCCAGATGCTACAGGTTCTGTTGCTAACAGCTCACACCTGCAATAGTCTCAGGAGGATTGCCCTTGGCAGATTGAAGCAACATCATCAGGAGGTGTCTGGAAGTTATGTACTCATGTCTGTAACAGCCTGTGAACAATGACTGCCTGATGTCTGATATGAAGGTACAAAAAAAGTCTCACTCCCTTGCCACCAGGTAGGAATGATCCCTCAGTACTTCAGAGCTCCTGGACATTTCAGGCTAATGCTATAGCTGACACTATAGACTTGCTTCCCTTGACCTCTTCTGTTTTCCTCATTCCCCCACAGATTTCTCAGGTAATCATGCAATTTCTGTCTTAATAAAATACTTGATTATCTCTGTCCTTCTTTTATAAAGTATTTATAAAAGTTCATTCAGTAATTTCCCGCAATATCTAAAACTGGAATTCTTAGTTCATAATTCTAAGCCTTTTTGCTTATTTGAGAATATATAATGATCCATTTTGCTCAAAGGGAGACTTTAGCAACATTCTTTACCATTCAATTCTAAGAATTAATTTCCATTATGAATTTTTTTGGCCTACAAATACATTTAAAAATTTCCAAACACCCACGGGGTGATTTCTACTTGTCTTTTTGTAACTGATTTTTAAACTTACTTTTATGGCTGTCAGATAAGTATTTTGTATGATACTAACTCAAAAAATTTATTGAGATAAGTTTTATGTATTGCCACAAATATTTTGTGTTGGAAAAGAATGTACATTCTGCAGCTGTTGAATATAGTTTTCATTAAACTTGTTAATTGTGTTGCTCAGATTCTTTACATTCTTGTGTAAGGAATGTCTCTTTGATTTCTTATGTGGAATTAGTTAAAATCTTCCTCTGTGAGGGTAAATTTGTCTCTATATTTTGAACTGTTATTAAATGCATAGAAGTTTAGAATCGTTATATTTTCATAATGGATTAAAACTATTATCATTATGCAGTGACCATCTATATCTCTAGAAGAGCTTTTTGCTTTAAAGTCCACTTTTTTTGGTCTGATATTAGCATAGCTACAACAGATTTCTTTGTTTAGTTTTTTCCCAGTCTATTTTTCCCATGCTTTGACTTTCATGCTTCCAATGTTCCTATGTTATAGATTTATAGGTGAGGCACATACAAAGAGCATAGAGTTGTATTATTTTTAATCCAGTCTGACATCTTTGACTTCTAATTGGAGAGTTTAGACAATTTCTATTAAAATTTGCTGTAATTATTTGCTGTTTATATTTGGTATCGTAGAAATTTTTATTATCAAAATATTCACTGACCCTTCCTAGCAAGGACTGCCTCTTCCCTGCCGAAGTCTATTCCCTGCTATATCCCTGCTGAAGTATAGACTTCCAGCTCCATTAACATGTAAGCCCATTAATAGGCTTGATCATGTGATTTTTTTTTTTAACCAATTAAAACTGAGTAGAGGTAAATGCTCCACTTCTGAGTAGGGCTTTTGTTTTTTTGTTTTGCTTTGTTTTGAGATGGAGTCTCACTCTGTTGTCCTGGCTGGAGTGCAGTGGTGTGATCTTGGCTCACTGCAACCTCTGCCTCCCAGTTTCAAGGGATTTTTCTGCCTCAGCCTCCCGAGTAGCAGGGATTACAGGTGCCCAGCACCATGCCCAGCTAATTTTTGTATTTTTAGTAGAGATGAGGTTTCACCATGTTGGCCAGGCTGGTCTCGAACTCCTGACCTCAGGGGATCTGCCCACCCCAGCCTCCCAAAGTGCTGAGATTACAGGCGTGAGCCACCATGTCTGGCCTGAGTAGAGGCTTTTGAATCAACATTCAAAAGCAGAGTTGTTCTCTGCCACAATACCTGCAGTATTCCATACTGAGGCTGCTCTTTCATTGTGTCCCAGATTGATAGCTAAAGCTAACCGAAGACTACCGTGTGATGTGAGAAATAAACCTTGGATTCCATAAGTCACTGGTATTTGCAGGTGACTTATGATTCTGACCTTATAAAGTCAGAATAATATATTTAAATTTATTTCTACCATATTATTTGCTGTTCTTTACATATTGCTCTCTGCATTCATTTTCTTCTATTATGCCTCCTTCTTGATTGCTCTTTAAATTTTTAAATTCCCTTTCTTCTCTAAGCATTTGGAATTATGTTCTATATCCTTTTAAGTTACTTCCCTATGTATTTTAACTTGTATACCAGTATTTATTAGGATAGGCTATATTATGTACTGGGAAAAAACAATTTCAAATTCTCAGTGGCTTAGACCAACAAAGGTTCCCATTGTTCCTCTATAATATACAGGCGGAAGGAGGATCCAGCATGTGGGAGCATCACCAGTTGTAGCAGCAGAAAGAGAGAACAGACAGTTTGCAGTGGCACTTCAGTGTGTCTGCCTACAAGAGACTTACGTCACTTCTGCTCAAATTTCATTGAACAAAAGTTCCATGATAACACCCAAATTCATGGGAGCAGGGAAGTTCAATCTTCTTGTGTGAGTGGAAGGAGAAGAAAACTTGAAATATTGGTGAAGAGATGTAATGTCTACCACAGAAGATGCCATTCTGCTCACGAAAGTTTTGAGTCACCTTCTCCCATGCAGAACACTCACCTTGAAAAAGGCAACCCAAAAATCCCATCTAGATAGAAGTTTAGCTTCGAGTCAGGTTTCCTCTATATTTTGGAGTAGAGCGGATGCACAATAGTTTCTACATCAGATCTTGATGTGGTGTGTGTTTGTTTTTTGAGACAAGGTCTCATTTGTCACTCAGACTGGAGTGCAGTTACATGGTCATGACCCACTGCAGCCTGATCCTCTCACCTCAGCCTCCTGAGTAGCTGGGACTACATGCATGAGCCACTATGTCTGGCTAATTCACTTTTTTTTAGAGATGGGGTCTTGCTATGTTGCCCAGGCTGGTCTCAAACTCCTAGGCTCAAGCAAGCTTCCTACCTTGGTCTCCCAAAGTGTTCAGATTATAGGTGTGACCCCCCATGCTTGGCCTAGTTACTCTTGATATAAGCCTGTTGAGCCAAAAAGACAGATTGGATTGATTACAAGAACCCAATATACAATGACAAAACAATATAGCATAACCAGAAAAACACTTCCACTTGGAAAAGAAAAACTCTGTGATATGTAACAATCACTGGTACATAACAATTGAAATTCCAGTTGGTGAGTATTGTTAAGACCTCTATCCTTGCGGGGATGGGAAGTTTGTGTGGATATACCTTGATTAAACCTCCTCTCTAGTGGGTGGAGGGAATTATTTTTCCATTATTCTCTGTGGCCCTGACTCTACATTCTGAAAAGTTATTCCTTTTTTATTATCCTTGTTGGCCTCATCTGAAATAGAGGACAACAGAGCTATATGTGGGCTATGCAGCCTTCTCAGCTATTAGCTGTCACCAGGAAAGACTCACCCTTAGGCTCTTTATCATGAGTTATTTTATTGAATGAAGCAGTTCATTGGGTACCACACCCTTAACTTTGGCTTTTTGCCCTGTGTATTAGTCCATTTTTGTGCTGCTGATAAAGACATATCTGAAACTGGGAACAAAAAGAAGCTTAATTGGACTTACAGTTCCACGTGGCTGGGGAGGCCTCAGAATCATGGTGGGAGGTGAAAGGTACTTCTTACATGCCAGCAGCAAGAGAAAAATGAGGAAGAAGCAAAGGCGGAAACCCCTGATAAACCCATCAGATCCTGTAAATCTTAATCACTATCACGAGAATAGCATGGGAAAGACTGGCCCCCATGAGTCATGAGTCCCTCTCACAACACGTGGGAATTCTGGGAGATACAATTCAAGTTGAGATTTCAATGGGGACACAATCAAACCACATTATTCTGCCCCCTCCCCCTCCAAATCTCATGTCCTCACATTTTAAAACCAGTCATGCCTTCCCAACAGTCTCCCAAATTCCTAACTCATTTCAGCATTAACCCAAAAGTCCACAGTCCAATGTCTCATCCAACACAAGGAAAATCCCTTCTGCCTATGAGCCTGTAAAATCAAAAGCAAGCTAGTTACTTCCTAGATACAATGGGGGTACAGGTATTGGGCAAATACGACTGTTTCAAATGGGAGAAATTGGCCAAAACAAAGGGGTTACAGGGTTTATGCAAGTCTAAAATCCAGTGGGGCAGTCAAATTTTAAAGCTCCAAAATGATCTCCTTTGACTCTATGTCTCACATACAGGTCACGCTGATGCAAGAGGTGGGTTCCCATGGTCTTGGGCAGCTCTGCTTCTGTGGCTTTGCAAGGTGCAGCCTCCCTCCTAGCTGCTTTCATGGGCTGGCATTGAGTGTCTGCAGCTTTTCTAGGTGCACAGTGCAAGCTGTAGGTGGATCTACCATTCTGGGCTCTGGAGGATGGTGGCCCTCTTCTCACAGCTCCACTAGGCAGTGCCCCAGTAGGGACTCTGTGTGGAGGCTCCAACCCCACATTTCCCTTCCGGACTGCCCTAGCAGAGTTTCTCCATGAGGGCCCCACCCCTGCAGCAAACTTTTGCCTGGGTATCCAGGTATTTCCATACATCTTTTGAAATCTAGGCAGAAGTTCCCAAACCTCAGTTCTTGACTTCTATGCTCCTGCAGGCTCAATACCACATGGAAGATGCCAAGACTTGGGGCTTCCATCCTTTGAAGCCACAGCCCAAGCGGTACATTGGTCCCTTTCAGCCATGGCTGGAGTGTCTGGGACACAGGGCACCAAGTCCCTAGGCTGCACACAGCACAGGGACCCTGGGCCCAGCCCACAAAAACCACTTTTTCCTCCTGGGCCTCTGGGTCTGTGATGGGAGGGGCTGCTGTGAAGGTCTCTTACATGGCCTGGAGACATTTTCCCCATGGTTGTGGGAATTAACATTAAACTCCTTGCTACTTATGCAAATTTCTGCAGTTGGCTTGAATTTCTCCCCAGAAAATGGGTTTTTCTTTTCTTTTGCATAGTCAGGCTGCAAGTTTTCCAAACTTTTATGCTCTGCTTCTCTTATAAAACTGAATTCCTTTAACAGCACCCAAGTCACCTCTTGAATGCTTTGCTGCTGAGAAGTTTCTTCTGCCAGATACCCTAAATCACCTTTCTCAAGTTCAAAGTTCCACAAATCTCTAGGGCAGGGGCAAAATGCTGCCAGTCTCTTTACTAAAACATAACAAGAGTCACATTTGCTTCAGTTCCCAACAAGTTCCTCATCTCCAGCTGAGACCACCTCAGCCTGGACCTTACTATCCATATTGCCATCAGCATTTTGGGCAAAGCCATTCAACAAGTTTCCAGAGAGTTCCACACTTTCCCACATTTTCCTGTCTTCTTCTGAGCCCTCCAAACTGTTCCAACCTCTGCCTGTTACCCAGGTCCAAAGTTGCTTCCACATTTTCAGGTATCTTTTCAGCAATGCCCCACTCTACTGGTATCAATTTACTGTGTTAGTCCATTTTCACGCTGCTGATAAAGACATAACTGAAACTGGGAACAAAAAGAGATTTAATTGGAATTAGAGTTCCACATGTTCCACCTCAGAATCATGGCAGGAGGGGAAAGGCACTTCTTACATGGTGGCAGCAAGAGAAAAATGAGGAAGAAGCAAAAGCAGAAACCCCTGATAAACCCACCAGATCTTGTGAGACTTAATTACTATCATGAGAATAGCATGGGAAAGACTGGCCTCCATGATTCGATTACCTATCCCTGGGTCCCTCCTACAACATGTGCGAATTCTGGGAGATACAATTCAAGTTGAGATTTGGATGAGGACACAGCCAAACCATATCACCCCGAGATCCCTCCTTAATCCATCTGGTGGTTCTCACAAAGCTATAATGTCTATACTGCTTGACCTCTGCCTTAAGGCTGAGTTGTAATTGGCCTTTGCTACTCAAAGATTTTCTTATATTTATGTTTTACTTTTTGGGGTGGTGAATTAGTTTTCTATCCTTGAAAGCTCATGGATTTTTGTATTCTCTCTATTTGTTTTTATTCCTGTTTGCAAACAAACAAATTCCTTACTGAACTTGGAAATGGCCAAATGCAGCCAACAACAATGCTTCTGTCTCATTTTTCTCTTGCTACCAAGTAAGAAGTGCCTTTTCCCTCCCGCCAAGATTCTGAGGTGAAACATGTGGAACTCTAACTCCAATTAAATCTCTTTTTATTCCCAACACTCACTAGTAAAGTTTTTTTTCCATCCTCTTCCTGTAGAGCTACATATATCTTTATTGGGTACATAATATGACTCCCAAGTTCTGACAGATTACATCTCACCAATTAATTTGGCATTACATCTTTCTCACCTTCAATATACATTTCTTCACTCCTTCCCATATCAATGCTTGTTTCTGTTGGGATAAGGCAAGTTATACTGTCACATGAATAACCCTGAGTTTTCAGAAGGAATTAGATTTCATCCAAGATTTCACCCTGGATTACAGGCTATGAAGGCTCAACAGGAATAGTGCCAGGCTCTGGTAAACGTGGCAGTGAAAGAGAATGGTTACTCAAACTAGGTCTTAAAATACTCTCTGGCATGTGACACTTTCATGCCTCATTGATCAAAGCTAGTTTTTAGGCAAGGCTAACTTCCAAGTAGGCAAGGAAGTCCAGGAACCTGCATGCCCCAAAGGAGAAGAGAACCATAAATATTGAAGGGTAACGTTAACATCTGCAACAACATCTTTAGCCACTTTTAAAATAATATAAGGACATTAGAAGATTTTAATTCTGATTTCTCCTAACTTACATAAAGGTTTCTCAGAATATCAGTTTTATCTTTCTAATTTTTTTATCTCCCTATTAGATATTATTAATATTATTGTCTTCTACAGCCAATCTTTATTTAGATTGATTCTTGTGTTTACCATTTTCCTTCTTCTTCCTTTTTTTTTTTTTTTTTGAGACAGAGTCTCACTCTGTTACCCAGGCTGGAGTGCAGTGGTGCAACCTTGGCTCACTGCAACCTCCGCCTACCGGGTTCAAGCGATTCTCCTGCCTCATCCTCCCAAGTAACTGGGATTACAGGCACCTGCCACCACGCTTGGCTAATTTTTGCATTTTTAGTAAAGACAGGGTTTCACCATGTTGGCCAGGCTGGTCTTGAACTCCTGACTTCAAGTGATCCACCTGCCTCGGCCTCCCAAAGTACTGAGATTACAGGCGTGAGCCACTGTGCCAGGCCGTGTTTACTACTTTCTTCCTTCTCCAATATTACATCATAATGGGTTCAATTTTGTGTGTGTGTGAAATATGCCCTTTAGAATCCTTTCACTGATAGTCTGTTGGTAGTAAATTGTTTATTTTTGTTTGTCTGAAAAGGTTTTATTTCACCACCTTTTCCTTTTTTAAAGTGAGAGTTTATTTTCCTAGGCACTCAATTCTAGGCTTGCATTTCAGATTTTGAAAGTATGATTTTACTGTTCTTGACAGTACCATTGTTGTTGAGAATTCAACTGTAAAATTAACATTTATCTAATCTTCCTTTCCTGTTAGCTTCTTCTTTTCTTTGCTTTTCTGTGGTGCATTATAATTTGTTTGGGTACAGAAGATCTTTAATTTACCCATTTTGGGGTTTGGAAACCTTAAATCTGTAGAATCTTGTCTCTCATCAATCTGGAAAACTTTCAGCCTTCATATCTAGGATTGTTGTCTTCGTCAATTCTGTCCTGAAACTTTGATTAGATGTAAGATAGATCTTACTCTAATGTCTAGGGATTTTTCACCTATCTTGCATTTTTTATCTCTTTGCCTGTCTTTTCTCTATACTGTATAATTTCCTTAGAACCACGTGTCAGGGCCAGGCATGGTGGCTCACGCCTGTAATCTCAGCACTTTGGGAGGCTGAGGCGAGTGGATCACTTGAGGTCAGGAGACCAGCCTGGCCAACATGATGAAACCCCATGTCTACTAAAAACACAAAAACTAGCTGGGCATGGTAGCATACACCTGTAATCCCAGCTACTTGGGAGGCTGAAGCCCAAGAATCATTTGAACCCAAGAGGCAGAGATTGTAGTGAGCTGAGATCATGCTGCTGCACTCCAGCCTGGGAGACAGAGTGAGATTCTGTCTCAAAAAAAAAAAAAGTGTCAAAAAAAAAAACCAAAAACAAAACTATGTGTCAGTTTACTAATTTTGTTTTTAGTTGTATATAATCTGCCATTACACATTTTCATTTTTTTGTTTCTGTGTAAATTGAATTTATATATATTTATATATTATTTAAATGTACATATGATCATATATGTACAATTCAAGTTCTATTTGGTTTTCAAAAAAACTGTCTAGTCATTGTTATTGTTTGTTTCTAACACCTCCAATACTCTCTTGTTGAAATTATAAAACCAAGTTTTATAATATTCTGCCTGATAATACGAGCAGCAGAATTATTTGTTTCATTCTGCTTTTGTTTTTATTGTTGACTTATCCATGAGACTTTGTTTCCTTCTGTATTTTGTAATGTTCAAAAACTCAAGTGGGAATTTTATGAGCCCTAAGTTGAAAATGTATTTTTCCAGAGAGAGTTAGCACGTTTTTACGTCCATGCTTTGAAAATATCACAACTCAGTATCCCCTCAAAATAGATATTGCTCAAAGTTTTTAGTGCCATATAAGTGGTATCAATTTATTCCCCTAAATGGCACAAAGTTTAACTTATGTGTAGGGAAACACAGGGAATTTGTCTCCTCTTCTACCACCATCAAAGGTAAAAGGCAGTTATCCTTGTTATCCTCATCTGTAGGTTATATTTTCTTTTCGTTTACCCTGTTTTTATCCTATGGCTCTCCTAACAACATCTCCTCTTTGGCAAAGCCGAGACATTGCCTACTGTTCCCATCATTTCATGCAGTCATCAAAATATCAGCTCAATTTCACCAGGGATGGACAGATACCTCAGAGAAGGTACCAACTTCAGGGTCGCTTTCCTTTCTGGGTTCCTGCTTTTATTCCACTTTTGGAATAAAAGTGAGAATTTCCTTTGAAAAACGGAACATTAAAATCCTTTTGAAAAAAGTAAGAATTTCCCTTACTTTATCATAGCACATAATTTTTTTCACCCTCCCAATATTTTATATTAAAATTGAATCAAAATATTGGGAGGGTGAAAAAAATTTATGTAGAATTTTGAATTATTTTGCTGCATAAGCTAGGAACTGGACACGATGTCTGCCATAGTGCCAAATATGGAAGTGCAGTTTTCCAAATTTTGTTTTTTCTTATCATTTATTCTGTTATTTTTAAACAAGTACACTAGAAAGGCCATTAGAGAACTGGTGTTTGTTTCACAGAACTTTAAACTACACTGATCTATCCAGGAATCACTGACTTTGATCCTCTAAGAAGAATCTCTAGCACTTCCTGTTCTAAGCAATTACCTTGACCCTCTATTATTTTGTCCATTTCCTTGTTTTTGCCCCCACTTGAATCTAGATTGTACTCAGAGTCTGACCTTTGTCTTTGTTTTTCATTATAAACCAAAAATTGACCACTTTGAGTTGAACACACATGTAACTTTCTGAGTTTTCATATTTTGATACTTCCTGGAATTTGCATTTGTTGACATCATTGATGTTTCTGCTTTTTACGTTCAAAACTAAGCATTCCACTTGAGCAGATCCTGCACCAGTCATCCTACTCTGTTATTAGCTACCCGACTTGTGACCTAGAAAAGCCTTCTCCACTCAAGAAAAGGGGAAAAGTCAGAAAAGCACCACTAGTTTGACCTGTAACCAGTCTTCTGACAGTGATCAAATTTTAGTATCCAAAGCCCAATTTACTTTAAGATTGTTTATTTTACTATTAGCAATATTAGTATTAATATTATGACATCTCTTATTATGTACTATATGTTGATCTATTCATATTCCTACTTCCTATTCCACAAGGGTTCTCAGCCTCTCATCTTAAGTGGCTTCTTTTTCGTTTTTCTTTTGCGACAGTCTTGCTCTGTCACCCAGGGTGGAGTGCAGTGGCACAATCCTGACTCACTGCAACCTCCGCCTCCCAGGTTCAAGTGATTCTCCTGTCTCAGCCTCCCGAGTAGCTGGGATTACAGGCACACGCCACGACACTCGGCTAGTTTTCGTATTGTTAGTAGAGACAGGATTTCTCCATGTTTGCCAGGCTGGTCATAAACTCCTAACCTCAGGTGATCCACCCACCTGGGCCTCCCAAAGTGCTGGAATTACAGGCTCGAGACACTGCGCCCGGCCCTCAGTGGCTTCTTTATAGGTGCTTTTTACTTGAACAGATTTTCCAGACTTTAGCGTTGCAGTTTGTGTCGGTGTTTCTCACATGGTACATAGTTCCAAGGAAACATCTTCTCTTTGTGTGCATATGTTTTTCTCCTGATAAGATACTATGGACAGAGGAATGCAGTACTCTTACCAGATGGGCTTATGCCATGTGACAACTGATAAGCCAGGAAAGGGTTTAGCTTTACACAAGGCAAAAACCTGAGTGGAGGAAGCCATGGTGCTTGGATCAAAATAAGAAAAACAAAAAGTCCAGGATAAACAAAAAGTTTTTTTTACTATCATTTTTCATTGCCCTTTGAACAAAGTCTAGTTACAAAAGGATTCAATAGAAAATGTCTCCTCACCCTAAAAGCCTCCACTGCTTGAACTTTTATTTCCTTCTACCCTGAAGCAGTTGATTGGATTTTATTTATTTATTTATTTATTTATTTTGACAGAGTCTCTCTCTGTGGCCCAGGCTGGAGTGCAGTGGTGCGATCTTGGCTCACTGCAAGCTCCGCCTGCTGGGTTCACGCCATCCTCCTGCCTCAGCCTCCTGAGTAGCTGGGACTACAGGAGTGCATGGCCATGCCCTGCTAATTTTTGCATTTTTAGTAAAGACGGGGTTTCACCATGTTGGCCAGGATGCTCTTGATCTCCTGACCTTGTGATCCGCCCGCCTCGATCTCCCAAAGTGTTGGGATTACAGGCTTGAGCCACCGTGCCGGGCCAATTGGTTGGATTTAGAGTTGTCCTCCCCTCCCTTTGTGGTTTAGACAGCTTGGACCTTAGATACCTGAGGGATAGCCAAGGCACCTGTTGCCTAGAAACGTAGCAGTTTCCACCTCTCCCCAGGCCTAATTCCATTTCTTGGGCTCATCCGTTCTCTGACTCACCACAGGGTACAGGAGGCCTAACCAATTTTCAGTACAAAGGAGAGATTAAGTGAACCACTAAGTGTTTAGTCCAAGCGGGCCTGGATTAAGTTTGCCAATCCTACCACATGGGGGCGTTAGGAAGCAAGAGAGGGGGAGTCACATATGCCTTTCTTTTTTTATTTTTTTTATTTTCACTTTATGTTTTTGAAAGTTTTTTTTTAATTATTATTATTATTATTATTATACTTTAAGTTCTAGGGTACATGTGCATAACGTGCAGGTTTGTTACATATGTATACTTGTGCTATGTTGGTGTGCTACACCCATCAACTCGTCAGCACCCATCAACTCGTCATTTACATCAGGTATAACTCCCAATGCAATCCCTCCCCCCTCCCCCCTCCCCATGATAGGCCCAGGTGTGTGATGTTCCCCTTCCCGAGTCCAAGTGATCTGCCTTTCTAATACGCAATGGCTGCCAACAGTAGCCCAGACAGTATTCCAGAAGTTGACAAAACATAGACGCTCCTCCTTGGGATTGAAATGCATGGGGGGACGGGGTGGGAGAGCGAGAAGGGAGAGTGAAAGAAGAGAATAGAGATTTTCTTTCTACTTCAAAATACATCTTTCCAGTCACTTTGGTAAGCATAAGGGATAATGTAATGTTTAGTAATTTTCTTTTTACTTGAATCTATTTTCTATGTCCTGAAATGTTTGATAACACAGAATTTTTAAATTACTGGATAAATTTCTGGTCAAAGGGTATACTATTATATATTTAATTAAAACACTGTTTTAGAGAGTTGCTTATTTATGATGCGAACACTTGGTAGTTTATTTTCAATCTTTGTCAATTTGATTCTTTATATTTCTAAAATGGTAGTGATTTTGAATAATTTACTGACATATTTATTGCCTGTTTTTATTTCTTTTTTTGAATTTCCATGAGTATCCTTGATGAAGAAACACTTACTTTTTCTGAGTCATTTTGCTCCAGTTTGGATATATAGCATCCCATCACCCTGTCTTAACCCCCAGGATGAGAAAGCATTCGCAAAAGAGGAATTTGTCTCATTGTATTTCTGAAAAGACACTTCCTTTTCTTATGGCGCGTTTTGTTCAAGCTCTCTTTTCTTCTCCCACCTCATAATCCCCCTGGCTCTCTTCTCTTTCTGCCTCACAGGGCTGCCCTTTTGAAGAGTTTGTGGAAACATCTAGGTCAGACCCATTCAGAGTTCTCCAACAGGAAATTGAGCCCAGCACTCTGCTCTGAAAGGTGACCACCTGACAAAGCATCCTCTTCTGTCCTTTCCAGGTCCCCTGGTTTGTGATGCAGAGTCCTTCATTGAGTTTCCAGTGCAACCCTTTCTGATGAATTCACCTCAGAGTCACTTTTACTACCAGGGGATCCATCATACTAAAATGGCACTTAGGAGCTACGTGAGGCAGTGAGGAGGAGGGGAATGGAAAGACTGAGCAGCAAGAAGAGAGGAGGGTGAGGTGGGAACCCTGATGGCTGAGGGGAAAAAGTTAACTGAACTGCCTTGGAAATAAGCTCCACGTATTTTTGGATCAAGCCTCAGTGTTCTATCTAGTGTGTTTGACAGATAGGGTGGATTATGTTTTAACTTTTCTTCCTCTACATGGCATAGTTATTTTTGGGAATAATCATGAAATGAAACAAATAATTAATGGCCAGGAAACTTTAAATAGTGAGCATTTTCTTTTACTGACCCTTGTATGGTCATGTCAGTAAAAATAAATAAATGAAAAAAAAGATGCCATTTCAAAAAAGGAAGAGAGTGAATTTTTTTTCATTGACCTTTTCATATACAATCATACCACTGGAAAAAGTTTTTTAAAAATAAAAAGTAAAATGAATAGAGTAGTATCAAAAGAATAGGGTAGTGAAAAGGTAATAAATTAATACTAGTTAAATATATATTTTTAAAAGACATAGGAAAACTTACTTCATATTGGCCTATCATATAAGTAAATCACGACATTACAGTTTCTGTTTTCTTGAGTTTTAACTTCCACAGATTTGTCCATGACTTCAACAAAATTGATCTTCACATACTTACGCTCGAAGGATAGTACACCCAGATTTATCCATTAATTTTTTATTTATTTTAACTTCAAAAGTTTTGCTAACATGAAAATTGAAGATAATAAAATAGTTAAGAAAAGCTTTACACAAAAGATAAGCAGAGATTCATAAGAATCTAATTTCACAATAAAAATAAAAAATTTCCATGTCTTTATTTTTTCGATATCAACTCTACCAGTTTTGAAATATGTCTATAATCTAAAATTCTAAACACAAATAAAAATATTATCTTATTACAAAGAATAACAGAATTGAAGTAACTCAAGTTTTGTTTCTTTGTCTTTACAATCATTGTACTATAATTGTTTTTTTATTTTTTATTTTTATTTATTTTTTTAAATTTTATTTTATTATTATTATACTTTAAGTTCTGAGATACATGTGCAGAACGTGCAGGTTTGTTACATAAGTATATATGTGCCATGGTGGTTTGCTGCACCCATCAACCCATCATCTACGTTACGTATTTCTCCTTATGCTATCCCTCCCTCCCCTAGCCCCCAAACCCCTGACAGGTCCTGGTGTGTGACGTTGCCCTTCCTGTGTCCATGTGTTCTCATTGTTCAACTCCCACTTCGAGTGAGAACATGCGGTGTTTGTTTTTCTGTTCTTGTGTGTTAGTTTGCTAAGAATGATGGTTTCCAGCTTCCTCCAAGTCCCTGCAAAGGACATGAACTCATCCTTTTTTTTATGGCTGCATAGTATTCCATGGTGTATATGTGTCACATTTTCTTTATTCCATCTATTATTGATGGGTGTTTGGGTTGGTTCCAAGTCTTTGCTATTGGGAACAGTCCTGCAATAAACATATGTGTGCATGTGTCTTTATAGTAGCATGATTTATAATCCTTTGGGTATATACCCAGTAGTTGGATTGCTGGGTCAAATGGTATTTCTGCTTCTAGATCCTTGAGGAGTCACCACAGTATCTTCCACAATGGTTGAACTAATTTACACTCCCACCAACAGTGTAAAAGTGTTCCTATTTTTCTACATCCTCCCCAGCATCTAAAACTCACATGTAAAACGAAAATAGCAAGGATATAAATTTTGTCACACAAAAATGTGTTGCATGTTATAGTTACAAAGAGAGTTATAGGATGTTAATGTTTTCTGGATTATTTAGGAAAGATTTGATAATGGAAGTGAAATTTGATCTTGCCCTAGAAAGTTACTGTAATTCAGTTCAATGGGAAAAGCGATTAGACAGTCTAGACCAATGCAATGGCACCAGCAAAATTACGAACGTGTGCTGTCAGGGGACATAGACTGGATGTGAGGAGACCACCCAATTCCAATCATATTGAATTTGGAAATGAGTATAGAAATGGTTGGATCAGAGCAAGATATTCTTGAGAGCCTATTATTATTTCTCTAAGAAGTTAAAGATCCTTGTTGCTAAGCAGCTAAATCTAAAATTTAGTCACCTGAGAGACAAAAGGGGGAGGGCTTACATTTCCCTTTGTTCTGTGGTCACAGCTGCAAACCTTTGTTCATTAATAAAGGGTGGTACAAACCATCTAGACAGAAAGGGCCATGGAAACTACTCTTTCTTCTGATGGTAAGTCATTCATCAAGTTTGGTTTCAGTTTGGTTGGGACTGAGAGGATTGCTGGGTACAGGACTTTTAGTTTTAAAACCAGGACAGTCCTGGGAAAATCAGAATGAGCTGGTTACCCCAATTGCCAGTAAGGAATAGGTAAAGTAGTAGAAGATGAAGATACAGTTGAGTGTGGGGAAAATTGATAGAAACAGTCCTTATGTATGTGGGAGAGATGACCTGGAACCATGAGGGGTTACTACCTGAATATGGGGGAGGATCACATTTCCACTGAGACTGGAGAGGGAGTGAGGTAGAGAAGAGGTAGATATAGGTGGATTCAGATGATGAAAGGCCCAGAAACCATTCTGCTTTGAATTTGGCATATATATATATACAAACACAACACACACACACACACACACACACATACACATATGCTCAAAAAGGGCAATATGGCATAGGAGGTATATATATATATATATATATATACACACACACACACACACACACCCCATATTTCTGAGAAAGAAATCCATTTTATATTGTGACATTGTGGCCTTACACACACTTACACCCAAATATTTGGCACTGTGTGTTCAAGAGTTGCTAAGGATCTTCTAGGGATGCCTTCTGATATTTCTGTTCTATTCCCTTAAGGAAAACAACTGCAGGCTATAACCAGCTGAATTACTTCCATGACTCTAATGGGACAGATATTAGTGACAGACAGATAGGAAAACAGTGCATTAGGGCATTGGAATAAGAGGGAAGATGGGTAGAGAGGGGTCTTGATGAATTTGAAATAGCTGTGGGGAAAGGAAGAGTTTATCACACATGAATAAGTGGACTGTTGGCTCACTCGACAGTCCACTGATGTTAGAGGACATAGATTTAGAGTGGGACCACCTCACAGTATCCCTAGTAGAATGATGGTACTTCAGGAGCTTTGGTCTCTGTAAGTCCTAGGAATGAAGACAATGAATCTGGTTTACAGATATTTTTGAAGTTATTCTCCTGTTATTGCCTGCTCTCATGCTGAGCTCCAAGAAAAGAATAATATGACACGGGTTTGTGTAGCTTATCAGTCCTTTCCACAACATTATATCTTTGGTTAGTTCTTCCCATTTTCAATCCTCCCATCCACAACAACTGTTACTGCATAATAAGTAGAAAACATATCAAGAGAAATACCGAGAGCAAATCCGACAATTAGATTTTCATCCCAATTCAGAGACATTTGTTCTTGGAAGTTTTGTCTATGAACTTTGCTTTTCTCTTCCATGCTACTTGAACCTCATGGAATAAGGTGCCTAACTTGCAACAGTGAAAACCGCCCGGATGAATCCAACCTCTTTAGGCAAGTTGATGGCAAGGATAATGTTCAGACTGAAACAAGTTTTCCCCATCTTCCAGCATCCACATAGCCAATCTAGGACAAGAAAAGAAAAAAGCCTTAAATACTTAATATTAGAAAGGAAAGGTACTTGGTTAACTAACTCTACTGTGATTGAGAGACAATGAGAATGGATTTTCAGCTGCTGGCACTATACATAAATGATGAAACTCAGAACATTGAGGAAACTCAGAACACGATACATAAACAAGGAATGCAATGCCCAGGAGAATAAAGAAAAGAGCAATATGGCATAGGAGGTTTTGACATATCTGTTGAATTTTATATGTCTATTCCTTAGGCTGGGGGTCCAGGACAAGCCATTTCAGTTCTGATTTCTATGTTCTCTTTCTAAAGCTTTCACAAACACATTGGTTTGTGATTTTTTTTTTTTCAGAGTAGCATTGGTAGCTTTGATGTAGGAGTGGAAAAAGTATGTGAAGAATTAATGCAGTTCCTGCCCATCGCCCATCCCACCCCCTACATTTTGTATTATAATTAGGATTTTAGAGAGTTAAAGATTTTGGCATACAGTGCTTGAAGGGATGAAACTGGTAGCAGAGCTCGAGTGGATTGGAAGACAAGAACATTGAGTGAGATGGGAGACAATGAAAGAAAAAAGTAAGTTCTCTTTGGGTTTGAGAAAGAGGTATAGCAGGAGTAAGGGAGACCTGGGAGAACTAAAATTGTTGGTAAATTGCTTAGGGTATATGAAATTTTTTGTGTGTTGACAAGGTATACATTATGACTGAGTAGGTAGGCTGAGTTACACTGAGTGAGTGGGCTGAATTACACTGAAGACGAATTGAAGAGGTTAAAAAAAAAAACAACTTTAAAAAACCCTGTCTTGTTTTCAGATGGGTTGTCTATATACTTGCTGATAGTACTTTAAGATGAGGGTAGGATTTTTGGTGGAGAGTAATTTTATTAGTCAGGGGCCAAAGCCTTTGAATTTTGTCCAAGAGTGATAAGAGAAATCTAAAAAATAGTGTAGTCAGATATTGCAGGATAAATGATTTGGTGTTGATGTTGTGGGCTGTGGAGAACAGGAACTCTGGACCTTGTGGTACATGTGACTTCTGAGGATGGGGTTTCTCAAGAGGAAGCCTTTAGGCAAGCAGTAAATTCTATTAAAGCTCTGGTTTAAAAAGGTAAGTAGATGTAGGGAGCTTTCTGTGAAGAGGTTCAGGATGGAGTTGGTTCATTCTCTCTCTCGCTCTTTCTCTCTCTCTCTGCCTGTCTCTCTCCCTCTCTCTCTCCCTCCTTTTGTCTTTAAAGGAAGACTCTGGAAAGCACAAGGGAAGTTATAAGAAGAGAATATAAGGAAACTTGAATCAGGGCAAAGAAAGCATTGATTAGAAATGGATTCAAAATCCAGGAGATGATTGGTGTTGGGTCAGGCATGTTCATTTGTATATCTTCTATGTAAGTCTTCTTAGATTAGCTTGATTTAAATGCTTTTCCTTTTTGTTCTTATAAGAAATGGCACCTACCTTCATCAATACATTGATCACAGTCAGAGATGAAATTAAGTTTTTGGGCCTCATGCACCTACAAGATGAGGGCCCACTTTGCGAAAAACAATACCAAGTTACAATTGCAGAAAATAAGTATGAAAATGAGGATCTATTTAGCATAAGAAAGAAGCCACAACAAATTATAAATATTAAAAGGTTGAAAACGCCATAAACGTCACAAAATTTAATCCCCTCATATTTATACTAATCAACTTCCTGACTCACTTCCGTGATACCTTTTCCCTACAGTTTTCAAATTGCTTCTTATTTAATTGCCTCCCTTAAGAGAATTATTTTGTTATAATTTCTATGGCAAGAACTGAAAGGCATTTGCCTTTCCCTAGTATGTTTAATAGAAATTTAGTTTGTATTATTAATAGTTTAGAAAAGAAAATTCAGCTTCACAGCTTGTTATTGGTAATGAAATAAATAATAAAATTTACTATCGTCAAATTTTAGAAAGCCTTTATTAAATCTTTTTTTGTATGAGTTATAGTATTTCAGGGTTTTTCAGTTTTAATATTTCTGATTTTTCTTGCATAGTGACTAATTTTGATCTCTTGTAATTTGAGGAGTTTCATAAAGTCCATTACTGAGCCCCTTTCAGGGTCTTTATGGAGATCAGTACAACGAAGATTCCTGAATCATAGACTATGTTATCTTCAGATTAATCTGGTCTTGATCATATTATAATTACCTGTTTATTTGTTTGTTTCTACACATGCTCAGTGCTTATTAGCCTCACTTTTGACAGTTTTGAGACTATGATGAAATATATGGACACTCTCGTCAGCAAAAAAAAGGCACAAAATATATAAAATATCGAATACAATATTAAAGGCCTCCTAAAGCTTATTCTTGCTCCTGCACTAAATTGATGATTTATTTAATGCTCTGTATTTTTGTTTCTTTCTCTAATATCTAGCACATGTCCTGCACTTTGTATGCTTCAAACACATAAAGACTTGTTTAATAGAAAAAGAAATGGATGAGTGTTGCCAGCCAGATTGTATGACAGGTGCAGAAATTCTCCACTTTCAAAAACTGTTGGTAAATATATTTGAGCAAACATTGGGACTCTTCCCTGGCAATCCTAAAATGCCAGACTCTCCAACGGTTTTGCCCTAATAAGACAAGAGTTCCTTTTCCCAAGACCTTTAAACTGCACAGATTCTCATTTTCTCTTCTGAAAGCTTTTGCTTTTGTCTTTGGGACTCTCCTGTCAGTAACTGGGGAGAAAAACATTATGTTCTCCATACCCTTAAAGGATGTCAGTGTTTCATGAATTTTTTTCTTTTCCTAAAATTATAATACAATATGAATACATTTTAGTAGCATTAATTTATAAGGCAAAACACTTCACCACCCTTCCTCTCTTTTTTCATTTTTCATTGTACACACAACTATACAACACATTATAGAGGATACTAAAATAAATGAAAATCATAAACCATGCAGTCAAGAATCTTGCAGTCTAATAAAATTATGAGTAAAGATGAACACAATGAGGAATAGTAAATAACTTTGAGATAAAGAAACTAAAGTGTATCATAAAACTGATGCAACTTGACACAGAATTACAATTGTTTTTGATGTCTCCAGTTTTGAAACTCAAAGGAGACACTATCAATAGTTATCGCAAGGGCAACAGGTATAAACTAATATTATCTTGGACAAATTGAGATATAGAGTCACCCTATTCTTAAGTTTCTTTACTTCTGCTTTTACTTTTTATTATGGACGTTTTCATACTGCCTGTAAAGATTGAGATAATTATTTAAGTACCCATCTTCCAACTTCAGCTATTATCACCACGTGGCCAATGTTGTCTTCTCTATATCCCCAAACTCCCTACCTCATTTACTAAAAGCAAATCCAAAGCATTTTCTTGATACATCAACCAGTTTTTCACTACTCCATTCTTTTTCTCTCCTGATTTCCTTACTTATCACCTTTCCAACCCATATTTTTATTTTTACTTCCAGCACTGCAGTTCTGATCTAACTCTGCCAGGACACAGATCCATAGGGTCAGCCCTGCATCCTGAGCAGCTTAGAGGGAGGAGCCAGACCAGAAGTGCCTCACACCTTGTCCTCTTCTGCTCTGGACAGATGGCTCCATGACGACAACTTCATAATGGCAGTGGATGGGACACTAGTGTACATCAGGGTCGCTCTTCTGCTGCTCTGGCTTGGGGTGTTTTTGTCCATTTCTGGCTACTCTCAGGCTGGGCCCTCCCAGCATTTCACTTCCCCAGAAGTGGTGATCCCCTTGAAGGTGATCAGCAGGGGCAGAAGTGCAAAGGCTCCTGGATGGCTGTCCTATAGTCTGCAGCTTGGGGGAAAGAGACACGTTGTTCACATGAAGGTCAAGAAGCTCTTGGTTTCTAGACACCTCCCAGTGTTCACCTACACAGATGAGCATGCCCTCCTGGAGGATCAGCCCTTCATCCCAGATGACTGTTACTATCATGGTTACGTGGAGGGGGTCCCTGAGTCTCTGGCTGTGTTCAGTGCTTGTTTTGGGGGCTTTCGAGGGGTATTACAAATAAATGGCCTCACTCATGAAATTGAACCCATCAGGCACTCTGCCACATTTGAACACCTGGTTTATAAGATAAACAGTAATGAGACACAATTCCCAGCTATGAGATGTGGCTTAACAGAGAAGGAAGTAGCACGCCAACAGTTGGGATTTGAAGAGGCTGAAAACTCAGCTCTGGAACCAAAATCTGCTGGTGACTGGTGGACCCATGCATGGTTTCTGGAGCTAGTTGTTGTGGTGAACCATGATTTCTTCATTTACTCTCAAAGCAACATCTCAAAGGTACAAGAGGATGTATTTCTTGTTGTCAGCATGGTGGATTCCATGTATCAGCAGTTATGTACTTATATAATGTTGATTGGAATTGAAATTTGGAATCAAGGAAATATTTTCCCAATGACAAGCATAGAACAGGTCCTGAACGATTTCTCTCAATGGAAACTAATCAGTCTTTCCCAATTACAGCATGATGCTGCACATATGTTCATAAAAAATTCACTTATAAGTATACTTGGTCTAGTCTACATTGCAGGAATATGTCGTCCACGTATTGATTGTGGAGTTGATAATTTTCAAGGAGATACCTGGTCTCTTTTTGCCAACACTGTGGCCTATGAGTTACGTCATTCTTTGGGTATGCAGCATGATGAAGAATTCTGTTTTTGTGGGGAAAGAGGTTGTATCATGTGTACTTTTAGAGTGCCAGCAGAGAAATTCACCAATTGCAGTTATGGTGATTTTATGAAGACCACCTTAAACCAGGGATCATGTCTGCATAATCCTTCAAGATTGAGGGAAATTTTTATGCTAAAGCGCTGTGGGAATGGTGTGGTTGAAAGAGAAGAGCAGTGTGACTGTGGATCTGTACAGCAGTGTGAACAAGATGCCTGTTGTCTGTTGAACTGCACTCTGCCTGGGGCTGCCTGTGCTTTCGGGCTTTGTTGCAAAGACTGCAAGTTCATGCCATCAGGGGAACTCTGTAGACAAGAGGTCAATGAATGTGACCTTCCAGAAAGGTGCAATGGAATATCCTATCAGTGTCCAGAAGATAGATATGTGCAGGACCGTATCCCCTGTAGTGATAGTGCCTACTGCTATCAAAAGAGATGTAATAACCATGACCAGCATTGCAGGGAGGTTTTTGGTAAAGATGCAAAAAGTGCATCTCAGAATTGCTATAAAGAAATCAACTCTCAGGGAAACCGTTTTGGTCACTGTGGTATAAATGGCACAACATACCTAAAATGTCATATCTCTGATGTCTTTTGTGGGAGAGTTCAATGTGAGAATGTGAGAGACATTCCTCTTCTCCAAGATCATTTTACTTTGCAGCACACTTGTATCAATGGCATCACCTGCTGGGGTATTGACTATCATTTAAGGATGAACATACCTGACACTGGTGACATGAAAGATGGTACTGTGTGTGGCCCAGGAAAGATCTGCATCCACAAGAAGTGTGTCAGTCTGTCTGTCTTGTCACACGTCTGCCTTCCTGAGACCTGCAATATGAAGGGGATCTGCAATAACCAACATCACTGCCACTGTGGCTATGGGTGGTCCCCTCCCTACTGCCTGCACAGAGGCTATGGGGGTAGTGTTGACAGTGGCCCAGCATCTGCAAAGAAAAGAGGATTTTTGCCACTGATTGTGATTCCTTCTTTGTCTGTTTTGATTTTCCTGTTTACTGTTGGGCTTCTTATGTATCTACGACAAAAGAAACTAAGTCCCAAAGAAACTAAGGCTCATTCATCAGGTTAAGAAAATGTCTCTAATTTAATATTCCATGCATTATTACATTTTAGTCTCTTGGCAGTAGAAATGGTAGTACATCCCTGAAACTGAGCACATTTTTTACCATTTCCAGAAAGCTGCAAAGATCTTCCCTTACGTCAGAACCACAAGCATTGTCATTAATTGCAGGTTATTCTTAACTTGTTTCTATTGTTCATTGTTTTAAGCAGCAAATAAAGCTACATCCTTCCCTCCCTTTAGTTCTTTTTGTGTTTCTCGTGCTTAGAGATGACTTATGGGAAAGGCATGAGATGTGTCTGCATCAGAGTGTCCAGGGGTGAGGTTTACCTCTCTACTGACATTATCAATGTGGGAAAATTACTTACCTTTTCTGACATTTTGCTTCAAAATCTAAAAGGGGATAGGGGTGATAATAATATTTGTCCCACTCAAGTCTTTGGGTTTATTTGGTTACCAAAAGAAACAAATAAGTGAATTTTTTTAAGTATAAAAAATTGTTGTTTGTCTGATAAAAGCTCTTGACTTGCTCCCTGTGTGCTTCCTAGCTCTTTGTCTTAATTTGGCAGTTTCGATATCCTTTTGGAGCATTTGCTTTGCATACCAAAATATAATCTCCATGAGGATGGGGTAGTTTTTATCTGTTTTGCTCACCATTGTGTCCTCAATAGCTTGAACAGTGCACAGTGCTTACTACACAGTAAATACTTAAATGAAGCAATGAATTTCAATGGAGTATTAAATACATGAATTAATTATGAAAAGTAAAAATAATATTTTGCTACCTTGAGGATGTCATTCTGATCCTCTCTTTTAACTACTGGAACTCTTGCTCAAAAATAAACTTTGAATATTTAAAATGTGTTTATTTAAAATGCTGCTGTTTGAACGTGGCACACTTTGCTGGTTTTTCGTCCTCCAGTGTATCTTCCCCCCAGTCTATTCTCTGTGTTTTTGGAAAGCCTGTCTCTTGAAAACACAGAGTGAATCAGATACCCTTTGTACTGATCAGTTAACTTCTGAATGGCACTCTGTAAATTCAGTCAAACAACTTTTTGGATATCATTTTTCATTACACTTGCCAACTTTGTGTCTTCTACCTGTTTTATGTTTACAATATATTTGGCTGTGTCATTCTCTGCATATCTGTACATGAAATCCCCATTCCCAAAATGCTGTTTACCACACTGCCCCTACTCTCTTGCCCTGGAAAACTCCTATTTTCTCTCAATAGAGGTTAAATGTTATATCTTCATAGAAGCATTCCTTATGAAATGGTAAGTGTTCCACTTGTGTGCCCCGTTACTTTGTAGTCACACTTTTATGGTTTGATGACTTCTAGGAATAGAGATGGAGAGGGTCCAACGATGTGTTAGCAAAGAGAAGCAGAGGACAGCTACTGGAGCCACACAAGGAGGGAGGAGTGAACCAAGAATGCAATCTGGTCAAATCAGAGAAAGCTCTACATGTTGTAAGTGTACACATCCATATGGAGACAAAAGATAGCTGCTCCAGTTTATTGATTCTTTTTTGAAATGGTTTGTTCCCACAGAAATACAAACTACTATCAGAGAACACTAGAAACATCTTTATGCAAATAAACTAGAAAATCTAGAAGAAATGGATAAATTCCTGGCCATACACAACCTCCCTAGTCTAAACGAGGAAGAAGTTGAATCCTTGAATAGACCAACAACAAGTTCTGTAATTGAGGCAGTAATTAATAGCCTACCAACCAAAAACAGTCCAGGACCAGATGGATTCACAGCCTAATTCTACCAGAGGTACAAGGAGGAGTAGGCACTATTCCTTCTGAAACTATTCCAAACAATAGAAAAAGAGGGATTCCTCCCTAACTCATTTTGTGCAGCCAGCATCATCCTGATACCAAAACCTGGCAGAGACACAACAAAAAAGAAAATTTCAGGCCAATATCCCTGATGAACATCAATGCAAAAATCCTCAATAAAATACTGGCAAATTGAATCCAGCAGCACATCAAAAAGCTTATCCACCACAATCCAGTCGGCTTCATCCCTGGGATCCAAGCCTGGTTCAACATATGCAAATCAATAAACATAATCCATCACATAAACAGAACCAATGACAAAAATCACATGATTATCTCAATAAATTCAGTAAAGGCCTTTGACAAAATTCAACACCCCTTCAAGCTAAAAACTCTCAATAAATTAGGTATCGATGGAATGTATCTCAAATTAATAAGAGATATTTATGGCAAACCCACAGCCAGTATCATACTGAATGGGCAAAAGCTGGAAGCATTCTCTTTGAAAACTGGCACAAGACAAGGATGCCCTCTCTCACCACTCCTATTCAACATAGTATAGGAAGTTCTGGCCAAGGCAATCAGGCAAGATAAAAAAATAAAGCGTATTCAAATAGGAAGACAGTAAGTCAAATTGTCTCTGTTTGCAGATGACATGACTGTATATTAAGAAACCCCATCATCTCAGCCAAAAATCTCCTTAAGCTGATAAGCAACTTCAGCAAAGTCTCAGGATACAAAATCAATGTGCAAAAATCACAAGCATTCCTACACACCAATAACAGACAAGCAGAGAGCCAAGTCATGAGTGAACTGCTGTTCTCAATTGCTACTAAGATAATAAAATACCTAGCAATACAACTTACAAGGGATGTGAAGGACCTCCTCAAGGAGAACTACAAACCACTGCTCAAGGAAATAAGAGATGACACAAACAAATGGAAAAACATTCCACGCTCATGGATAGGAAGAATCAATATTGTGAAGATGGCCATACTGCCCAAAGTAATTTACAGATGCCATCCCCATCAAGCTACCATTGACTTTCTTCACAGAAGTGGAAAAAACTACTTTAACCTTCATATGGAACCAAAAAAGAGCCTGCATAGCCAAGACAATCCTGAGCAAAAAGAACAAAGCTGGAGGCATCACGCTATCTCACTTCAAACTATACTACAAGGCTACAGTAACCAAAACAGTATGGTACTGGTACAAAACAGATATATAGACCAATGGAACAGAAGAGAGGCCTCAGAAATAACACCACATATCTACAACCATCTGATCTTCGACAAATCTGACAAAAACAAGCAATGGGGAAATGACTCCTCATTTAATAAATGGTGTTGGGAAAACTGGCCAGCCATCTGCAGAAAACTGACACTAGACCCCTTCCTTATACCTTATACAAAAATTAACTCAAGATGGATTAAAGACTTAAATGTAAGACCTAAAACCATAAAAATTCTAGGAAAAAATCTAGGCCATATCATTTAGGACATAGGCAAGGACAAACACTTCATGTCTAAAACAACAATAGCAATGGCAACAAAAGCCAAAATTGACAAACGGGATCTAGTTAAACTAAAGAGCTTCTGCACAGCAAAAGAAACTATCATCTGAGTGAACAGGCAACCTACAGAATGGGTGAAAATTTTTGCAATCTATCCATCTGACAAAGGGCTAATATCCAGAATCTACAAATAACTTAAACAAATTTACACAAAAAAACCATCAAAAAGTGGGCAAAGTGTATGAACAGACAGTTCTCAAAAGAAGACATTTATGCAGCCAACAAATATGTGAAAAAAATTCTCATCATCACTGGTCATTAGAGAAGTGCCAATCAAAACCACAATGAGATACTATCTCACACCAGTTAGAATGGTGATCATTAAAAAGTCAGGAAACAACAGATGCTGGAGAGGATGTGGAGAAATAGGAACGCTTTTACACTGTTGGTGGGAGCGTAAATTAGTTCAACCATTGTGGAAGACAGTGTGGCGATTCCTCAAGGATCTAGAGCTAGAAATGCTATTTAACCCAGCAATCCCATTACTGGGTATATACCCAAAGGATTATAAATCATTCTACTGTAAAGGCACATGCATACATATGTTTTTTGTGGCACTATGTACAAAAGCAAAGACTTGGAACCTATCCAAATGTCCATCAATGATAGACTGCATAAAGAAAATGTGGCACATATACACCATGGAATACTATGTAGGCATAAAAAAGGATAAGTACATGTCCTTTGCAGGGAAATGGATGAAGCTGGAAACCATCATTCTCAGCAAACTAACACAGGAACAGAAAACAAAATACTGCATGTTGTCTCATAAGTGGAAGCTGAACAATGAGAACACATGAACACAAGCAGGGGAACACCACATACTGGAGTCTGTCGGGTGGTGGAGGGCTAGGGGAAGGATTGCATTGCAAGAAATACCTAATGTAGGTGACGGGTTGATGGGTGCAGCAAACCACCATGGCACATGTGTACTGATGTAAGAAGACTGCGCGTTCTGAACATGTACCCCAGAACTTAAAGGATAGATAAACCGTTGAAGTTGGTTATAGTTATATTTATCAGCCTATTGTTCTTTTATATTTGCTGTGTTTTGTATTTCTGCTTGAGATTACATTGAAATAATCCACTTTTTCTGGGTTTATATTGGTTTCAGCTTTTATGCTTAATTCTGGAATTTATTTTGCTATAAGGAATGAGATAGGTATCTAATCGTATACTTTTCCAAATGGGTAGCCAGTTGTCTTGATACACTTTATAGAATAAATCCTTTATCAGTGCTTTGCTGGTAAATTGGGATCCTGTATTGTATTTTAAAGTTAATTTGTTAGAGTCACCTTATTTTACTTGTAAATTTTTACAAGAAGCAGTGCATTTTACAATATTCTTATTTTAAGAAAAGATGTATAGTTATTTTATATTCGTTGAGTTAATTAGAGCTCTATCAGTCAATTATATCAGGATTGGTGGGTAGAATTAACAAGCATAGAGTCTTTTTATAACAAGCATAGAGTCTTACCTCCTGTTTTAATTGGGATTGCCCAAAAAGCAGACCCAGAGACAAGGATTTAGGTAGAGTTAGTTTTTGGGGGGAAGCACAAAACAGGGTAGACAAATGAACAAGTTTTCTCTGTGTACAACTGGAGCCATCCCTGTGCACTTTCTGAGAAGTCATGTGAAACACAACTTTGATTAATACTCCATGGTTCAGGAGAAAGCTGTAAGGAAAAGAATATCTGAGATATAAGCACGTGAAGTGGTAAACTCTCAGAGCATGGAGATTGTCTACTGTGGCTGCAAGTGAACTCAAGTGGGACGAGAAGATGTAGGGTGGGCTTTTAGCATCTACTGTACCCAGGTTCCTTAGAAAACCTATGCTGAGGCAAGGATTAAATCTAAATGGTTTACTTGGAAAATACAATCCTAGGGAAATGAGTGTAAAAGTAAACGTATTTGGGGCTGGAAAGTCTGGTACAGCAGATGCTGGTGGTACCTGCCTGTATCCCTTAGGCTGAACCTTGAGGCTGTCTGTAGCATGGATGACAAGTCCTATACACACTAATGGCTTTCTGCTTTACGGGCGTGTGCTCAGTGCACTCATGGAGGAAGCTGGAAACAAGAAGGAGTTAAATCATCTGAAAGCAACTCTGGACCAATGAGAGATGTTGTGTGAATGAGCATGGTAGTTTCCCCAGTCCTCATGGGACTTCTATGTGGTGTTGGGGTCCAAGACAGGGTGTACATTGTTAGTATAACAGGAACTGGTTCTCTCTACCTTCCCTAAAACAAACAAACAAACAAAAACAAAAACAAACAAACCCAAACAAACAAACAAAAAAACCCAAAACCCTTTTCTTTTCTTCACAAAGTCCTCTTTGTTCTTTGAGCACTTATTGAAAAAGCTGACTGGAGACTATCTCAGTCTGTTCGGTTCTCCCTCTGATCCTCCACTATGGACTTTCTTTCAAACTGTGTCTTATTGTTATTAACCTTTACTGTTTTCTTAACAGTTTAGGCACAGAACTAACATCGCTTTGCACGAGTTTTCCAAACCCTGGCCACGTGAACTAAGCCATCTGATTGCTGGTATATCAGCATCTAGATTATACAAAATTATCTGAACTTATTTTCATTCCTGCTGATGCAAGTGCCTGGTGGGTCAAGTCCGGAGCATGGACGCATGACAAGGTATGGCTTCCATGAAAAGAAAACAATGTCACACTACCTCTCTTTTTGGTGAGTTGGACACCTGTGTAGAAGGTTGAGGAATGTCGCTTGTTTAAGTAAAGATATTAGAAGGGGATTTTTCCCTTTGTACTGAAAGCAGAGATGATGCAGGATCTTTCACAGGTAACTTCCCAAGGCAGTAGCACAATCAAACCCTGTGACTTGATGCCACAGATGGCACATAAGCCTCTCACGAAGGTCATAAATGATCCTGACACTCTTATGGTACAAACACTTGCCACATCACCAGATGTTATGGATGGCCCAGAAGTCAGCCCTGTGCAACTTGGATTTGCTCACTTGCTCTCCTCATTAGACTGATAGGCACCAAAGATTACATGGTGATAGCATGGTGAGTATTCAAAAAATGTGGAATAACTTGGCCAGGTGACAAAATCAAGCCCTATAGCTGCCAAAACCAAACTAAAGATCTCCTATATCTGATATTGTGCAATCTGTTCTGCTCCTATGGACTGACAGGGACACATACAGATTCACAGATGCCAATATGACAGAAGACCAGGCACAACAAACCCCAATCTGTTGGGTCACAAATTTGACTCTGATATTATTTGTGAACCACACTGGTCTTTTTATCTTGTGTGGTGACAAGGTCTATGAAGGGTTCTCACCTACATGGTCAGAATGATGGGGACTCAGATACCCAATGCCTTTGTCACCAAGTACTCCTCCTTCAATGCCAGCCAAATTATAAACTTGGGCTCCTTTGTTTATAAAGTAATGCCACACAAGCGTACTAAATGAGATGTTAGAGAAAATCCCCTTATATGTCACAATTCTAGTTCCTTTCCACGCTGAGATTCATTTTCCCAGGCTTTGGAACTTATGAGAGGGAAAGGAAAATTCTCAATGTTTCCATGGTAATAGAACAGGAGTCAGTATTACTATGCAAGCACTGAGAAGACTCCAATCAGAAGTTAACAGTTTAGCCTCTGTTGTACTTCAGAATCACCATGTCCTGGATAGAATGACAGCCCACAAAGGAGGAGCTTGTGCAATCGTTGGTGAGGAACGCTGCTTATATGTAAACCACCAGGGACAAATAGAATCTAATCTGAACTTTTTGAAAGACAAGATAAACACTCTTCGTCATATAAATGAAGCTAAACCATTCAATTGGCCTGACCCATTGTCAGGGATAGGAGACTGGTTGAATGGAGTATGGGTAAACGTGTTTAGATTGTGCTTTTCTGCTTATTAATTCTCCTTCTAATCTGTGTTCTTCTCTCCCTTTGCAGATCCCTTGCCACTCAGCTGCTAACACAACTCTTCTCTCCACAAATACCAACTCAGCTTTTAATTTGAAACTGTTACGGAAGTTTCAGACAGGAAAAATAAAGGAGTTAAAAGTGTGCCACTCTAAAATATGCCAAATTAGTGTATTGATTACTTCAAGCTCAAAGCACTTTGGAAACTGTAGTTCCAGAAGTGACTATCTGACCTGCCTTTTCCTGCATATAGCAAGCCATAAAACTTCCATGGAGAAAGATGCCTTCCCTGTGCCAGGACAAGAAAATAACCATATCCCCAGGGTTGGAAATTTTTGCTGCAGTAGACCTGTACAAATAAACTAAAGTAACTCTTATCTCCCACTAGCTTTATAACTCCTCCTTGACACTCCACACCAATACATCTCCTAGTGACTTCCCTGGAATTCACTGTCCCTAGCTTAGATCTTTTTGTGTCATGGCCCCAGTCCCTGTTGGATGGAACAAAGGGGGATGAACAAAGACAAAGACAAAAGAGTATATTTGGATGATGGGGTCAGGGGGCTCCTTGCTTTTAGTGAACAAGGGCCCTGAGCTTATAGCTTCCTTCATATTTATTGAGAAAAGGAGATAGGGAGAAGGAGGTGGTTGTCAGTAGGCTGCTTGACTCGGTGCAGGCCTGCACCACTGTATTCTCTGAACAGTAGTCTTTAGATGTTCCAGTAGATAACCTCAAGGACAACGGTACCAGGGAGTGATTGCACTCAGCATACCTTCTGGTGGCTGTGAGTTTGCCCACATCCTGCATTCATGATAAACAGTTTGTTGTTTGATCATATAGCCTCCAGTGGAATGCTGAGTAGGTTACAACCCACAGGCTTTTGGCTCTCTATACTTTTGTCTTGTCATTTCTTCACAAATTTATTGTTCTTTTTCTAAAAGTATAAAAACTTTCTGCTTTGACCATTATTTTGGGTCTTCTCACTCTTGAAAAGATATCCATGTATATGAATTCTCCAGGGGCACACAAACAGGTGGCCATAGTGGCAGAGATGGAGGTACATTGGGCTCAATAGCATGGACTCCCACTTGCCAAGGGAGTTAATCAAGACACTTCTGTCATGAATGTCCAACTTGCCAGTGACACAGATCAAGGCTGAGTTTCTGGGAAGGTGCTAGTCTTCAAGGAAAACAAACAGTGAAATAGTGAGACATTGACTACTTTGTGCCCCTTTTATCCTGGGAGGGCCAGCGATTAGTTCACACAAGAAAATATACATATTCTAGTTATGATATTGTCTATAGAGCTTGAGCCAGCACCACTACTGTGGGCATATGGATTGTAAGATCTTTAAGCATGGAGTCTCATACAACTTGGCATATGAATAGAGGATTCATTCACCCTTTAGTGTATGAGGTGCAGGAATGGTACATAGCAATGAATTATATTGTTTGTATTATATATTCAATATTTAGTAGCATCTATTCTCCTAAAGTGCTTAGAATGGCCTGCAGAAGGCAGAGCCAGAGTGCCAGCTCAGAAACAATATTCTGAAAGAATTGAGTGCCAGCCTTCACAATGCATTGTGTATATTAAGTCAGAGATTCCTACATGGTGTTGTATATGCAATAGAAAGAATATATGGGGCCCAGAGCCAAGGAAGAGAAGCCGGGTGGCCTCACTTATCATCACACTTGATGATCCACTGATCTGCTTCCCTCCTTGCAACTACCTGTTCTCTAGGCAGGTCTTGGTCCACAAAGAGAATGCATCTTTGCCAGAGGACCCAGCATAAGTTCCATAGACCTGCAAGCTGCCCTCAGGGAATCTGGGACATCTTCTGTTCAAGGACCAGCAGGTAAAAAGAAGAGTCATTTTGGCAGGAGTAATTGACCCTGAAGAGCAGGGGAAGGTAAGGCTGCTGAGCCCCAGTAGAGGCATGGAGGGTTATATGGAGAAACTAGGGGATTCACTTGGGAGCCACTTGGAACCACCCAATGCAATGGTAACTGCAAACGGATATGTGCAGCAGTGTTGACCTCCCGGGATGAAGGTGCAAAAGATTTAAAACAAACATTAGCAAGTGCTCTGGGTCCTCCCTGACTGCCACTTTTGTCCTTTTTATTTTTCCTTCTTCTCTTTATTTTTTTAAAGTTAAAACAAAATTAATGTTATAAAGATGGGGTCTTGCTTTGTTGCCCAAGCTGGTCTTAAAGTCCTGGGCTCAAGTATTCCTCCCACCTTGGCCTCCCAAAGTGCTAGGATTATAGGCATGAACAACCATGCCCAGCGCCCTCCCCCAACCCATTTTTTAAAAAACTATATACCTCTCACAGCCCATGGCTATCCAAAAACCCACAAGGTTTGTAAAGACGGTTCTCAGAATTATTGTTCTGTTGGTTATTAGACTCCAAAGAAGGTACAAGTAAATATGAATAGTCTCCATCTATGGGTTTTGGTTAAGGTGAACACTGGTGCTAAAATTGAAAGGACAAGGACAGCTACTCAGAACGTTCCCATCTTGTAAAAACCTTGACCCTGCTTCACTTGTGACATCACCTGGTCTTCAGGTACTCCCTCATGTAGTTCAATTGAATAAAGCCTTTAACCTCTATGTGAGTCACTTTAAAAAACTTATATAATATATATGTTTAATAATTTTGTGTTGTTACTTGGAATAGTTTTGTGCAAAACGCCAACACTGCCCAGTTTTGTGCCAAAGACAGCATTATCAAAGAACCCTAATTTCCGTGAGTGGAATGGTCAGCCATGCTGTTGGTATCTGATTCTTTTTTTCCCTCATTTTTATTTTTGTTCTTGATTTCCAACTTTTATTTTAAGGTCAGCGGTAGAGGTGCAGGATAGGCTATGCAGGTTCATTACATGGGTAAACACTGCCATGGCAGTTTGCTGCACAGATCGTCCCATCCACCTGACTTTCTTTCATAGCATGGTGGTTGCATGCTTTGACTTTTTTCTAGGTACCCTTTTGTCAGACTGAAGTCAGCATTTTCCTTCCATCTTTCAGAGTTCTGTAGATGAGCAGAGAGTTTAGGTAACTTTCCTAAGGTGGGAAAAGACTCTTCTATTATCTCAAATTTCTTCTACTATGGAAACTCCTATTCAACCCAAACACCTGGTCAGATCTGTGTAGACATATGGTCTGGTGCAATGTTGATCAATCTGTTAAATTCTTAAGTGGCGTGATTTCATCAGGTATAAATTTGAACTGGAGTGCCTTTGGTAACTTGGGGCATGTCAAACCTGTGCATTTTTGTGTCACCTTAGAAGAAAAGGGTAGCAGAATAGCTGACACTCCACAAATAACTTACTTTATTTGGTATGAAGAAACCAAGAAAAGAAATACTTTGAACAATCTCTAGTCTTGAGTCCTGTTTTCAAGAGCTTCAATGATCTTCCTTTCCCAAAGGCCTCCTCCCTTCTGTCTACCTCTATTTATGCCTCTGATTCTCACCTCCCTTCTATCCTGATCCCTATCTTCTTGAAGTCCCCCATGCTTCGCTTCTTCCACATCTCCACCTCCCTTGTACTATTTGACCTGGAACATCACCGCTTGTTGGATATGACAAGCCTTAAAAACAAGAGAAAAGTTTTTAAAACACACACACACAGACACACTGACACATACACACATACGCTGTCACTCTGTTACCCAGGCTGGTGTGCAGTGGTACAGTCATGACTCACTGTAAGCTCCAGCTCCTGGTCTCAAGTGATCCTCCTGCCTCAGCCTCCCAAGTAGCTGGGTCTATAGGGACACACTATTCCAGCGGGCTGATTTTTAAATTCTTTTAGAGACGGGGTCTTGCTATCCTGCTCAGGTTGGCCTTGAATTCCTGGCTTCAAGTGATCTTCCTGCCTCAGCCTCCTGAATAGCTAGGACTACAAGCATGCACCACCATGCCTAGCTAATTTCTTTATATTTTGTGTTGATAGATTCTCACTATGTTGCCCAGGCTGGTCTCAAACTGATACTCCCTCCTCATACTCTGGAATAGCTAGGACTACAGGTATGTGCCACCATGCCTGGATAATTTTTTTTTGTTTTTTAATATTTTATAGAGACAGAGTCTCACAATGTTGCCCAGGTTGGTCTCAAACTCCTGGCCTCCAGGAATCCTCCCACCTCAGGCCCCCAAATCTCTGGGATTATAGGCGTGAGTCACTGTACCCCACCTTAGTGCACTATTTCTGAAGCGATTCTTTAGGTAAGATTTTGTGTCTGTACATTTATCAGACTGTCAGTTCCATCCTGTAATTTATAGATAGGCTGGGCTCAGGCAATTCCTGGAGATTTAAAATATGATGTCCCATACCTTTAATTTCCAGATAAATTGAGAAGTGATTTATCAGTGAATAATGACCTTTTCTGTAATAGTTTAACAGTAAAGACAAAAAGTCAGAGACATTACATATGGGATTCCCCAGGCTTAGCATAATGCAAAAATACTGAGAATAATGAAAATGATGGCAGATAGCATGTACCAAGTGCCCAGCACTTTGGGAGGCCGAGGTGGGTGAATCACTTGAGGCCAGGAGTTTGAGATCAGCCTGGCCAAGATGGTGAAACCCTGTCTCTACTAAAAATACAAAAATTAATCTGGCGTGGTAGCACATGCCTGTAATCCCAGCTACTCAGGAAGTTGAGGTGGGAAAATTGCTCGAACCCCGGGATGCACTGGTTACAGTGAGCCGAGATTGTGCCACTGCACTCCAACCTGGCAGGCTACGCACCAGAGACCCTGCCTCAAAAAAAAAAAAAAAAAAAAAAAAAAAAAAAAAAAAATTAAGAATGTGAGCAAATGTATATTAGTGTACATGGGATTTGCCACAGGGGTATCTGGAAAACATTAGCTCCAAATCTTAAATGAGTACAGGTCCTCTTGTTAGTGAATCTAGGAGTTTCTGCCGTCATCTAAATAAGTATTGAGAATATGACCAGACAGGAAATGTTAAGTAAATTTAAACACACAGACCCTTTTTAAATTGCCAAGTGATTTTATTTCAAGATGACATCAAATTGCTAAGAGGTGATGTAACCATCATAATGACTATTGATTACAACTCCCAGTAAGTGTCAATGTGATTTTCTCCATTGTGTGGGCTCCCATTAGTATTTACTCCTCAGGTTCAGTAGTTTGCAATACTTTCTCTTCCATAAATCCTATTCCTTGTGAAAAGCCACCAAAGAGAAGTGAAACCAGAAAAAGGATGTAACGAGCAAATATTAAAAGTAGTACTCCATTTGTATTCACAAGTATACTGCCTGCAATACGATATTGTTTGTCAGGTGGAGGGCCACTATCTATACTACCTCCTGTTCCTCTCAGTTCACATGTTGGTGGTTGCCACCCAAACACACAGTGACAATGTTTTTCGTTGTTACATACTCCTTTGTAATTGCATGTTTTAAGATCACACTCAAAATGCAGGTCTTGATAAAAAGTACAATTGTGTTCAAGACAGTAGCTCCCTGGGCCACAGGTTGCACCATCCACTACCAGCCCCATTTCTGGCAAGTCTGTTCCGTGGTGTGCTTCATAGCCAAAGCATTTTTCTTCTTTTATGTCATGTACTAATATACTACGAAATGTAGTGTGCTCACCTCCACCGGGAATCTTGCTGACACCACTACAGTGCAACATTCCACAAAAAACATCATCTTCTTCACATGGAAAAGGTTTACTTCCTCCTCGCTGTAGAATAACCCCACAGTTTCCAAATCGGTCACCAATCCTATTCAATTGTTGATAGCACGCTGGGGAGCCGTCTTTCACTTGGTAGCCAAAAAGGGCTTGACACTGCATATCACGGTCACTGCAGTTTCCTCTTACACAAACAGATACTGCTGAACATGGGGTTCCATCCTGGACATAGACATCATTTGGACACTCTTCGTTTTTCCCATCACAGTATTCCGGTAGATCACATATACCACCCAAGTCTCTGCAAACCACTCCAGGGGCAGCATATTTACACTCACGGCAGCAAAGTCCTGTATTGCAAACACTGCCAAGAGAAAGGATACAAGAGGTCTCACAACATCTATCATTGGCACAATCTTTAAGGGAGCCACAGTCACATTCTTCCCTCTGATTTTTGATCTTGTCTCCACAACGAGGAGCTACATAAGGAAAATTAGTGTATGGAATATTTGGTTCACTCAAACAAGGATCCCATCTATTCAACCTGTTTTGCATCTGCTCATAAGAACAATTGCTCATCATATCATTAAGATCAGGAACAGGGGCCATGAGACAGTTGGTTCGTCGAAAACAATAACAACCAGCAGAATCATGTGTCAAGCCCAAGTTATGACCTAGTGTATGTGCTGTTAAACATGCCCCCTTAAATAAGTGATACCTTATTAAATACACAAACATTGCTCCCCAGTTGGGGTTGCATATTCCATCAAAGGTGGTATAACAGTCCCGGTTTTCAATTTGATATGCTGTAAAAACAACTGAGGTATCATGTTTAATTTCTGAAAACCATTCATAATATTTCCACAAACCAAACTCTCCTACAGCAATTTCGACAGGCATCTTATAAAACATTACCATATCCTTAGCACTCCATATGCACAAAACACGTACATAGACATTTAAATAAACTGGTTTGAAAATGGTATGTATGATGCTGTTAATAATCACTACATTCTCTATTATGTGTGACACATTAGGGTTCCGCTGGAATAATCCATTAGTAACCGTGTAGTGAATTTTCAAGTTTTTTCTATGATGCCTCCACAAATAAACGTGGCCCGCTCTGGGAGTTTCAGCCAGTTTTACCTTTTCAGATTCTTGATCTCTCTCTTCCCCTTCAGTCTTACATCTACTAGCCTCTCCCGGTCTTTCTTCTGACACAAGCAGGGATACTACATGCTCAAATTTGGAAGAAGCCTCCAGGGGTTTGATTTCATAAGTCAAGTCATCCACCTGCAGCATGCCACGCAGCCCTCCATGGCAGGTGTCCAATGTGGCCACAGACCCAGGAACCCCTTCCAGGTAGCAGTCATAGTAACAGTCTCGCGGGACAAAAGGGTAGTTCTCCTGCATGGCCCCCTGGTCATTATCAGTAAAAACAGGTAAATGTCTGGGCATCATGTTCTTCTTGAGCTTCATGTGAATCACGTGCCTTCGGCCCCGGAAACGCATGCTGTAAGAGAGTTGGTCTGGCATCTCAACTCCACGCCTCCTTTGGGGCACTTTCCTGGGGATCACAATTTCTGAGGAAGTAAAGCGCCATCCTGGTGGGTCATGAAAACAATAGACCTGGGACAAGAGTGCCCAGAGGACAGGCAGCCAGAGAGCACCTGTCAAGGGGTCCTGGACCCAGGCAGGTCCCATGAATAAGGGAACCTTTGACCAAAGAAAATGCAATCAAATGGGAGGCACAAAGAGGATCCCTCAGTCTTCAGCCTTCTCCTCAGGGCAGTTATGATGAAAGCAGAGTGAGTCTGCAGGCTTGGCACCCCCTGATAGGTGAGTGGGAAGGGTTAGGCTATTACATAACAATGGTGTGCTCATCAGGGGAGGCTGTTTTCAGTGAGCTGGAGAGGTAGGCCAGGGGGTCAAAGGAAGAGGAAAAAAATGGCAGGAATTGAGAATAGCAGCATATAACTGAGCTGAAATGTCCCTTGTCCTCTAAGGGAAGTCATAAGTGGGGTTTGATGAGTAAGTGGGTTTGATGCAAGTTTAGGACACTTAAGGACATTTTTCTCAAGCCTAAATGAGAGAAGGACTCAACATGTAATTAAAAGAGGGAAGCGTGTCCAATGATAAGGAAAGTGGAAACTTCTCCTTAAAAGAATTTTGAGTGCTGCAATAAACATATGTGTATAGGTGCCTTTATAGTATAATGATTTATAATCCTTTGGGTATATACCCAGTAATGGGATTGCTGGGTCGAATGGTATTTCTGGTTCTAGATCCTTGAGGAATTGCCACACTGTCTTCCACAATGGTTGAACTAACTTACACTCCCACCAACAATGTAAAAGAGTATCAATTTCTCCGCATCCTTTCCAGCATCTGTTGTTACCAGACTTTTTAATGATCACCATTCTAACTGGCGTGAGATGGCATCTCATTGTGGTTTTGATTGGCATTTCTCTAATGACTAGTGATGATGAGTATTTTTTTTTATGTTTGTTGGCCGTATAAATGTCTTCTTTCGAGAATTGTCTGTTCATATCCTTTGCCCTATTTTTGATGGGGTTATTTGTTTTTTCCTTGTAAATTTGTTTAAGTTCCTTGTAGATTCTGGATATTAGACCTTTGTCAGATAGATAGATTGCAAAAATTTTCTCTCACTCTGTAGGTTGCCTGTTTACTCTAATGATAGTTTCTCTTGCTGAGCAGAAGCTCTTTAGTTTAATTAGATCCCATTTGTCAATTTTGGCTTTTGTTGCCACTGCTTTTGTGATGAACAACTTCAGCAAAGTCTCAGGGTACAAAATCAATGTGCAAAAATCACAAGCATTCCAATACACCAAAAATAGACAAGCATAGAGCCAAATCATGAGTGAATTCTCATTCACAATGGCTACAAAGAAAATAAAATACCTAGGAATACAACTTACAAGGGACCTGAAGTCCTCTTCGAGGAGAACTGCAAACCACTGCTCAAGGAAAGAAGAGAGGACACAAACAAATGAAAAAAAATTTCCATGCTCATGGATAGGAAGAATCAATATTGTGAAAATGGCCATACTGCCCAAAGCAATTTAGACATTCAATGCTATTCCTATCAAACTACCATTGACTTTGTCCACTGAACTAGAGAAAGTTACTTTAAATTTCATATGGAACCAAAAAAGAGCCCATATAGTCAAGACAATCCTAATCAAAAAGAACAAAGCAGCAGATATCACTCTACCTGCCTTCAAACTACAGTACAAGGCTACAGTGATGAAAGCAGCATGATATTGGCACCAAAACACATATATAGACCAATGGAACAGAACAGAGGCCTCAAAAATAACACAACACATCTACAACTTCTCAAAAAATTATTCTACAATTTCTCAAAGAATTAGAAAGAGAGCTTCCATTCAACTGAGCAATCCCATTACTGGGTATATGCCAAAGAAAAATAAATTGTTCTATCAAAAAGACACATGCACCTGTATGTTCATTGCAGCACTATTCACAATAGCAAAGACATAGAACCAATCTAGGTGCCCAACAATGGTGGATTAGATAAAGAAAATGTGGTACATCCACACCATGGAATACTATAGAGTCATACAAAGAATGAAATCATGCCTTTGCAGTAACATAGATGCAGCTTGACACGATGCGTATCCATGTCCCCACCCAAATCTCATGTTGAATTGTAATCCCCAGTGTTGGAGGTGGGGCATGGTGAGAGGTGATTGAATCATGGGGATAGTCCTTCATGAATGGTTTAGCATCATCTTCTCAGGTAATGGTGAGTGAGTTCTCATGAGATCTGTTTGTTTAAAAGTGCGTAGCACCTCCCCCTCCACTCTCTTTGTCCGTCCTTCTCCAGCCATATGAAGTGATGGCTTCCCCTTCACCTTCTGCCATGATTGTAAGTTTCCTGAGATCTCACCTGAAGCCAAGCAGATGCCAGCATCATGCTTCCTGTATTGCCTGCAGAACTGAGTCAATTACCTTCTTTTCTTTATAAATTACCCAGTCTCAGGGATTTCTTTATAGCAGTGTGCGAATGAACAGATACACAGCTGGAGGTAACAGAAAACCAAAAACCAAATACAAATAAGAAATAGCTATAACAAATAGAAATAAATAATGAAAGGGAAGACTTAAGCATTAACAATAATTACCTTAAATGTAAATGATCTTAGTACACCAATCTAAAGACAGAGAGAAGCAGAGTGGGTAAATAAACATGACACAACACTATGCTGTGTATAAAAAAATTCACTTTAAATCTAATCAAATAGGCTGAATGTAAAAGAATTGAAAAAGATTTACCATGCAAACATTGATTTTAAAAAAGCAGGAGTGGCTACATACTTTCACACACAAATGAGTACAAATATAACTGAGGCAATCTGAGTAACCCAGTAAATTGTATTGATGTCAACAACCTAGTTATGTTATTGTACTATAGTTTAATAACTATATTTTTCTTCCATTGGGAGAAACTAGGTAAAAGCTATATGAGATCTCTCTATTATTTTTATAACTATGTATAATTATCTCAATAAAATTTTCAATTGAAAGTCTGAATGAGTAGTTTAAAATCTTCCTAAAAGGAAAACAAGCTTTGATGGTTTTACAAGCTAAACCTAACGGTCAAGAAATAAATAACTCCAATGTTGTATCATTGAACATTCTTCAATTCATTTTAAGAGATGGTATAATCATGACACTCAAATCTAAGAAAGAGGGCACAAGAAAGAAAATTATAGCTTGCTCTCAATCATGACCATGGATTTAAAAATCCTACACAAAATAATACAAAAAATTAGCCGGGCATGGTGGTGGGCGCCTGTAGTCCCAGCCTCTCGGCAGGCTGAGGCAGGAGAATGGCATGAACCTAGGAGGTGGAGCTTGCAGTGAGCTGAGATTGCACTACTGCACTCCAGCCTGGGTGACAGAGTGAGACTCCATCTTAAAAAAAAAAAAAAAAAAAAAAAAAAAATCCTGCAGAAAATATTAAGTCAGATTTAGCAATGTATAAAAAAGATAGTATATTACAACCAAGTTGAATTTATTTTAGTAATGCAACATTGTTTCAACATTTGAAAATCAATCAATATAATTCAGTATACTAAAGATTAAGGAAGAAAGACTATATAATCAGATCCAATAATGCAATTACTTGGCTAAAATCCAACATCTATTGATGACTAAAATAAAAAACAACCATTAGCAAACTAAAATGAAACTACAACAAACATCATACTTATCTGTGCAACAATGTAGCATTCTCTTTAAGATTTATTACAAGACACAGATTATATATTACCACTTTCATTAATCATTGTTCTGGAGTTCCAAGCCAGCACAGTAGGCAAGAAAAGAAATAAATATATAAAGATTGAAAAAAAAGTAAAACTGTCATAAATTACAAAGGTTGTGATTTTTCTTTGTAGAAAATCCCAAATAATCCACAGATAAATTACTTGATTAAGAGCAATTAGCATGTCTATTACATAAAATACAGTTACATAAAATAATTATGTTTTATTATGACCACAAGAAACTAAAAATAATATTTACAGGATCCTCAATATGTAAGTACCTAGACAAGCTAGCAAAAGGTAAACAAGACCTTTACTAAGGAAATTATAACTCTTTCACAAATTAGTTACCAAAAGAAGAGATATACCATATTCATGGATTGGAAGACAGTATTAGAAAGATGTCAGTTCTGTCTCAAATTGATGTATTTATTTAATGCAATTCCAGTGAAAACTTTAAAAAGTATTTTGCTGATATTGAAATGGGAAAGTTCCCTTATGCCCCTGGAAGGGCGTGCAACGAGGGTGTGGCTTGCTTCTTAGGTGCCTGGATGCTCAAACCTCTAGCAGGAGCATGCAGATGGGTAGGTTGTGGGGCTCTGAACCCAAGGCAGCATCTAGGGGTGAATGTTTACAGCTGAAGCCCCAGTGGGCATGTGTTACAGTATGCTCTTTCAGTTTAGCTGTCCGTAGGTGGCTTGTGTTAGCTCAATTAGACCCCTTCCTCTATCTGTCCCTTAAGGACAGAGGGCTTTCTGTATCCCAGGGTTTCCTGCCTTTGTGTACAGGAAGAATCGGATTACACATGGGCTTGAAGAATGAGTGCAAGGTTTTATTGAGTGGAAGTAGCTCTCAGCAGATGGAGGAGCCAGAAGGGAGATGGAATGGGAAGGTGGTTTTCCCCTGGAGTTGGGTGCTCAGCAGCCGGGCTCTCCTCCAACCGCCCCAGCCAAACTCCACATTGTTCTGCCAGTCGCCTGCTGGCATCTGTTGGTGTGCTCTTATGCCCATGCATTCCTCTTGATGTCCAGCCGCTTGTGTCTATATTTGCTGGTGTGTTCCTTTCACCATCCAGCTGCTTGTGTCTCTGCCCACTAGGGTTTTGGGGGTTTTATGGGCACAGGATGGGGGTGTGGCAGGCCAGGTGGTCTTGGGAAATGCAACATTTGAACATGAAAACAGAAATGTCTGTCCTCACCTAGGCCTGTGGCTGCAAGCCTGGGGTGGAGCCCTACCCAGGGACCATACCCTTCCCTTCCCAGCATTTCCCTGCCCCCCCCATATCAATATTATGGGAAGAATATTGTGGAAGAATAAAGTGCCAAAAATAGCCAAAACACTCTTGAGAAAAAACTTCAAGATGGGAGGAATACCTATCAGATATGGAGAGTCTTTATATAATTCTAGTAATTAGGGAGAGTGTACTATTAGAGGAGATGTAGACAAGTATTTCAGAAGAAAAGAATGGAAGCCTTGGAAAAACTCATCCAAATATTGAAACTTGGTATATAATAGGGTTGACAGTAGATAAACAGAAAAAGGATATTTCTTACATAAATGATGCTGTAATAATGGAAAAAATAACTCACATTATACACAAAAATTAACATCTATCAGATGGCTCAAGAATCTAAATGTCAAAGGCAACTATGAAAGTTCTCCAGGGCCTTTATACACGCTGGTCCTTGTGTTCAGAATGTTCTATTATGCCCTCTGACTGTTTAACTGCAACTCACCCTTCAGATTTCAGCTTATATATGACTTCCTCAAACAAGGCTCCTTAGTTGTCCTGGTTTAATTAGATTCTCTTGTTATAAGTGCTCAGAGATCCTCTCCTTTTGTTTTTTCCAAACTCTTTCTTTGAGATATACTTTATATAAAATAAAGTGAACAAATCTTAAGTGCTTAGTTTGATGGAATTTTTTACATAGGTAAACACCTGTGTAATCACCACCCAGGTCAAGACACACAAGATGCTTCTCTTAAGTTTAGGCACTTGATTTCTTTCTATTGTCAAATAAAAGAGGAGGCAGCGAGGATTAGATGGAAGTTTTGCTAACTGGTCCTGAAAAAAAAAAAAGCCTATTTACACTACTCAAAGCAACTTCTAATTTAAAAATTATGTCACTTTCACGCTCTCCATTCTCTCTGTGGGTCTATTTTTATATGAATTCCATTCTTATTTCAATATTATAAACTTACTATATCCTCATATATGATTCTGAAGGTACCCTTTCCATGTATTTATTCTGTATTGTCATTTTTCTTTTGAGAAATTTTTCCTTTTTTTATAAATGTTTTTTCTTCTAGATGACTTTCAGAAATCACTTTATCAAGCAGCCATAAAATCATGAAACATTCTAGGAACATGTTGTACCTTTAGTTTGCTTAAGTTTTTTTCATTCATGTCCTTAGTGGCAGAAACTGCTATGTGAATTCTGGTCACTAGAACGTGGATTAAAGTGATATATGAGATGTCCAGCCTTGCCCCTAAAATCAATGTCCTTTCACCTCAAAGTCCTTCCCCTCAAAATTCTCCATACTGATTTCCCACTTTGACATGGCTGGAATAAAGAAGGAAACGACCTCACAGTAATTTTGGAAGCCATGTATTGAAGATAGGGGAGCCACAGTGTAGAGACAGGAGGCGGCCAAGGGTCCCCTGCAAAATCCGCCTTCAAGCCTAAAACAGCCTGAAGGCCGAAAAATCGGATTACTGACCTGGAGAATCTCCCATTGGCCTACACGCTGGGAGGAAGCGGTCGGGCTTCGGGAAGTTCCCGCTGTTTGCATGGGGAGGAGCCGGTCCCTCCCGTTCCTGTGTGGTAACCGGTAAGTCAGTCTGTGACATGGGGGCCTGTTGACAGGAGTCCCTCTCACTTAGGAGCTCCTCTCACTTTGCTGAGAGTCTTTTTCCTTTTCACCCAATACATCCCGTAACTTCTCACCCTTAAGTGTCTGCGTGCCTAATCTTTCCTGGTCGTGTCGCAAGAACCGAGTTTTTCCTACAACAAGAAGAAGGAAGTAACCTGGATCCCTGAATTTCATTCGACGAACAGCTGCCCTCTGATCTGAAATACTCGTTTTGTCTTTATGTGAGGAAGATACAAACTTTCATTGGGGTAAGCTGCTGAAATTTTGAGGCTGTGTATTATAACAGCTAGCCAGTTATGCCTAATGCATTTTTTAGGAGGTTCTCTAGAACTTTTCATCATTGAAACTTTGTTTATATTTTATTTTTAATGATATATTAGTTATAATTATGTATTATATTACTTATGTAGGAAAAATGAGAAGTTAGGAAAATAAATTAAAATCACGGTAACATCGACATTCAATAACAGTTTTTAACATATGATTTCTATCTTTTCAGTTGTCCATTAGATGGTCACTCAATTTCTGTGCTTTCCCATGTTGTAATTTAAAAATAAGTTTCCGTTTCTTAAGTTCCCACCTGCCCGTAGTTTCCAGATTTAGAAAATAAAAATATAGGATCCCTAGTTCAGTTTGAATTTCAACTAAATAATGAATAATTTTTTTAGTATAAGTATGTCCCATGCAATATTAAAATTTACATTTTTAATATTACATTAAAATTTGTTTACATTACTTACATTAAAAATTTGTTGTTTATCTCAAACACAAACTTAACTGGGTATCCTGAATTTTACTTGTTAACCCTAAAATGCAAGGAATTAACATGAAAATGTGCCCCCACTTGTTTTTTCCTAAGTTTCATGTGTTAAGAAACAGTCCAGCATGGTCTTTCCCTGTTGTCATTTTTGCTGCCCTACTGCTGTCATCCTTGCTAATGGTTCTCATAAAAAAGCCTAGCTAAAGCTCTCTGTCTAGCTTGTTAGAGATTCATAAACAACAATAAAATAAGACTACAAGCTTGAGCTCATGTCAGAGTCCCTTACTGGGCACCACTCTTCCAAGTTCTTTACCTACCTTCAGTACAGTGAAGGTAGAGTGAAATCATTTGCATAATTGGGAAAACTCTGAGTATCTCTGTGCTCCTAAATTCAGATTCGACTTCCCTGACACCCTCATGAACACTTTTGCATCCTAGGCATCATCCTAAGTACTTTACATGCATTGCCTTATTTAATTGACTGAAATGGCCAACCATCCTGTTTTGCCCAAGGTTGTCCTAGTTTTAGTATCGCAAGTCTTGGTCCCATGAAAGACTTCCTTGGTCTCCCTAGGAAGAAAAGCCCTAGTTTTCAGTAATGGATGTGGAAAGGTTGGGGTAGAAGTACCAAATTCATACAGTGGTTCAAAGAACAAAGGCTAAAAACAACATTGCTTTTGTTATCAAATGATACAACATAAATTATCTGTTTTTCATAGCCACTGTCTCTGATTTCCCCTTGCCCACTGATGCTGGCAATTGTAATTTGCATTTACAATAATTAATCATGCATTATTGCATCCTCGAGTAATGCAGGTTAAGTGTGCAGCCTTAGAACTTAAAAAAAAAAAAAAAAAAAAAGCACTGGAAAAAGCCAAGTTAAACAAGACTTCTCAATGTTTTTTTTTTTACCACGTTGTAACTTACTTGGACTCCAATTTCAATTTCACAAGTGCAAATTACCTATATGCCTCAAAACCATTTTCTGTGAGAAAGAAAAGTTCAGCTTAGGATGGCATCCAAAGTGTTTTAGACTTTGTGTGTGTGTGTGAGCATTTAAACTGTGGATAGCCTATATGATGAATTTATAGATGCTTGATTGACAGAGAACTAATCTGTCAAAACAAGCCTGTAGAAACAAAGTGGATAGGCATTTTTGGAGAGATGGAAACTAATTCCTACAAGTCCAAAATTTCTGCTGTTGGCAGGAAGTAAAATCCTAAGCATTCCATGTTCACATGGTTTCGTGAAAAAATATTTAGCTTTATGTCATCACGTTGGACTGATACCCAGATTCAGCACAATATGGGCTTGCTAAGAGCAGAGTTGCAAATCAAAGTGAATTTTATGTTTCACTGCTCAGTACCAATATTACACAAAAGAAAAGAAGCGTGTTCGAAATGCTACAAGCAGTTCAGGCAAGGATTGTGGTAAAGGAAGCAGAAAGTAAAAATATAGGACAGAAAGAAATGTCATTATTATTTTTTATTCAATATAGGCAATATCTGTTAATTAGTCCTATTGATTTACATGAGCACTTTAAAAAACCTTACATTTATATATCTTAGAATATACATCTATGGTCAACTTATAGTTGACAAGTGTGCCAAGACCATTCAATGAGAAAAGAATTGTCTTTTCAATAAATGGTGTTGGGACAGCTGGATAGCTGCATGCAAAAAATGAAGCTGGACCCTCATATGGTTTGAATATATGCCCCTGCCCAAATGTCATGTTGAATTGTAATCCCCAGTGTTGGAGGTGGGGCCTAGTGGGAGACATTTGAATCATGGTGACGTATCCCTCATAAATGGCTGAGCCTGGGTGTGGCACCTTACCTTCACCCTCTCTCTTGCCCTGTTCTCACCATGAAATGTGCCTGTTCCCCTTTTGCCTTACACTACCATTAGAAGTTCCCTGAGGCCTTCTTAGATGCAGATGCCACTATTCTTCCTGTACAGCCTGCAGAACCGTGAGCCAATTAAATCTCTTTTCTTATAAATTACCCAGTCTCAGATATTTCTTTATAGCAATGCAAAAAACAGCCTAATGCAGACCACTACCTCATGCCTTTTTTTTTTTTTAAACAGAGTCTCCCTCTGTCACCCAGGCCATAATGCAGTGGTGCCATGTCGGCTCACTGCAACCTCCACCTCCTGCGTTCAAGCAATTCTCCTGTCTCAGCCTCTCGAGTAGCTGGGATTACAGATATGTACCACCACGCCCAGCTAATTTTGTATTTACAGAGACTGGGTTTCACCATGTTGGCACACTGGTCTCAAACTCCTGACTTCAAGCGATATGCCCACCTTGGCCTCTCAAACTGCTGGGATTACACACATAAGGTAACACACCTGGCCAGATTTGGCAAATAATTCTTAGATATGGACACCATAAGCATGAGAAAAAATAAATTAGAAACAAAAGAAAAAATAAATTAGACTTTATCAAAATTAAGAACTTTTGTGCTTCAAAGTACATCATGAAGAAGGTGAAAAAGGCAATCCACAGAATGGCAGAAAATATTTGAACATTATATATCTGATAAGGGATTGTGTCTAGAATGTATAAAGAAGTTTTAAATTCAATAATAAAAAGACAACTAACTCAATTTAAAAATAGGCAAAGGATCTCTCCAAAGAAGACACATAAATGGCCAGTAAAACACATAAAGAGATACCCAAGGCCAGGCACAGTGGCTCATACCTGTAATCCCAGCCATTTATTATTTGTCACCTGACACAGGAGGATTGTTTGTTGCCAGAAGTTTGAGACCAGTCTGGGTAACATAGCGAGACCATCTCTCCTATATATATATGCTGGGCTACATATATATGTGTATATAATATATATATATTATATATATGAATATATATTTTATATTAACATATATAAACATATATAGTATATTATATATAGCCCAGCTTGGTGGGGTGTACCTTATTATATATATGAATATTATATGATATATTATGAATATATATAATATATATTTATATATAATATATTTTATATATATATATAGCCCAGCATGGTGAGGAGCACCTTAGTCCCACCTACTCAGGAGGCTGAGGTGGGAGGCTTATTTGAGCCCAGGAGTTCAGTGCTACAGTGAGCTATGATCACATCACTGCACTCCAGCTTGCGTGACAGAGGAGACCCTGTCTCTTAAAGAAATAAATAAATAAAGATGCTTGACATTATTAGCTGTTGGTCATCGTTCATCATCATGGAAATGCAAAGCAAAGCCACAGTAAGATACTACTTCACACCCATAAGATGCCGAGAATAAAAAAGTCAGATAACAACAAGCATTGGCAATATGTGGAGAAACTGGAACACTCATATGCTGCTTGTGGGAACAAGCTTCAAATGGTCCAGCTTCTTTGGAAAAGTCTCACGGTACAACAATAGATTAAACGTAAAGTTACTATAAGACCCAGCAATTCTACTCCTAGGCATATATTCAAAAGAAATGAAAACACATGTCCACATAGAAACTCATACATGAATGTTTATATCAGCATTATTCATAATTGCCCAAAGTGGAAATAACCCAAATGTTAACAGACAAATGGATGAACAAAATATGGTGTATCCATATAGTGAAATAACGTTCATTCCATAAAATGGAGTGAAGTAGTGATACATGCTACTGTATGAGTGAAATTTTAAAGCATGCTAAGTGAAATAAGCCACCCACAAAAGGACAAATATTGGATGATTCTACTTATATGAAATATCTAGAATTGACAAATTCATAGAGACACAAAGTAGATTAGCGGCTGCTTAGAGCTGTCATGGGAGGGGAGAGGGATGACAGCTAAAGAATATGGAATTTCTTCCTAAGGTGGTGAAAATATTCTAAGATTGACTATGAAAAAGGCTGTATGTCTCCAAATATGCTAAAAATAATTGAACTGTAGACTTTAAGTGAGTAAACTGTGTAGTATGTGAATTATATATCAATAAAACTGTTTTAAAAAGAATACACAATACTATAGTCTACTAAATTTAGATATCCAGTACAACGTTTTCAAAGGAGTTAAAATAAATTGCCTATATCAGAAGGCAGAAAGCAACATTGTAAAAATATTGTTTTATTTTTCTTACGTATGATTTATTTAATTAGTCCTATTATTACTGATTCTACCGATTAGTCCTATTGTTTTGTTTAAATAATAGCATTTATGTAATAGAAAAGTAATACACAATGATGCATAATTTCAGATAACATTGATTTTCATATTTTTGTTAAAGTAATACAACATAATTGTGCTAATTCTAATTATATATAGTGTATATGTATAATAATACATTATTATATAAAACATATATCTATTAATTTATTTTGTTCTGGTATGGCTGTGTCCCAGGTTGGCATTGTAAATAGTTGGCTACTCATTTAACGCCCACATAAATTCCATGATGTAGATAATACGATTATCCACTCCAAACTCCTGACACAAATTTATAGATGAAGGAACAGAGGCTCAGAGATATTAAGTAACTTGCTTTAAACAACAAGAAAATAAATGGAATTTTTTCTCCCTCCCATATAATGTTTATCTACTCAATTATTTCCTCTTTTTAGGATGATTGAACATAAAACTGTCCATTCTCTTTAATATAGTTTTCAAAAACTAGTAGTCCATGGTAGTGTGAGTTTAAGTGTGTGCCTGCATACATCTGAGTGCCTGTTTGTGTGTGTTATTGGTCAGCAGCGCATTTTAAAACTGGGAATTTTCATATATAAATCCAGATTTTGTTTTTCTCTTGAAAACTCAAATGGTATGGCAACACTGGGTCCACATTTCTCCACAGCAGCAGTTGCTAGCCTGTAGCTGTCTCTTTAGTCAGGACATTCATCTTCAATTTGCCCAGTTTCCCATCTCCTGCAGCTTTGCTCAAGGACATTACACTTCCTTTAAAGAGGTAGCCTACCATAATGGCTAAAGACAGGGCTCTGGAGCCAGATGGATTCAGATCTAAGCTCTGCTACTTATTGGTTCTATAACAATAAACAAATTACTTAACCCTTCTGTGTATAGATTTCTTCATTTTTACAACTAAACTACAAATAATATCTTCTTCATGGGGTTTTTAAAGGATCTATTGTAATAATTCAAGTAAAACCCTTAGAACACTCCTTGCCATTTATACATGTTTCCTATTATTATAATTCCTACCTGTCACAGCGTAGTCACTTCACTTTGGATCCCTTGCTGTAAAGGAAACTCCGTACCTCCACCCTCAAAGGGATCGCCTCAGCCAGACAATTAGATCAGATCATAAGAGTCCAGCAACTGTGCCTTTGGGGGTGTTCTGTCCTAAGTCATTCCACACATGGACATCAGTCATCCAGCCCATGTTGAGCTGAACCATGGCCAGTGCAATTACTTTTTATAGTTTCTATTCATCAGGGAAGATCCTGCTTCATGTCCCTTCTGCAGTTTTTAGTTTCTCAGATTTAGTTACCCTGCATATAATTAATCAAAAAGGAACATCAATAGCTTCACCACAACAAGCAATATAAGGCAAGGCAGTCTGTAAATCTACATCTCTAAATCCACACAGGCAAACAACATTCTTTCCATCCTTATCTTGAGCTCCACACCAAAGAAGTTACAAAGTCTCAGAGGCAGCTCTGATTCCAACACACTTGAGAAGACCCATTACCAAACAGAATATTGACCATTCCATCTAAATCATTTGAATGAGGTTAAGGGTGTCCCATCCGCTCCGTTCACCCCATTCCCTCACCCCTGCCTCCAGATGATAAAATACACTCTCTACCTCCTTTAGGACTGAAAAAAAAAGCTGACAATTTTTTAAAGATTCCACAAGAATCTTAAAGGCCTGGCTTTAAATAATTACACCTATATATTAATATAGATAGTAAATATAAATACATGCAATTTTAATGAATAGATTCTACTCTTCATGATAGCTTAAAATCTGCTCTTTTCACTACATCACTAATATATCTTAATGTCAATGCATTTACTTCTGCAGTGTTTTTTCAGTGTTTTTTTGTTACTCAGCGGTATGAATGTGATCAATTCCCTGTACCTGGACTTTGAATTGTTTCCTGATTCACTCACTAAGAGAACAATGATGTGATAAACATCCTTGTAAATTACATTTATTTACCCTGGAAATTTTTCCTAGATGTTATTCTCCTAAGTTTTCTCACTTTTGAAAATAGCTTATTTGTAGGAAAAAAAATTGTTTGTTTTTTGTTTTTAATTTTATTTTAAGTTCTGGGGTACATCTGCAGGATGTGCAAGTTTGTTACATAGGTAAACATATGCCGTGGTGGTTTGCTGTGCCTATCAACTCATTGCCTACATATTAAGCCTGGCATGCATTAGCTATTTTTCCTGATGCTCTCCCCCAACAGGCCCCAGTGTTTGTTGTTCCCCTCCCTGTGTCCATGTGTTCTCATTGTTCAGCTCCCATCTATAAGTGAGAACATGCAGTGTTTGGTTTTCTGTTCCTGCATTAGTTTGCTGAGGATAATGGCTTCCAACTTCATCTATGTCTCTGCAAAGGACATGATCTCGTTTCTTTTTATGGGTGCATAGTATACCACATTCTCTTTATCCAGTCTATTGCTGATGGGCATTTGGGTTGATTCCATGTCTTTGCTATTATGAATAGTGCTGCAGTGAACATACACATGCATGTGTCTTTATAATAGAATGATTTATATTCCTTTGAGTATATACCCAGTAATGGGATTGCTAGGTCAAATGGAGAAAAAAACCTTAAAATATCCTAATTAGAATATTTCATCTATTTCTGTTAGACCCTAATTGACACAGAAGCTACTACTTATCAGTATCTACTACGTGTCCTGTACTTTATATTTTTTACTTAAATCACCCAACAGCATTTTTGTGATTAGGATTTTTATTTCCATTTAAGAAATGAAGGTGAAAAAAGCAAAATAATATGCCCAACGCTACATATAGTTAGTAGCAGAACTAAAATTTGAATTCTTACTGGCTTCACTTCAAACTTCAGGCACTTTCCCTAAACACCATATTCCTGAAGAGATTTCATGATTCAGTTTTTGTATACATCCAATAATATTTTAGATGCTGTGAGAAAGATGACCATTTAAAACTGTCAATGAATGAATTTACAAAATGAATAACCACTCACCAACAAAAAATTTATGGAAATCAAAACGTTTGGTTATCAGGTAACTGAAATCAAGAGGCATTTCTAATTTGTACCATCTGCTTTGAGATGGATACATGCTCAAGCTAAACTCCATGCTCTTCCTCAGTGCCTGTTCAAAGCTCTTTGAGAGGTCTCTCTATTCATTAATCTAACTCTTTTCTGTTAGTTATTATCAAAAACTTAAGTACTAATTTCAACTTGTTTTAGACTTAACAACACAGAACACATTTAAGAGTCTCTCAGGGCCAGGCGCAGTGGCTCACACCTGTAATCCCAGCACTTTGGGAGGTCAAGGCGGGCGGATCACGACCTCAGGAGTTCAAGACCAGCCTGGCCAACGCAGCGAAACACCGTCTCTACTAAAATACAACAAATTAGCCTGATGTGGCGGCATGCGCCTATAGTTCAAGCTACTGGGGGTGCTGAGGCAGGAGAATTGCTTGAATCCAGGAGGCGGAGGTTGCAGTGAGCCAAGATTACGCCACTGCACTTCAGCCTGGGCGACACAGCAAGACTCTGTCTCAAAAAAAAAAAAAAAAAAAAAAGTCTGTCATGTCACCTCTACTCAAGGCATTGTGGAATATAGATTCTGGTTGGTTCTGCTTTGCCCACTCTCTAATGTAAATCTGTCCATCTTCTGGAAAGGTCAGTTTCCTCTAGTAGAAGCACAAATCCATCTTGTTAGCCCAACTGATCAACTCTTGAAATTGAATTTGTTTGTATTTGTAGTTTGCAGGTACTATAATATTGAGGCTGCCCTTCAGAAAAGTTGGGCTTTTCCTTCATTGACCACCAATAGCATGTGTCCATTAAGACAGGTTTACCTGCAAGAAAGAGTGTCTTATGTCTTAAGAAATTCTCTCTCTCTTTTTTTCCCTTAAGAAAGATTCCTGAAGTAGGCAGTTCCAGAGCTGATCGGCAACTCACAAATGTGATCAGGAGTCCAGACACTTCCCACCCTTCAACTCCAGCATTATTAGCAGGCTGACTTCTCATCCTCATGCTCATCATCTCACTCACGAGCAGGCCGCCACAGCTGTAAGCATCAGGGCTTCACGCTAACTACATTCAAAAATGAGAAAAAGGGAGCAAAGGAAAAATACCTTTTCTGTTCATCAGGAAGGAAAAACTCCCCAGATTTTCTCCTGTCCCCATGGTGGGAACTGAATCACATGGCCATCTCTAACTGTAAGGCAGGGCAAAATGTGAATATCTGGCAAAGAGGCTTCAGAGTCCCATGACTGGCTTAGACCAATTATAATTTGTATTTATTCAGCCCTTTAATTCCTACCTTTTGGGTGCCTTTTTTAATCTTCACTGTTACTGCAGTCAAGGCAAAAGAAAGGGGAAATGGCTGTCAGGCAGCTAAGAGTCTCTGCTACTCATGTGATGTATCTCATACCATCTTCTGAGCTCTGATAAGCAAGAAAGGGCAATAAAGTTACCTACCTATATGCTGTAATTAGGGCTGGTCAAGAAGTGGATTATGCCTCTGTGTGGTTCCTGCATTATCCTTGGCCACAGAATGAAAAAGATAACAAAGACACCAAAAAAAGGTAAAAATGTGAAGACCAAAATCTTCTATAGGCTGACTCATTCCAAAGACCAATAAGAGTCTCAGCTGGGCCAAAAATATGGAGGCAACTGAAGTTGTGGTTATAAGTCAAGCAGAGAACACTAAATCTCTGATCATATTTTAGTTGAAGACAGCTCCCCTTATCTTTTAAGACTAAGAATCAGCCAAGTCCCCTGATTAGAAAGAACAGCTTATTAGGGTAAAGATCAGGATGTGTGTGCCATCACGGGCACTTTTAAATGCTTTGAATGCCACACGTGTGTGTGTGTATGTGTGTGTGCGTGTGTTCATCAGCATGTGTTATGCACTGAAACAAGTCTGACTGACAGCTACACACCAAGTATAATAATTTGCTCTAAAAACCAGTCTCCAAGTCTGAGTCTCCCTTATCTACTTTGGATGAGGTCTTACAAATTGAGAAGGGGAGCCAGGAACCTGCCAAGGTTGTAACATGATGACATTTACCCCAGAAAATGACCACATGGAGCATAATTTTGGGTTTTGCCAATCCCAGCCTCTCCCTGCACTATTTTCTTTGGTGCCTCTAAAGCCTAGCTAGAGGCCAGTCTGTGAAATTAAAAGGCAGTGTCAATGAGAAAGTGATTACTATATAACGCAAAATTTAAAATTAGAGTACCAAATCGTAGCTACCAAATGACCTCAGATATATCTACATATATGTGTGTAATTATATAAAATTAGAAACCTCAATAATAGTTATCTCCAGGTGGTGATATTTGGATGATTTTTCTTTATACTTTTCTGCATGTCTAATTTCCCAACAATAAATATGCTCTGCTTGCATAATCAGGTAAAATCATTAGCTTTTCTTTTTTCTTTAATTAGTGTCATGGAAGATGCTGTCACAACAGCTGGTCTATGCACCATCTTGGGAAGGAGCATACCTTTCAAAAGCTGTTTTCTTTTCATCAAGTAGTGCATTTCTCACTGGTGAAAGGGAGATTAATAAACAGATCAACACCAGAAGTTCTGTGATGATTTCATAGGGGAAGGACTGCCCAGGGTGCTTGAGGCCTGGCTTGTTTGGCCTGCCGCGGCTCCTGGCCCTCCAGGGAATTTAACAGATTAATCATTGTGCTTCATTAGAGACTTTGCTATTTTTAGCTCTTTTGACTTCTAAACTGTGGGCAAACATGCAACAGGCTGAGTACCTTGCAGGTAGGTAACCAAGGCCCCATGAAGGGTAGCAGCCTTCCATTAAAAAGAAGACTACTTAAATCAAGAATGATGTCATATCTTAGGTAGAAAGTATTTAGAGAAGATGAAATCAAGTTACAGACCTCTGGGATTACAGGCTCTCCGGCTTTACCAGCAGCCAGAGGTGCAGGTCTTTCCTCCTCATCTCTCACCACTCTCTCTATCATTTACCAGGTTCTATTCAAGACGGCTTCTTCTTGCTCCTCAGAAACAATGGCTGCTCATCTGGCCCCAAAATCTGCACATGGTTCATTCTTTCATTTCATTTAAGTCATGGCTCAAATGTTACTTCCTTAAAGAGACGTTCTGCCTTAGTCACTTTGGGCTGCTATAACAAAACTACCAGAGGCTGGGTGGCTTAGACAACAGATATTTCTTCCTCACAATTCTGAAGGCTGGGAAGTCTAAGATCAAGGTGCTGGCCGATTCAGGTTCAGGTGAGGGCCGTCTCCCTGGTTTTCTGTGGAATGCCTTCTTGCTGTATCCTCAAATGGAGAGAAGAGAGAGAAATTTCTCAGCCTCTTCATCCCCTTACAAGGGCACTAATGCCATCATGAGGCTCCGCCTGCATGTTCTCCTTTAAATCTAATCACCCTCCAGAGGCCATACCCCCAAATACCATCACATTGCAGATTAAGGCTTCAACATATGAATTTGGGGGCCACACATTCAGTACATAGTAGCTTCCCTAAAATTCAATCTAAATTGCCACCAAAACATATCCCACCACAGTCACTCTCTAATACCTGGCTTGGGTTTTCTTCATATCACTTACTTTTATCTGAAGTTTTATAAAAATATACCCTACTTTACTTATTATCCCTCTCCTTCTCCATTATACTAGAAGCATGATACAGTGGGAATTTTCTCTTATTTATTTATTTATCTGAGCCCCTAGAACACTGCCATAAACAGACATACTTTGTTTTATCACACTTCATTTTATTACACATTGTAGGTTTATGTTTTTTACAAATTAAAGGTTTCTGGTAACCATGCATTAAGCAAGTCTGTTGGCATCATTGTTTTTTTGACACCGGGTCTCGCTCTGTCACCCAGTTCTGGAGCACAGTGACACTATCACAGCTCACTGCAGCCTCAACCTCCTGGGCTTAAGTGATCCTCCCACCCTAGCCTCCTAGCTGGGACTACAGGTGTGCACCACCACACCTGGCTAACTTTTTTATTTTTGTTTTTTGTAGAGACAAGGTCTCACTGTGTTGCCTAAGCTAGTCTTGAGCTCCTAGGCTCAAGCAGTCCCCCTGACTCAGGCTCCCAAAATGCTGGGATTACAGGCATGAGCCACTGTGCATGGCCCTTGCATCATTTTTTCAGTAGCCTGTGCTCATGTTTGTGTCTTTGTGTCACATTTTGGTAATGCTTGCAATATTCCAAACTTTTTCATTATTATTTTATCTGTTATAGTGATTTGTGATCAGTGATCTTTGATATTACTATTGTAATTTTTTTGGGGTGCCCCAAATTGCATCTATGTAAGGTGGCAAACCCAATTGATAAATTTTGTATGTGTTCTGACTGCTCCACTGAGCAATCATTTTCCCATCTCTTTCTCTCTCTTTGGGCACCCCTATTTCCTGACACACAACAGTATTGAAATTAGGCCATATAGTAACTCTACAATGGCCTAAGTGTTCAAGTGAAATGATGAGCTGCACATCCCTCACTTTAAGTTAAAAACTAGAAATGATTAAACTGAGTGAGGAAGGCATGTTAAAACCTGAGATAGGCCAAAAGCTAGGCCTCTTTTTTCAAATAGTTAGCAAGTTGCAAATGCAAAGGAAAAGTTCTTAAAGGAAATTAAAAGTGCTACTCCAGTGAACACAATAAAACATCATGATGGCTGATATGGAAAAGGTTTTAGTGGTCCAGATAGAAGATCAAACCAACCACAAAATTTATTTAAGCCAAAGCCTGTTACAGAGCAAAGCCCTAATTCTCTTTAATTCTGGGAAGGCTGAGAGAGATGAGGAAGCTGCAGAAGAAAAGTTGAAAGCTAACAGAGATGGGTTCATGAGGCTTAAGGGAAGAAATCATCTTCCTAACAAAAAAAGTATAAGGTGAAGCAGCAAGTGCTGATGTAGAAGCTGCAGCAAGTTACCCCGAAGATCTAGCTAAAATTATTGGTGAAGGTAACTACACTACACAACAGATTTTCAGTGTAGATGAAATAGCCTTGCCACCTAGGGCTTTCATAGTAGAGAGGAGGAGTCAATGCCTGGCTTCAAAGCTTCAAAAGATAGGCTGACTCTCTTGTTAGGGGCTAATGCAGCTGGTGACTTAAGTTGAAGCCGATGCTCATTTACCATTCAAAAAATCTTAGTGCCCTTAAGAATTATGCTAAATCTATTCTGCCAGTGAAAGCCTGGATGACAGCACATCTGTTTATATTGTGGTTTACTGAAGATTATTATTATTATTTTTTAGATGGAGTTTTGCTCTTGTTGCCCAGGCTGGAGGGCAGTAGTATGATCTGGGCTCACCACAGCTCCGCCTCCTGGGTTCAAGCGATTCTCCTGCCTCAGCCTCCGGAGTAGCTGGGATTACAGGCTTGTGCCATCATGCCTGGCTAATTTTGTATTTTTAGTAGAGACGGGGTTTCTCCATGTTGATCACTCTGGTCTTGAATTCCCAACCTCAAGTGATCCACCTGCCTCGGCATCCCAAAGTGCTGGGATTACAGGTGTAAGCCACCACACCTGGCTGGTTTACTGAAGATTTTAAGCCCACTATTGAGACCTACTGCTCAGGAAAAAAGATTTCTTTCAAAATATTACTACTCATTAACAATGCGCCTGATCATCCAAGAGCTCCGGTGGTGATGTACAGGGAGATTAGTGTTGTTTTCATGCTTGTGAATGCAACTTCCATTTTCAGCCCATAAATCAAGGAGTAATTTCAAATTTCAAGTTTTATTCTTTGAGAAATAAATTTCATAAAGGTATAGTTGCCACAGATAGTGATTCCTCTGACAGATCTGGGCAACATCAATTGAAAGCCTTCGGGAAAGGATTCGCCATTCTAGGTGCCATTAAGAACATTCATGATTTATGGGAAGAGGTCAAAATATCAATATTAACAGGAGTTTGGAAGAAGTTGAGTCCAGCCCTCATGGATGATTTTGAGGAGTTCAAGACTTCAGTGGAGAAAGTAACTGCACATATGGTGGAAATAGCAGGAGAACTAGAATTAGAAATGAAGCCTGAAGATGTGACTGAATTGTTGTAACCTCATGATCAAACTTGAATGGATGAAGAGTTGCTTTTTATGGAGGAACAAAGAAAATGGTTTCTTGAGATGGAATCAACTCCTGGTATAGATGCTATCAACACTGTTGAGACGACAACAACGGATTTAGAATAGTACATTAACTTAGTTGGTAAAGCAGTGGCACAGTTTGAGAGGACTGACTTCAATTTTGTAAAAAGTTACCCTGTTGTTAAAATATCTCACTTTCTGTCTTCTCTCGGTATTTATAATGTTATATATATATACACACACACACACATATACACATATATGTCCAACCCTCATACACATATACATATATGTATGTACACACACATATAATATATACACATATATAATATATACAACACACATATATAATATATACATATATAATACATATAATATAAATTCAATACATTTTTGTTTTGCAAAGCAAATGCTATCAAACAGCATTACATACTACAGAGAAATCTTTCATGAGGAAAGTCAATTGATGTGGCAAACTTTATTGTTGTCTTATTTTCAGAAATTGCCACTGCTACCCCAGCCTTCAGCAGCCACCCCTGTGATCAGTCAGCAGCTGTAAACATTGAGTCAAAACCCTCCACCAGCAAAAAAGATTACACCTTGCTGAAGGCTCAGGTGATTGTTAGCATTTTTTAGCAATGAAGTATTTTAAATTAAGATATGTACTTTTTAAAAGACGTAATGGTACTGTGCACTTAATAGACTACAGTATAGTGTACACATACCTTTTACGTGCACTGGGAAACAAAAAAAATTGGTGCAACTCTCTTTGTTCTGATCATTGTTCTGATCTTGAATTAAACCTGTAATGTCTCAGGTTGCCTGCATAATTGGCTTTTGAAAAGAAAATTCTGTAATCAATGAACGAATGAACAAATCATCCCCCACCCCACCTCACTTATGAAGGGGATTTTGTAGCAGCTTTACCACCCCTCACCAAGGTAGGAGCCCTAAGTCTGGTGTTAGAGATACACTTACCTTTCATCTCCCTCTCTCATCACCATGATGTGTCATCACTACTGAACAACATGTCCCTGTCCTTAACCTCACTTTCTTTTGTTTTTGTCCAGTTCGTTTCTTTTATCCTCTCCTCTGGGGAATCCCTTTAGAGTCCCAGCCTTTTTCTGAGTGTTACCTTTGTGTTCTTTATCATGACACAAACCTATTCCTTCTGATCAGGACCTAGCCTCTGAACCTCAGAGACAATTACTAGTGTCCAAGGGCAATGATAGGAGAAGACCTCAATGGCATCCTTGTGGCTGCAGGAACTTCTGTGGAGTTTTATGCATCCCGGGCACTTAACATGGCATTGTGACAATATTTTCTCCTCTTAAGAAATGGAACAGGCAGTTCTGCATTGAAACCTCTTACCAAGGGGAATCCTTTTTTTTTTTTTTTTTTTGAGCAAATAAAGACTATCAAAGACTGCAAGACTCCTCTGCAGAACGGAGTGTACAATGGAAGAAACAATCCTGAGCTAGAAGTCAGAGCCAGGGGTTCTAGTCCCAACACTCCACTAACCATGTGCTCTTAAGTAAATTGCTTAATAGTTCAAGAGCCTTTGTTTCCCTATCTGTCGAATGAAAGAAAGCTACCTTTGAGGGTTATTATTAGTTTCTAAGGAGATGATATCTATGAATATAATTTAAAATTATAAAATGCTATATAAATGACAAATAATTATTGTATATTTTCTAAGTCAAATCATACAAGATCAGGAAGCAGTTTACCTCCATTTTAGACCAGTGAAGAGATTTGTCATTCTATTCTTGGTGATTACGTTTCCTATTTATCCAGGTTTCTGTCTCAGTTTGGCTATCATACCCTCTCCCCACCCTGTCAGTGCACCATGACCCTGAGGACATTCAAAGGGATAGAAGATCTTTGTTCATCTTCTGTGGAAGAGAGCAGTTCTCTTGAAGAGGAGCCCCTGAATTTTATGCCTTTGAAGCCCCTCTTTCTGCTGTGTTCTTCTAACCCAAATGGGCCTCCCTAAATGAAATGTCTATGGGATACTTCAGAAAGGTGGAAAGGGCTGCCCCTGTAGCTTGTTTTTGCCAACAGGGGATAGACAAAGATTGTCATGGAATAAGAAGAATGCCCTGCCTGCAGTATTATGGCATCCTCTTTGTCTTCTCTCCCTAGATTCTGACATATATATTCTTTTCTCATCATAGGCTAAACTTGACATTTAGTGACCTTCTTAAAAACATGTAAGCATTCTCATCCTTTTTTATGTATTCTTTTCTAGTCATAGGTTAAACTTGACATTTAGTGACCTTCTTAAAAACATGTAAGCATCCTCATCTTTTTTTATGTTAGCTCATTTTATTTATCTTTTTGTTATACTTTAAGTTCTGGGGTACATGTGCACAATGTGCAGGTTTGTTACATATGTATACGTGTGCCATGTTGGTGTGCTGCACCCATTAACTCATCATTTACATTAGGTATATCTCCCACTGCTATCCCTCCCCCCTCCCCCATCCCCGCGACAGGCCCCAGTGTGTAGTGTTCCCCACCCTGTGTCCAAGTGTTTTCATTGTTCAATTCCCACCTATGAGTGAGAACATGCGGTGTTTGGTTTTCTGTCCCTGCGATAGTTTGCTCAGAATGATGGTTTCCAGCTTCTTCCATGTCCCTACAAAGGACATGAACTCATCCTTTTTTATGGCTGCCTAGTATTCCATGGTGTATATGTGCCACATTTTCTTAATCCAGTCTATCACTGATGGACATTTGGGTTGGTTCCAAGTCTTTGTTTTGTGAATAGTGCCACAATAAACATACGTGTGCATGTGTCTTTATAGCAGCATGATTTATAATCCTTTGGGTATATATCCAGTAATGAGATGACTGGGTCAAATGGTATTTCTAGTTCTAGATCCTTGAGGAATCACCACACTGTCTTCCACAATGGTTGAACTAGTTTATAGTCCCACCAACAGTGGAAAAATGTTCCTATTTCTCCACATCCTCTCCAACAGCTATTGTTTCCTGAATTTTTTTTTTTTTTTTTTTTTTTTTTTGAGATGGAGTCTCGCTCTGTCGCCCATGCTGGAGTGCAGTGGCGCGATCTTGGCTCACTGCAAGCTCTGCCTCCTGGGTTCACACCACGATTCCTGAATTTTTAATGATCACCATTCTAACTGGTGTGAGATGGTATCTTATTGTGGTTTTGATTTGCATTTCTCTGAAGGCCAGTGATGATGAACATTTTTTCATGTGTCTGTTGGCTGCATAAATGTCTTCTTTTGAGAAGTGTCTGTTCATATCCTTTGCCCAGTTTTTGATAGGGTTTGATTTTTTTCTTGTAAATTTGTTTAAGTTCTTTATAGATTCTGGATATTAGCCCTTTGTCAAAAGGGTAGATTGCAAAAATTTTCTCCCGTTCTGTAGGTTCCCTGTTCACTTGGATGGTAGTTGCTTTTGCTGTGCAGAAGCTCTTTAGTTTAATTAGATCCCATTTCTGAATTTTGGCTTTTGTTGCCATTGTTTTTGGTGTTTTAGACATGAAGTCCTTGCCCATGCCTATGTCCTGAATGGTATTGCCTAGGATTTCTTCTAGTGTTTTTATGGTTTTAAGTCTGACATTTAAGTCTTTAATCCATCTTGAATTAATTTTTATATAAGGTGTAAGGAAGGGATCCAGTTTCAGCTTTCTACATATGGCTAGCCAGTTTTCCCAGCAGCATTTATTAAATAGAGAATCCTTTCCCCATTTCTTGTTTTTGTGAGGTTTGTCAAAGATCAGATGGTTGTAGATGTGTGGTATTATTTCTGAGGGCTCTGTTCTGTTCCATTGGTCTATATCTCTGTTTTGGTACCAGTACCATGCTGTTTTGGTTACTGTAGCCTTGTAGTATGGTTTGAAGCCAGATAGCATAATGCATTCAGCTTTGTTCTTTTGGCTTAGGATTGTCTTGGCAATGCAGGTTCTTTTTTGATTCCATATGAACTTTAAAATAGTTTTTTTCCAATTCTGTGAAGAAAGTCATTGGTAGCTTGATGGGGATGGCATTGAATCTTTAAGTTATCTTGGGCAGTATGGCCAAGTATGGCCATTTTCATGACATTGATTCTTCATATCCATGAGCATGGAATGTTCTTCCATTTGTTTGTATCCTCTTTTATTTCGTTGAGCAGTGGTTTGTAATTCTCCTTGAAGAGGTCCTTCATATACCTTGTAAGTTGGATTCCTAGGTATTTTATTTTCTTTGAAGCAATTGTGAATGGGAGTTCACTCATGATTTGGCTCTCTGTTTGTCTGTTATTGGTGTATAGGAATGCTTGTGATTTTTGCACATTGATTTTTGTATCCTGAGACTTTGCTGAAGTTGCTTATCAGTTTAAGGAGCTTTTGGGCTGAGATGATGGGGTTTTCTAAATATACAATCATGTCATCTGCAATCAGGGACGATTTGATTTCCTCTTTCTTAATCGAATACCCTTTATTTCTTTCTCGTGCCTGATTGCCCTGGCCAGAACTTCCAACACTATTTTGAATAGGAGTGGTGAGAGAGGGCATCCCTGTCTTGTGCCAGTTTTCAAAGGGAATGCTTCCAGTTTTTGCCCATTCAATATGATATTGGCTGTGGATTTGTCATAAATAGCTCTTATTATTTTGAGATACATTCCATCAATACCTAATTTATTGAGTTTTTAGCATGAAGGGCTGTTGAATTTTGTTGAAGGCCTTTTCTGCATTTATTGAGATAATCATGTGGTTTTTGTCTTTGGTTTTGTTTATATGATGGATTATATTTATTGATTTGCATATGTTGAACCAGCCTTGCATTCCAGGGATGAAACCCACTTGATCATGGTGGATAAGCTTTTTGAGGTGCTGCTGGATCCGGTTTGCCAGTATTTTATTGAGGATTTTTGCATCGATGTTCATCAGGGATATTGGTCTAAAATTCTCTTTTTTTGTTGTATCTCTGCTAGGCTTTGGTATCAGGTCGATGCTGGCCTCATAAAATGAGTTAGGGAGGATTCCCTCTTTTTTTATTGATTGGAATAGTTTCAGAAAGAATGGTACCAGCTCCTCTTCATACCTCTGGTAGAATTCAGCTGTGAATCCGTCTTGTCTTGGACTTTTTTCGGTTGGTAGGCTGTTAATTATTGCCTCAGTTTCAGAGCCTGTTATTGGTCTATTCAGGGATTCAGCTTCTTCCTGGGTTAGTCTTGGGAGGTTGTATGTGCCCAGGAATTTATCCATTTCTTCTAGATTTTCTAGTTTATTTGTGTAGAGGTGTTTATAGTATTCTCTGATGGTAGTTTATATCTCTGTGGAATCAGCGGTGATATCTCTTTATCATTTTTTATTGCATCTATTTGATTCTTCTCTCTTTTCTTCTTTATTAGTTTTGCTAGTGGTCTATCAATTTTGTTGATCTTTTCAAAAAACCAGCTCCTGGATTCATTGATTTTTTGATGGGTTTTTTTTTTTTTTTTTTTTTTGGTCTCTATCTCCTCAGTTCTGCTCTGATCTTAGTTATTTCTTGCTTTCTGCTAGCTTTGGAACGTGTTTGCTCTTGCTTCTTTAGTTCTTTTAATTGTGATGTTAGGGTGTCAATTTTAGATCTTTCCAGCTTTCTCTTGTGGGCATTTAGTGCTATAAATTTCCCTCTATACACTGCTTTAAATGTGTCCCAGAGATTCTGGTATGTTGTGTCTTTCTTCTCATTGGTTTCAAAGAACATCTTTATTTCTGCCTTCATTTCATTGTGTACCCAGTAGTCATTCAGGAGCAGGTTGTTCAGTTTCCATGTAGTTGTGCGGTTTTCAATGAGTTTCTTAATCTTGAGTTCTAATTTGATTGCACTGTGGTCTGAGAGACAGTTTGTTATAATTTCTGTTGTTTTACATTTGCTGAGGAGTGCTTTACTTCCAACTATGTGGTCAGTTTTGGAAGAAGTGCTATATGGTGCTGAGAAGAATGTATATTCTGTTGATTTGGGGTGGAGAGTTCTGTAGATGTCTATTAGGTCTGCTTGGTGCAGAGCTGAGTTCAATTCCTGATATCTTTGTTAACTTTCTGTCTCGTTGATCTGTCTAATGTTGACGGTGGGGTGTTCAAGTCTCCTATTATTGTGTGGGAGTCTAAGTCTCTTTTTAGGTCTCTAAGGACTTGCTTTATGAATCTGGGTGCTCCTGTATTGGGTGCATATATATTTAGGATAGTTAGCTCTTCTTGTTGAATTGATCCCTTTACCATTATGTAATGCCTTTCTTTGTCTTTTTTTTTTTTAATCTTTGTTGGTTTAAAGTCTGTTTTATCAGAGACTAGGATTGCAACCCCTGCTTTTTTTCTTGTTTTCCATTTGCTTGGTAGGTCTTCCTTTATCCCTTTATTTTGAGCCTATGTGTGTCATTGCACATGAGATGGGTCTCCTGAATACAGCACACTGATGTGTCTTGACTCTTTATCCAATTTGCCAGTCTGTGTCTTTTAATTGGGGCATTTAGCCCATATACATTTAAGGTTAATATTGTTATGTGTGAATTTGATCCTGTCATTATGATGTTAGCTGGTTATTTTGCTCATTAGTTGATGCAGTTTCTTCCTAGCATCAATGGTCTTTACAATTTGGCGTGTTTTTGCAATGGCTGGTACCAGTTGTTCCTTTCCATGTTTAGTGCTTCCTTCAGGAGCTCTTGTAAGGCAGGCCGGGTGGTAACAAAATCTCTCAGCATTTGCTTGTCTGTATTTTATTTCTCCTTCACTTATGATGCTTAGTTTGGCTGGATATGAAATTCTGGGTTGAAAATTCTTTTCTCTAAGAATATTGAATATTGGCCCCCACTCTCTTCTGGCTTGTAGAGTTTCTGCCGAGAGATCCACTGTTAATCTGATGGACTTCCCTTTGTGGGTAACCCGACCTTTCTCTCTGGCTGCCCTTAATATTTTGTCCTTCATTTCAACCTTGGTGAATCTGACAATTATGTGTCTTGGGGTTGCTCTTCTCAAGGAGTATCTTTGTGGCATTCTCTGTGTTTCCTGAATTTGAATGTTAGCCTGTCTTGGTAGGCTGGGGAAGTTCTCCTGCATAACATCCTGAAGAGTGTTTTCCAACTTGGTTCCATTCTCCCTGTCACTTTCAGGTATACCAATTAGATGTAGATTTGGTCTTTTCACATAGTCCCATATTTCTTGGAGGCTTTGTTCATTTCTTTTTACTCTTTTTTTCTCTAAACTTCTCTTCTTGCTTCATTTCATTCACTTGATCTTCAATCACTGATACCTTTTCTTCCACTTGATTGAATTTGCTACTGAAGCTTGTGTATGTGTCATGTAGTTCTCGTGCCATGGTTTCAGCTCCATCAGGTCATTTAAGGTCTTCTCTACCCTGTTTTTTCTAGTTATCCATTCGTCCAATCTTTTTTCAAGGTTTTTAGCTTCTTTGTGATGGGTTCAAACATCCTCCTTTAGCTCAGAGAAGTTTGTTATTACCTATCTTCTGAAGCCTTCTCTTCTCAACATGTCAAAGTCATCCTCTGTCCAGCTTTGTTCCATTGCTGACGAGGAGCTGCATTCCTTTGGAAGAGGAGAGGCACTCTGATTTTTAGAATTTTCAGCTTTTCTGCTCTGGTTTCTCCCCATCTTTGTGGTTTTATCTACCTTTGGTCTTTGACGATGGTGACAGATGGGGTTTTGGTGTGGATGTCCTTTCTGTTTGTTAGTTTTCCTTCTAACACTCAGGACCCTCAGCTGCAGGTCTGTTGGAGTTTGCTGGACATCCCCTCCAGACCCTGTTTGCCTGGGTATCACCATTGGAGGCTGCAGAACTGCAAATATTGCAGAACCGCAAATGTTGCTGCCTGATCGTTCCTCTGGAAGCTTCGTCTCAGAGGGGCACCCAGCCGTATGAGGAGTCAGTTGGCCCCTACAAGGAGGTGCCTCCCAGTTAGACTACTCGGGGGTCAGGGACCCACTTCAGGAGGCAGTCTGTCCGTTCTCAGATCTCAAACTCCATGCTGGGAGAACCACTACTCTCTTCAAAGCTCTCAGACAGGGACGTCTAAGTCTGCAGAAGTTTCTGCTGTCTTTTGTTCAGCTATGCCCTGTTCCCAGAGGTGAAGTCTACAGAGGCAGGCAGGCCTCCTTGAGCTGCAGTGGGTTCCACCCAGTTCGAGCTTCCTGGCTGCTTTGTTTACCTACTCAAGCCTCAGCAATGGCGGGCGCCCCTCCCCCAGCCTCGCTGCCACCTTGCAGTTTGATCTCAGACTGCTGTGCTAGCAGTGAGAAAGGCTCCGTGGGTGTGGGACCCTCTGAGCCAGGCACGGGATAGAATCTTCTGGCGTGCCATTTGCTAAAACCTTTAGAAAAGCACAGTATTAGGGTGGGAGTGATCCGAATTTCCAGGCGCCATCTGTCAGGGCTTCCCTTGGCTAAGAAAGGGAATTCCCTGGCCCCTTATGCTTCCCGGGTGAAGCAATGCCTCGCCCTGCTTCAGCTCACAGTCCGTGGGCTGCACCCACTGTCCTGCACCCACTGTCTGACAAACCCCAGTGAGATGAACCCAGTACCTCAGTTGGAAATGCAGAAATCACCCGTCTTCTGCATCGCTCATGCTGGAAGCTGTAGACTGGAGCTGTTCCTGTTTGGCCATCTTGGAACCTCCCCCTAGGCATCCTCATCTAACATCCAGCAACACATCCTTTTACCTCTTCTATAATTCTGACACATGTTTAGAAAGATTTTGTTGCTAGACTGTGAGTCACTCCAGAGAAAGTATTTCCATGGTAGAGCAGATAGGCCTTGTATACTGATTGGATAAAGGATGAGGGGGAAGGAGGAATCCAGCATGACATCCAGGTGTCTGGCTTGAGAAACTAGAAAGATGGCAGCACTGACTTGGGAAATATGAGAAGAAACATGTTTGGAGGGCATGGAGCCCTGACGAACCTGGGGAGCTGGCATAATATTCGAAGGAGAAATCTCAGAGGCAGCTGGAGATATGCATGGGAAGCTCAAGAGGGAAGACTGACTGGAGACACAGATTTGAGACCTATCAGCATCTAGGTGGTTGTTGAGGCCATGGGAACAGGCAAGAACACCCAGGGAGTGTGTAAAGTGAGGAGAAAAGAAGACCAAGGGCAGGACTCTGGAGAAAATAGGTATAAAAAATATGGACAGAAAGAGGGGAGCCCACAAAGATGTCTAAAATTATTGGATAGAGAAGAAAAGTGAGCTAAGAATGTGGGTTATTGAAGGTGAAGATAGAGTCCTTTCCATGAAGAGCGTCATGACCAAGTCAGATGAGGAATAAGAAGTAGCTATAACCATGTAGCTGTAAAGTAGCTTAGTCCCTTTGATGAACTCAATTGGTTGAAGCAGGTGCCGAACTTCCAGTTAAGGGTTCAGGGGACATCGAGACATGGATTCATGAAGAACAGCTCCTTCGAGAAAGTTGGTTTTGACAAAGCAGAGAGGAAGATGACAATGAAGCTACATACCAAATACAATAATCTGCTCCAAAAACCAGTCCTTAGGTCTCTGAGTCCTCTCTACCCTCTTTGGAAGAGGTCTTTTGAGTAACTGGGAGGGGTGGCCAAAAAACTAAGTTGTTGCATTATAGTATTTACTCCAGAAACCGATCACATGGGTCTGTTGCCTTCCTGATAACCATTTGCACCCCGCTCTTCTCTTTGTTAACAGAGCCCTGCTTTTGTTCAGGACATGAATCTGCCCTGCCTCAGTAGACAGATCTGACGGACATAAACTAAAAATGACAATCCCATTCCCCTTTGCCAGATACAGGCCTATAATCCCTTATCTGAAACCCCTGGGGTCAGATATGTTTCAGAATAAACTTTTGGACATTTAGAGGAGTAATAAAGTGATACAGTGCCTATATAGTGTATGGCTTTTTTCTTCTTCTTTTTTTTTTTGGATGGGGCCCCACTTTGTTGCCCAGGCTGGAGTGCAGTGGTGCAATTATAGTTCACTGCAGTCTGGAACTCCTGGGCTCAAGCGATCCTCCTCAACTTCCTGAGTAGCTGAGACTACAGGCATGTGTCACCACATCTGGCTAATTTTTTTATTTTTTATATTGATGGGGTCTCATCTCACCATGTTGCCCAGGTTTGTCTCAAACTCCTGTCATTAAGCAATCCTCCTGCTTTGGCGTCCCAAAGTGTTAGGGTTGCAGGCATGAGCCACCATGCCTGGCCCTGTACTATATGTCATTTAACACCACAGTAAGTGTTAGCATCCTGTTTCAAACATATTAATAATTCTGTATTAAAACAGATTGTCACATTAATTATGACGAATAAGGACTGTAAATAGTGTCATCTCTGTTTGGGTCAGATTTGCCACTGTATTAGTCCATCTTCATGCTGCTGATAAAGACATACCCGAGACTGGGCAATTTACAAAAGAAAGAGGTTTATTGTACTTACAGTTTCATGTGGCTGGGAAAGCCTCACAATCATGAGAGAAGGCAAGGAGGAGCAAGTCACATCTTACGTGGACGGCAGCAGGCAAAAAGAAAGCTTGTGTAGGGAAACTCCATTTTTAAAACCATCAGATCTCATGAGACTCACTCACTATCATGAGAACAGCACAGAAAACACCCACCCCCATGATTTGATCATCTCCCACTGGGTCCCTCCCACAACACGTGGGAATTATAGGAGCTACAAGATGAGATTTGGGTGGGGACACACAGCCAAACCATATCAACCACTAAATGCATTTTGGCACCAAACTTATAAAGGACTTTTCAGTTTTCAGACTTTTTTGGTTTCAGAATTGCCAATAAGAAATTATGAGTCTGTATTCATTTTATCCAGCCTCTTCTGCAGGTAGAAGGGTCTTTGTGACTCTGAGGTAGACAATGAGTTTTTTTTTTAAGTCTGCTGAGGGGGCTTATTACAAATAAGGTTTATTTATTGATAAAAGGGTATAGAACTTCTTCCCGTTTCTTTTTGCCTTGAACTTGGAGATCATATCTGGAACTCTGGCTGCCATCTCATGATCCTGAAGTTACAAGCATAAGGGGACATCAACAAGCTAAGGAGGGTTGAGCAGGAAGTACAGAAAGATCCTGTGTCCTTGATGACAATACTGAGCTCAACTACCCTGAGACCACATTCCTCTGGACTTATTATGATTTAAGTTGCTGTTGGTTGGGCACTTTATTACTTCAGAAGGAAGAAGAACTAAAAGAGTTGTGGGGTTGAGCAAGAACTTCTTTGAGGATAGAAGATACTTGCACAAATTTTTGTGTATAAATCCTTTTGTTTTTTCTTTTGTTTCCTAGTTACTGTTAATGTTATTATTATTATTTGCAAATAGACTCTTTATCAAACTATCAGTGTACATTTGGGTTTATCTGTAATTTCTCTTTATGACAGAGTTGTAGTGAATTCTAGTACTTTTATGTTGCTCCAAGTCCATTTTGAATATAAGTTGTACTATCTCATACTAGGAGCAGGGCTCAGTCTCCCTTTACATAGTTTCCAGTTCTACTCCTCCTCCCAGTTCCTCAAGGTGGTCAATCCATTTATCTACCTCAAACAACTGCCTACTGATGGCAACTACCCTGAGGAACAGCTAGATACAGCCTACTTGCCTGGCCCTACTAACTCACCCTGTATGGCTGTGCAGATATGCAGCACTGACCACCTCTCAGTTACAAAGCCAGCCCATGGAACTTGCACCTGTTTGTTCTAAACCCACCAACTAGAACTCTCTTGAAGAAACCTGCTTGGATAATGCCCTGACCCCAATAAGGGCTTTAGTGCCACAGATTCTCCCTCTCTCACCTTCTACCTGCTGGCTGGGCACCTTGCCATCTCCAGACTTGCTGCTGGCTCTCATGGGTACCCTTCTTCTATGGATCTGTGAGTAACAGAAGGTGTCTGTGATTTCCTGTGTTTTGCTATGCAGTCTCTTCTACATGTCACCTGGCACACACACCTGAGCCTAACTCTTCTCCTGGGTCTAGGCTCTCCTGGAGAGTGGCTATCGGGGTGTCCTTGTGGTCAGTCTCAAGAGAAAGACCTCAAGGTTAATTTAGAGAGACATTGCAATTTTATTAAAATCAGAAACAAGTCAAATATGTCTACTATTTCTTCTATTATTCAACATTGTCTTGTAAGTATTGGACAATCCCACAGAAAAACACAATGAAACAATCAGTATAAATATTAACATATAGCAAATTTTTTATTTTCAGATTAGATGATTGTTTTCTTAGAAAAATTAAGAAATTCTACTTTAGACCTTAGTTTCCTCGTCCGTAGAACTGATAGAATAGTATCTGCCTTATAGAGACATTATGAGGATTAAACGAGCTAATACACATAAAACACTTAAAACAGTGCCTGGCCCATTGTAAGTTCTCCATAAATGTTAAAGATTATTATTAAAAGAATTGAATAGAGAAACTGAATACAAAATAAAAATACAAAAATTAGTAGATTTACTTTTAGTAAACAAACTTAAATATCACAGGGAGGAATCCCATTTTTAATAAAAACCAAAACTATAAAATACCTAGAAATAAAATTCACAGGAAAGGCAAAAGACCTAAATAAGTAAAACTATACAATCTTACTAAAATATGAAAAGAAGATATCTAAATGGAATGGCAACTTTCTAAGATAGAATGATATATCATAAAAATGTGTATATTTATATATTTTATATTACTGTTCGAGAAGAGCAACCCCAAGACACATAATTGTCAGATTTCCAAGGTTGAAACAAAGGAAAACATGTTAAGGGCAGCCAGAGAGAAAGGTCAGGTTACCTACAAAGGAAAGCCCATCAGATTAACAGTGGATCTCTCTGCAGAAACCCTACAAGCCAGAAGAGAGTAGGGGGCAATATTCAACATTCTTAAAGAAAAGAATTTTCAACCCGGTATTTCATATCCAGCCAAACTAAGCTTCATAAGCGAAGGAGAAATAAAATCCTTTACAGACAAGCAAATACTGAAGGATTTTGTCACCTCCAGGCCTGCCTTACAAGAGCTCCTGAAGGAAGCACTAAATATAGAAAGGAAAAACCGGTACCAGCCACTGCAAAAACACACCAAAATATAAAGACCAATGACACTATGAAGAAACTGCATCAACTAAAGTGCAAAGTAACCAGATAGCATCATGATAACAGGATCAAATTCATACATAGCACTATTAACCTTAAATGTAAATGGGCTAAATGCCCCAATTAAAAGACACAGACTGGCAAATTGGATAAAGAGTCAAGACCTATTGGTGTGCTGTATTCAGGAGACCCATCTCACGTGCAATGACACACATAGGCTCAAAATGAAGGATGGAGGAATATTTACCAAGCAAATGGAAAGAAAGTCTCTGATAAAACAGACTTTAAACCAACAAAGATAAAAAAAAAAAAAAAAAAAAAAGACAAAGAAGGGCATTACATAATGGTAAAAGGATCAATGCAACAAGAAGAGCTAACTATCCTAAATATATATATACCCAATACAGGAGCACCCAGATTCATAAAACAAGTTCTTAGAGACCTACAAAGTGACTTAGACTCCCACACAATAATTGTGGGAGATTTTAACACCCCACTGTCAATATTAGACAGATCAACGAGACAGAAAATTAACAAGGATATTCAGGACGTGAACTCAGCTCTGAACCAAGCAGACCTAATAGATGCCTACAGAACTCTCCACTCCAAATAAACCAGAATATACATTCTTCTCAGCACCACATGGCACTTATTCTAAAATCAACCACATAATTGGAAGTAAAACACTCCTCAGCAAATGCAAAAGAAGAGAAATCATAACAGTCTGTCAGACCACAGTGCAATTAAATTAGAACTCTGCATTAAGACACTCATTCAAAACTACACAACTACATGGAAATTGAAGAACCTGCTCCTGAATGACTACTGAAATAAAGAAGTTTTTTGAAACCAATGAGAACAAAGACACAAATGTACCAGAATCTCTGCATGGAACACAGCTAAAGCAATGTTAAAAGGGAAATTTATAGCATGAAGTGCCAATATCAGCTGGAAAGATCTAAAATCGACACCCTAACATCACAATTAGAATAACTAGAGAAGCAAAAGCAAACAAAATCAAAAGTAGCAGAAGAAAATAAATAACTAAGGTCAGAGCAGAACTGAAGGAGATACAAAGACAAAAAAGCCCTTCAAAAAATCAATGAATCCCGGAGCTGGTTTTTTGGAAAGATTAACAAAATAGATAGACTGCTAGCTAAGCTAATAAAGAAGAAAAGAGAGAAGAATCAAATAGATACATTAAGAAATGATAAAGGGGATATCACCACTGATCCCACAGAAATACAAACTACCATCAGAGAATACCATAAACACCTCTATGCAAATAAACTAGAAAATCTAGAAGAAATGGATAAATTCCTGGACACATACACCATCCCAAGACTAAACCAGGAAGAAGTCAAATCCCTGAATAGACCAATAACAAGTTCTGAAGTTGAGGCAGTAATTAATACCCTACCAACCAAAAAAAAAGCCAGGACCAGATGGATTCACAGCCAAATTCTACCAGAGGTAGAAGGAGGAGCTGGTGCCATCCCTTCTGAAACTATTCCAAATGATAGAAAAAGTGGGACTCCTCCCTAACTCATTTTATGAGGCCAGCATCATCTTGATACCAAAACCTGGCAGAGACACAACAAAAAAAGAAAATTTCAGGCCAATATCCCTGATGAACATCAGTGCAAAAATCCTTAATAAAATTCTGGCAAACTGAATCCAGTAGCACATCAAACAGTGTATCCACCACAAGCAAGTCAGCTTCATCCCTGAGATGCAAGGCTGGTTCAACATATGCAAATCAATAAATATAATTCATCACATAAGCAGAACAGAACCAATGACAAAAAACACATGATTAACTCAATAGATGCAGAAAAGTCCTTTGATAAAATTCAACATCCCTTCATGCTAAAAACTCTCAATGAACTAGGTGTTGATGGAACACATCTGAAAATAAGAGCGATTTATGACAAACCCATAGCTAATATCATATCGAATGGGCAAAAGCTAGAAGCATTCCCTTTGAAAACCGGCACAAGACAAGGATGCCCTCTCTCACCACTCCTATTCAACACAGTATTGGAATTTCTGGCCAAGGCAATCAGGCAAGAGAAAGAAATAAAGGGTATTCAAGTAGGAAGAGAGGAAGTCAAATTGTCTGTTTGCAGATTACATGGTTGTATATTAAGAAACCCCATCATCTCAGTCTGAAAACTCCTTAAGCAGATAAGCAACTTTAGCAAAGTCTCAGGATACAAAATCAATGTGTGAAAATCACAAGCATTCCTATACGCCAACAATAGACAAGCAGAGAGCCAAATCATGAGTGAACTCCCAATCAAAATTGCTACAAAGAGAATAAAATACCTAGGAATATTACTTACAAGGGATGTGAAGGACCTCTTCAGGGAGAACTACAAGTCACTGCTCAAGGAAAGAAGAGAGGACACAAACAAATGGAAAAAAATTCCATGCTCATGGATAGGAAGAATCAATATCATGAAAATGGCCATACTGCCCAAAGTAATTTACAGTTTCAATGCTATTCCCATTAAGCTACCATTGACTTTCTTCACAGAATTAGAAAAAACTACTTTAAATTTTATATGGAACCAAAAAAGAGCCCATATAGCCAAGACAATTGTAAGCAAAAAGAACAAAGCTAGAGGCATCACACTACCTAACTTCAAACTATACTATAAGCCTACAGTAACCAAAACAGCATGGTACTGATACCAAAACAGATATATAAACCAATGGAACAGAACAGAGGCCTCAGAAATAACACCACACATCTATAGCCATCTGATCTTCGACAAACCTGACAAAAACAAGCAATGGGGAAAGGATTCCCTATGTAATAAATGGTGCTGGGAAAACTGGCTAGCCATCTGCAGAAAACTGAAACTGGACCCCTTCCTTACACCTTACACAAAAATTAACTCAAGATCAATTAAAGACTTAAATGTCCAACCCAAAACCATAATAACCCTAGAAGAAAACCTAGGCAATACCATTCAGGACATAGACATGGGCAAAGACTTCATGACTAAAATGCCAAAAGCAATGGCAACAAAAGCCAAAATTGACAAATGGGATCTAATCAAACTAAAGAACTTCTGCACAGCAGAAGAAACTATCATTAGAGTGAACAGGCAACCTACAGAATGGGAGAAAATTTTTGCAATCTATCTATCTGACAAAGGGCTAATATCCAGAATCTACAGGGAACTTAAACAAATTTACAAGAAAAAAGCAAACAATCCTATCAAAAGTGGGTGAAGGGTATGAACAGATACATCTCAAAAGAAGATGTTTATGCAGCCAAAAAACATGAAAAAAAACTCATCATCCCTAGTCATTAGAGAAATGTAAATCAAAATCAAAATGAGATATCATCTCACACCAGTTAGGATGGTGATCATTAAAAAGCCTGGAAACATTGGATGCTTGCAAGGATACAGAGAAATAGGTACGCTTTTACATTGTTGGTGGGAGTGTAAATTAGTTCAACCATTGTGGAAGACAGTGTGGCAATTCCTCAAGGATCTAGAGTAAAATACCATTTGACCCAGCAATCCCACTAGTGGGTAATATACCCAAAGGATTATAAATTACTCTACTATAAAGACATATGCACACATATGTTTATTGTGGCACTATTTACAATAGCAAACACTTGGAACCAACCCAAATGCCTATCAATGATAAACTGGATAAAGAAAAATGTGGCATATGTATGCCTTGGAATACTATGCAGCCATAAAAAAGAATGAGTTCATGTACTTTGCAGGGACATGGATGAAGCTGGATGATTGCTTATTCTCAGCAAACTAACACAGGAACAGAAAACCAAACACTACGTGTTCTCACTAGTAAGTGGGAGTTGAACAATGAGAACACGTGGACACAGGGAGGGGGACATTACACACGGGGGCCTGTCAGTGGGTAGGGTCCAGGGGAGGGAGAGCATTTAGGACAAATACCTAATGCATGCAGGGCTTAAAACCTAGATGATGCATTGATGGGTGCAGCAAACCACTAGGGCACATGTATATCTATGTAACAAACCTGCACGTTCTGCACACGTATCCCAGAACTTAAAGTAAAATTTTTTTGAAATGCAAATTAAAGCCACAAATTAAAGTTCAATTTACACCCACCAGAATGACTAACTTTAAGTAGTCTGACAATACTAAGTACTGAGAAGAATGTGATCAAACGGTCTTGGAGAGGGAGAGTACAGGCAAATGTTCACAGCAGCATTATTCAAAAAAATAAAACACTGGAAACAATTGAGATATCAAGAGCAGAGTACAAAGTTGAGTTGCATATTCATTCAAAGGAAACTATACAGCAATGATAAATCACAAGTTGCTGCTACACACAACAATATGGATGAACATGACCAAAATTATGTTGGGCAAAGAACCCCCAAAAATAGTACTTTCCATCTGCTTCCATTTACATAGAGTTCAAAGTCACATAAGATTAATGTGTGATTTTAGAAGTCAGGAGAGCCGTTCCCTCTGGAGAAGAGGAAGAAGCATGACTGGGAGAGGCACGAGGGGAGCTGCTGGAGTACTGGTAATATTTATTGTTCTGGATGATGATTAAATAAAATATATTCACATTGTGAAAATTCTTTGAGCTATAGTTATGACTTGTGCACATTTCTGTATGTATATCCTACTGCAATAAACTTTATAAAAGGAAAAAAGAAATGATACTGAAGTGACAAATTTTTGAAATACAAGATATAACGAGATTAAAAATAATATAACTCATAGGAAAGAATTATGTCTCACTAAATACCCTATTATCAGACAGGGCTTACTAAACTTCCATCTTCCCAACAGAGTTGTTCCAGAACTTACCTTTAGCTTCAACTTGACTGCTCTTGTTTCTCAACTGCTATCAGATTGTATACTCCAAGTGCTGCGGAACGCTGGCACCTAGGTTGCTTGTGAGAAGAGACACTATGGCTTGTGCGGGATGCAGTGCCACTGGTGGCCAGGACTGGCAGGTCTGCTGCTTGTGAAGTGCCTGAGGCCCCGCTTTTAGAGAGGCACTAACTTGTGGAGTTCTGCAGCATAATGATAAATACTGGGGCCTCACCAAGAAGCCACGTGGTCCCTTCCCGCTATTCATCCCATCTGCCCTATTACTTGCTGCTCAGCCTCTGCAGAAAGGGCATTCTCTGACAAGGACTCACAGAATTAGGGCTACTATGACAAAATACCGAAGACTGAGTGGGTTAAATAACAGAAATTATTTTCTCACAGTTCTGGAGGCTAGAACTCCCACATCAAGGTGTCAGCACATTTGATTTCTCTCTCCTTGGCTTGCAGATGGCGGCCTTCTCACTGTGTCCTCACAAGGTTGTCCCTCTGTCTGTCTGTGTCCTAATCTCCTCTTCTTATAAGGATAGCAGTCATGGTGGATTAGGGCCCACCCTGATGGCACTGTTTTAATTTTATTACCTCTTTGAAGACCCTATCTCAAAACCCAGGCACATTCTGGGTACTAAGGGTTAGGGCTTCAACATCAAGTTTTGGGAGACACAATTCAGTCTGTTTTTAAAAGAGTCTGTCTAGTTCTTACCAAGCTCTATGACTGGGCTGATTCCTGCAGCTTCTTGGGTCCTAAGTTTCCTCCCAACTTGCAAAGGAGGTTTGTGGCTCTTTACTCCCAATGCTGATGATACATAGCTTGCTTTCCAGCTTTCTTGTGAACATCTCCTTGGGTTCCAGTACAACCAGATATAAATAACAATGGCAGAAGTGGAAGTATGGTGTCATTACATTTAATGTTTTCCAACCCTGTAGGCATCTAGTGGGGAGAAAAAAAAAACAAGTGAGAATGTCCAGAATTAAAAGCTGTCTGAGACTTCATAGGCCACATGAAAGTTGGCTGTAGAACTTAAGATGGGAGAGAAGCAGGGTTGGGGGAGAAAAAAGTAGGGGAGAAGGAGAATTGATATATATTTGGGGATTGGTCTGTACTCACTGAATCTTCACAACAACCTCGTGAGGTGGGCATTATTATTATTAATTAATTATTATTCTCATTTGACTGGTGAGGACACTGAGGCCCAGAATGCAGAGTTGGGCTTTGCTATTTCAGTCTACCTAGAACTCAGAGGAACCCATGCAAGTCAGCTCTGCCGACCGCATTGGTTGAACATGCTTTGGCACCTCTTGCCTTCCTCCCCCCAGCATTGCCCTGTGACAGGTGACAAGAGGAAGACAAGGCTCCTGTCTGTTCTGTTTGGTAGTTATAAAAAAATGACATGACCAATTCTGTTGTTGTTGCTGGTTCAGTTTTAGTGAATAAGTAATGTTCACTGAAAACATATCAATAGATATTAACAAGCAAACAAATAAAATTCTGACACAAGCAAAACTAATCCATAGTGTCAGAAAGCAGAGCAATAGTTGCCTGTGGGAAGAGCAGATGAGTATAAAGGGGCCTGAAAGAACTTTTGGGGGAGATGAAAATGTTCTATATCTTGATTGAGGTTGTTGCTCTACATGTATGTACTTGTATAAAAACTTATCAAACTATATACTTAAAACAGGCGAGTTTTTAGTAGTAGCAGTGATGTTTGGATACCTGTAACTTTATCTCCATTAGAAATGTTAGATATTTTAATATCATCAGTTAGTTTTTGCAGGTATCTTGAAATATTTTTCATGTTCCTCACTACTGGGATAGTTTTGCAGATTCATGTTCCTCACTACTGAGATAGTCATTTAGCCTGTGTGCTAGACCTTGCTTTTGATGCCTTTATAAAGCATATATCACAAAAAAGATGAGTTGTTGTATGTAAATTATGCCTCAATAAAGTTGATTGATCTAAAGAGAAAAAACATCACCAGAAATCCCACCACCAAGAGATAACCAGTACCATTTTGGTGTTTTTATGCTGCCAGGGCATTCATTCCCACTCCGCCGGCCCTGCACATGTTGTGTTCTGGGGTTTTTTTTCTCTCTGTCCACGATATATTATAAAAACCTTTCCATGCCAGTACACAGAATGCTACATCGGTATTTTTGCAGTGGTAGAATACAGCATTATGTCAACAAAACATGTTTACTTCACCAATTTGTTGTGTTGGAAAATTAAGATGTTTCCAATTTAGGCCAGGCACGGTGGCTCACACCTGTAATCCCAGCACTTTGGGAGGCCGAGGTGGGCGGATCACTTGAGGTCAGGAGTTCAAGACCAGCCTGGCCAACATGGTGAAACCCCATCTCTACTAAAAATACAAAAATGAGCCGGGTATGATGGCACGTGCCTGTAATCCTAGCTACTTAGGAGGCTGAAGCAGGAGAATTGCTTGAACCCAAGAAGCAGAGGTTGCAGTGAGCTGAGATCCCACCATTGCGCTCCAGCCTGGGCAACAGAGCAAGACTCCATCTCAACAACAACAACAACAAAAAGATGTTTCCAGTTTCCAATTTTTCACTCTTATAAACACTACCATGAATATCCTTGTAACTAAATATTTGAGCATATCCTTAATGATTGCCATAGAATAATTTTCTTCCAGTAAAATTACTAGGTCACAGGCATTCACATTTTTAAAGAATTTGATGTATCTTTCAAAATTGCCCTCCTAAAAACTGTATCAATTTATATGCCCACTAGCCATCTCTTCGTCTCTACTGTAGACTCTCATTGTGTAGACTCAGCATTGTGACTCTCCATGGAAACAGACACAAGGTAAGTCCCAGTAATTGACATATCCCGAGATCCCACAACTTTAGAAGCTATTGAAACCTTTCAAAGTCAGTTCCAACCCTAACTTTAAATGAAATTCAAGACCCATAAAGGTTCAGGGGTCTGAAAGCACTCCTACTGAGCACATCCAGGACTATGACTCAGGACTCAGGCCAGAAACCACCACACAGCTTGCTAAAGGAACATTGAGTCAAAGGACCAGCAAAAACCTCCTACCATCTCAGGCTTAGAGATTCCCTAGTCTCTATACCCCACTTAATCTCTTTGAACCAAGCCTTGCTCCAGAGCAGCTGGGCAGGGGAGCCAGGGATCTCAGGAGTCACACACACTGTTGAGGTGTCAGCACAACTCCAGTTGGTTGCATTTTATTTCAACCCTTGGTTCTGCTGCACATGGCCTTGGGATGGTTATTTAACCTAAGGCTCAATTTCCTCAACAGAAAAATGGAGTTGGTAATTGTACCTAGCTCACAGAGTTTTAGTAGGATGGCATGAGATAATACAATCAAATTCACTAGCACCACTCCTGGCCCTTAAAAGATGCTGGTATTTGGTAAGTAGTATTATCATTTGTGGGTCCCTCACACTTAGCTTCAGGCAGCAGAGAGGCCTGAGAGAACAACTTCCTGCCCTTACGTTCTGACTTTTCTGCACTGGCATCGCTACAAAGGGCCAGCCACCAGGCTCATTTTAGATTTGCCTAATGCCACCGATAAGCTAAGGGCTTGAAACCCCGTTCTTAGGAGTGGCTTGCCCACCCCGCATGCCTCTAGGACCAAGCCTGACAAATATAGCAGAAATTACAGGCATCTGATTTAAGGCTACGTGTGTACACTTCGCCTGAGCCAAGCCCCAAGCCCTAGTCCCGCTGCTGCATCAAAGGATCATCTCTCTTCCAGCCTCCGGGCCCAGAGTAAGCAGCAATTTGGGAGGCAGCCCCCTCTTATTTTTAGCTTTAAAAACCCGAAACGCCAACATACCAGAGCTCACCCAAGCGTCTCTCACAAGCTGTTGTTTGACTTGGGTTGAGAAAATGACAGGCTGGGTTGTGCACCAAGACGAGAAGAAAAAAGAGGGGGAAAAAAGGAGTTTTCTTTTCCCTCCACTGCCAACCTCCATCCCCCTCAACTCCTCCCCTAGGCCTGGGTGGACCCTGCCTGGGTAATAGTTCCCTGCTATATTTAAAAACCACAGATGTGTTTGGTGGAGACTTAATTTCGGAATTGCAGGCAGCGTCTCCTGAGGACAAGAGGAAAGCCGGTGCCGCGCGCCCGCCTGCTGCCTGGAGCTCCCAACTCGGCGGAATCCAGGTCAGGAGGCGCCGCCGTTTTGATGTGCTGCCGGCCGGGAGGCGCGGGCACCAGGATCCAACGACTGGGGTGGGTGGACGCGGGGCAGGGCTTCGATCTGAATTGGCCCTCGGGGGCTCTGGATACGGGTTGCGGGATGCGGGCTCGACTTCCTCGTTGCCGGTCGAGGAGCGTTCTGAGAGTCTCCCCTCGGCGCGTGAGGATAAATATGCACGGCTTGTCATTCGGTGCGGCGCTCTCTCCCAGCTGATAGGGTGACGTTCCGTTTGGAGGCTTGGAGATTGGCTTTTTGATTTGGCTTCTTGCGGCAGCTTAATGGGCAAAGCTCTCTGCTCGCCCAGAAACCAGCCTCTCCGCGCGTCCCCTCTGCGCGCGGCGAGGCCGAGACGTCTCCCGCGGTGACAGCGTGCAAGGCGGAGAGCCGGCGCGCTCCCAGCCCCGGGAAAGCCCAGGCGACGCGACCGCAAGCCCGAACCCGGGTCCCTCGGAGCCGCCAGGGCGCGCCGGGCTGCTCGCCTTGCTGCCCCTCCTGGCAGGAATCCCCCGCCGCCCGCGGCCGGGACTCCGGGCCTCTCCCAGGCGTATATTCCAGCCCCCGCTCTGGGTAGGGGTTTCCCTCCTTCTGAAATCTGCGCGGAAGGACCCCTCCCGGGGCCCCTCGCCCTGGCCCCAGACACCCACCCGCCTAGACCCCGCGCTCCAGATGCGCTGCCCGGCAGCTCCCTGACAGCTGCGAGCCCACGAACCCCGGCGGGCGGGCGGTGGCGGACTGACATGCCCCGGACGCGGCTGCGGCCGGCGGGCAGCCCGCGGGGGCGATGAGCCGCTGCGGCCGGTGAGGCGCCCGGTGGCGGGGGCATCACGTACCTTCCTCACCCCCCTCACTTGCCCACTCCGCTCGGGAGGCCGAGAGGAAACGGTGAGTAATGGGGTGAGCCTCCTGCCCTTCCCCCTTAGCGGGCAGCCGAGCCATGGGAGGTAGAGGTTGGGGGGCTTGGGATGCCCCTAAGAGGATCCCTGATTGTGAATAACGGGGTTAAGTTATTTCTCAAGATCATTCATATGAACCACCTTCCTGTGGATTTAGTGCCAAGAGAAGTGGGGGGAGGGTGCCCTGGAAAGTGTACATTGTGTATGCGGTGTTGGGGGGGCAGATCTGGCAGAGTGGGTGTCCACGGGAGGGTGCCGCCGGGTGGGGAGGGGCAGAGAGAGATAGATGCCTGGGCAGATGCTTACAGTCGGATCGTGAGCATGTTGGGTTGGTAGCGGTTGCTGTTTGGGGAGACTGACTGCTGTGTTGTGTGCTGGATGCATGTGGGCATATGTGTGCCGCCTGGGCCAGGGCGTGTTGTGCTTCTGGTGCTGTGAGTGTCCGCTGGGTTTGGGGGCTAGCAGGGAAGCTGGTTATCCACTCCGCGCGCGCCCGCGTGCACATACGCACGCACGCGCTCACCCCAATCCCGGGACTCCACCGCCGCGGGTCGGGAGCTGCAGCCCCAGCGCACCGACCGCTGGGGCCAAGGGGGCGGGGAAGAAGGAGGGTTTCTCAAGTCCTGCACTCTCCAGCCCCTGGTGGTGTGCGTGGTCTGGGGCTCGCTGGAAAGAATCGAAATATATAACTAACCTTCCCCCGATCCCCCAACACACACACGCGCGCACACACACACACACACGCGCTCTCTCTCTCTCTCTCTCTCACGCACACACACACACACACACACACAGAGCCAAAGCCCTCATGCAGAGGCTAGCGCTGCTGCTCCTGCAGGCCCTGGCTGACCTGCCCAGAGGACCCAAGCCACTGGGAGAGATGATGAAAGCAATTTGCTCCGGGGGAAAAAGCAGTTTTTCGTCTTAATTCATTGTGTTTTGTGTTTAACCGTGTGGTAGTGGTGATGGTGGCGGGGTGGGGTTAAATAGAAGAAATGCCTTTAATGCAGTACCATAAATTTACCTGCTCATCGCAGCTTGTTTCTCTATCTCTCTCTCTCTCTCTCTCTCTCTCTCTCTCTCTCGCTCTCGCTCTCTCTCTCCCCTCGCCCCCCACCCCCACCCTTCTCTTCTCTTCTCTCCCCCTTTCCCCTTTCTACCTCTTCTCTCTCTCCTTTCCTGGCGATTAATAAACAAACCTCTGAACGCATTCGGCGGTTAGGTCTCCCGGGCAGAAGAATTGAAATTGGTTTCAATTTATCAGAAACGTAGACTGCAGCAGGCACTGCCAAGCTCCTGGGTGGTCAAGAAACACCCGAAGGGGGTAGGGGGAGGAGGGAGTTGAGGAGGGTGGAATGTGGGTACGTGATAGGAACACATCCGGCCTTCTGGTGGGGCACCAAAAGGGAAGCCTCCTCGGCCCCTGGCGACCCAGTGACTTGCAGCGGCGTGTGATTAATCTTCCACAGCTGTCGTGCCCCATCCACTTGAGCTGAGCTCTTGTTTACCTCGATTTTCAAATATAGCTGCTGCGCCATGCTCTTCCTGAAATAGGGGGATCAGTTCACCCTTTATGGGCTCTTGGCCTCCTGCCGGGGCTTCTTTTTGCTGGCGTCACTGGCTGGATCCAAGTTTGAGAGGAACCTGCCCCTTCATGCATTGCAGGTCTCCAAAGGAGGATGGCTGATGGTCAGAGCTTAGGTAACTAGATGTCGACTGATCACCCAGCCCCTCATTGCAATCTACAATGCCCAGCAGCAGTCCCCTCATACAAGTCCACTTTGTAGCCTCCTTTTTCTTTAAATAAAATGTAGATACTGGGTTGAGAAGAAGCAGATAAGGCCTATAGAACTGAACTTGGTTGAAGTGGTTCTTTCTTTAACTTGATGGAGAAGGGAAGGCCATTCATGCAGTTTCCTCCACTTGGAATCCTTTATTTTTCTCCCAACATACTCCTAAAGTACTCCTACTCAAGCTTCGCTCTCAGCTCACTAGTTACTTCCTCAAGGAAGCCTTTCATATCCTCCCTGACTAGGCCAGATCCCTGCTTATTATACATCTGTATTAGTCCGTTCTTACACTGGTAATAAAGACATACCCAAGTACTTTACAAAGGAAAGAGGTTTAATGGACTCACAGTTCCACAGGGCTGGGGAGGCCTCAGGAAATTTACAATCATAGTGGAAGGGGAAGAAAACACGTCCTTCTTCACACGGCGGCAGCAAAGAGAAGTGCCGAAAAGAGGGGAAAAGCCCCTTGTTAAGCCATCAGATCTTGTGAGAACTCACAATCACAAGAACAGCAGCATGGGGGTAACTGCCCCCATGATCCAATTATCTCCCTGGCTTCCTCCCAGGACACGTAGGGATTATAGGAACTACAATTCAAGATGAGATTTGGATGTGGACACAGCCAAGCCATATTTGGCCATGGAGTCCATTGGATTCCAAAAGAAAAGTATTTGTTTATTCATTCAGTTAGCCATTTATTCAATAAATGTTCAACAGCCACCTACTCTGTCAGGCATGTGCTAAGTCCAGAGGCAAATAAAATAGAATGGACCCTTTCCTCATAATCTAAAGTTATATTTTTGAAGTAATTTAAAGATGCACATTAAATTTATCTATGTGATTAAGTAATGCCAGGCACACCTCTAGACAACAGACTCCACAAAGGGAGGAAACTGTGTCTCAAAGGCCTAGCACTGTGCCTGGCATAGGATAGGTACCCAGTAAATGTTGGTTGAGTGAGTGGAATTGGAGGAATAATTACATTCTTTCCTTCTCTGTTCCTGCTCTTCTGAGCTCTCCTTTACACTGCCACCTACAGCTTCCTGGTAGAAGAAGAGAGAATATGGTTACTGAACTGACCCTGTTAAAACTATTTCCATGCCCTGTGCTCCTCCAAGAGATGGGACCCTAAAGCTGATAGGTTGTCCTCTTCCCCCAGCCCTGCCCTGTGCCTGTGAAGGGTGGTTCCTTTTGCATTCTCTGGGCACAGTTGTTAGTATTGTTTATGGGCACTGATAGTGGGCATGTTCCCCAGCCTTCATGCTTCAGTCATTGCCCATGATCAGGATTTGGGAAATGTGTCACACATCTGGACTTCTTTTCAAACTATTGAGATTAGATAAAAAGAAAGGAATAGGCCGGGCGCGGTGGCTCACGCCTGTAATCCCAGCACTTTGGGAGGCCGAGGCAGGTGGATCACTAGTTCAGGAGTTCAAGACCAGCCTGGCCAACATGGTGAAACCCCGTCTCTACTAAAAATACAAAAATTAGCTGGGCATGGTGGCAGGCACCTGTAATCCCAGTTACTCGGGAGGCTGAGGCAGGAGAATTGCTTAAACCCAGGAGGCGGAGGTTGCAGTGAGCCGAGATCACGCCACTGCACTCTAGCCTGGGTGACAGAGCAAGACTCTATCTCAAAAAAACAATTAAAAAAAGGAATAACCCCCTTCACTTAAGCTTGATTGCTTTGCCTAAGAGATTCAAATATGTGATGAGGCTCAGAAAAACACTGGACTCCAAAAGAAAAATCATTCGTTTATTCACTCAGCTAGCCATTTATTCAATAAATATTCAACAGCCACCTACTCTGCCAGGCATGTGCTAAGTAGAGAGGCAAATAAAATAGAATGGCCTCTTTCCTCATAAACACACATTCCAGCAAGGATGACCAACTAGTGAATGGACAATTACTGTATAAAGTGATTTCTGCCAGTAGAGGGTAAACCCCATGATAATGGAAGCATATAGGAGGAGCACCTCTTCCTAGGGGCTTAATGAGGATTTGTAGGGACAGCTAAGCCCAGAAAGGGAGGATGGGTAGGAGTTAGCTTTGGTGAAAGAAAAGAGGAGAGGAAGAAAAGAGGAGAGGAAAGTGGAGGGAGAAAGTGTTATGAGTGAAGGGATTAGTATGTAAAGACCTACCATAGATAAGAGCTCTTCCAAATGACTGAAGACAGAGATTAAAATGCAGGGGAGTTGAGTCTGGAGAAGGCATAGGGGTCAAACCTTGAAGGGCTTGTACTCCATGCTAAGAATTTCCACTGAGTTTCCAATGCAGGGTTAGGAAAATGTTGACTACTGATTTGAAAAGTCAGACTTGCATTTTAGATAGTGTACTGAAACTGGAACGTAGGAGAGAGAGGGAGGTAAAGAGGAACTGTATAGAAACCCAGGTGTATGGTCCTGGCAGCCTATGAAGGTGAGGGCAGGGGTTTCCTCTTTCTGTTTCAATGCACAGACTGTCATGGGTAGCAACTACTTGGAGCAGTGTTGCATGGGAGGTAAAAAGAATTTACCAAGACAGTTGTAGGTTAAAAAAAAAAAAAAAAGTCAGATTTATTAGAGAAAGTATGAGGATAGATTGCAAGGAAGCAACAGGCAGGTCAGCAAGAGAAGAAGGAGCTGACTGCAAGGGGACAAAGGCTTGCTGGGGACTTATAGGATGGGGCTTGTGCTGGAGAGAGCTATGTGCAGTACTGATAATGCCAAGGTTGCAGTGAGTTAACTTGCACTTTTCTATCAGCCGATGGTCTGGTGATAGCTGGGTACAGGAAGATTGTGAGTTATTTGCGCAGGAGGGCTCTGTGTCCTGGACCATAAAAAAAGGCAGACTTACAGCTTATCTGCTTTCTCTTTTTGCTTTCCCCTGGTCCTGCCAGCCTGACCTCTTTTCCCTAATTAGGACTCCACACAAACCAGAGATACCCTTCTAGGAAAGCATTTCACTAATTTTCTCTAATGAGATTGGTTTATGTTCGGTTGTTCATTAGTGTTTTGAATGGGCCCTCTAAACTCAACACTGGGCAGATGCCTTAGGGGAAAAGAGAAAGGGCTCCACAGAGTGTAAGACATATTTCCTGGCCAACTGAACTGCAGAGCAAAGCAAACTCTCAAAGATTTGAGATGGAGAGATCCGTGAAGGCTGAGACAGGCCTGAAGAAGGAGCCTGGAAGGGTAAGAATTTAGGTCCATGGAGACTATAGAGCAAGACATCTAGATAGGAGACTCACATGTGTATGTACATGGGTATTTAAAAATAATATGGTGAGTGAATAAAAGCTAATTCTAGAATCCAGGGTACTTGGATATGGCATACAGAATCACATCTAGTAAGAAGAAAACAGCTCTGTTTCATCTATATGTAATTTGGAACAGACCAAATAGCATTTACTGCCTTGATATTTGGAATGACAAATAGGGCTTTCCTAGTTGTGTTCAGGAATGCTGGGTCATGTTGGGACTAGATCTGGAAGTGGGACCAGAAGCTGTGCTCCTGCCATGGCTTCCATGTGATAATTTCCAAATCACTCAACAGGAGAGGACCTCAAAGTCCAAAAGAATGAAACCAAACAGTGTGAGCTTGGTCAGCATTCTTCCTTTGCACCCTGATTTCTCCACTGGGTTCCTCATCCTTCCCTGTCACTAATCTTAGAGTAAAAAACAAACAAAAAACAAAAACAAAATGCTTCATTTCCTGCAGTGCCCAGGAGCTCACCCTTGCCCTACTTTGGTAAACTGCCCCAGTTCCATCTCTTATCTGAAGTGTCTTTCTCCTTCAATACAGAATCCTCTCCCTCCACAAACCCCATCTTAAAAAGAGTATCACTTCTCTAATTCCTTTTCCCCATTATACTCTTTCCCCATCATGCCTTCAACAAACTCTTGAAATTTTGATCATTTGTCCCTATTTTCTCACCATTCATCCACTCACTTCCCACTTTTCTCCACCTTCTCCCCAACTCTCATCCACCAAGGACTTCTCATTCCCCAAAATATAATGACTTATTCCAAATAGCTGCCTGCTGTCCTCCCTCTTTCTTTCTCTGTCTCTCTCCCTCCCTGCATCAGATAATATTGACAATTAGCTCCTTAAGTCTTTCCTCTTTTGACTTCTTTCACACAGACCTCTGTGGGTCTCACTACCTCTACATGGCCCCTCTTCCACTTCCACTCCAAGATTCTCTCCTCTCTCCCAATTTTTCCTTTCTCCATTATCCCTTGGCAGTCTCCCTGAATGGTTTGTGCTGTTACTGCAGTGTGGATAGCTCCCAGAGTCTGTGACTCTAGCTCTCCAAGCCGGATGTCTTGTTTCTTGTCTTGATTTCCACATGGCTGGAAATATCTCCAACAAGATGTCCTGTTAACTCCTCCTGAATTTTTACTAACCTGACATCATCTTTGTCCTTAGCAGCTTCTCCTCCTGACTTCCCACTTTCTCTTGATGGCACCAACAAACTTCCAGTCACCCTGACTTGAAACCTCCAAGTTTATCTTTGAACTCATCTCCCTTGTTCCCCAAGTATTGCTTGATGTATTTTATAAGCCTGTGCCCCTCTTCTTCATCTCAAACACCACGACTCAAGTGCAGATTTTATCACCTCTTGTATAAAAATAATAATAATATGTGTGTGTTTACCATCTGTCAGCTACTCTGTTGCAAAGTGCTTTACCTTGATTTTCCCATTTAGTCCTTACCATGGCTGTGCGAAGTAGTTACTATTATTATACTGTAAAAAACAGCTTTCTGCCATCTTCCCAACTTCAACCTTTCCCTCTTTCAATTCATTTTAATCAGTTACAAGATTCACCACCTAAAATGCCTTTGTAAACTTACCACTTTTCTGCACAAAAAACTTTGAAGGGCATTCCATTTTTTGCAGTTCATTGTATTCAAGGCCCTGTATGGGCTGGTGCCCCACTCCATATCTAGCCTCACTTTTTACAGTTCCCTTGCCCTTTCTGCCTTTGTGCATTTGTTCACAGTTTACCTTCCCCTAAGACTTCTGCTTGTTCTTCAGTGTTCAATTCAAATGCCTCTTCCTGATGGGAAGGCTTTATGGAGAAGCTGTCCCTTCCTCCTGTGAATTTTAATAACGTGACATCTGTTTTTCATTAGCCCTTTACACTTTCTGAAATGCTCTTTTTTTTTTTTTTTTTTTTTTTTTTTTTTTTTTTTTTTTTGCATGTGGCTTACCATCCCTCCCGGAGCAAGTGCTTTTTCTGTCTCCCACTCTATGTCACATGATGCCTGAAATACAGTAGGTGTTCAATGAAAAAATGGAGTGAATATACTCCCTCACCCATGAAGCAGGTGAAACAAGGTCAAGAAAGGGGATCTATACTATTTCCAAAAATAAGACAATGGTGGAGTCAAAATTCAAACCAGGGACAGGAAAATGGTGTAACAGAGGAGGCAACGAATTGGTGATGAAAGGTTATGTTCTAATTCTTGTCACTTCTGACAACCACAGGTGAGACTCGCCTCTGCTCTCTGGGCCTTGGATTCCTTATCCATCAAAAGAATTTGTGTTGGATGTGTTGACTTTTATGCTCCTCCCTGACCTGACAATTCTGTATTCTGTGAGTCTTGTTTCATAGTATACAGATTGTCTACTGCTGAGAATACTTTCAGTGCTGACAGTATCTTTCATTTCAGAAACTTCCAACTGTAACTTGAAACCTCTAGTGTATCTGTTATCACATTGAGTCTATCTAGAGATCAACTTGGCCAGTCAACTCAGCTGTCCAGCCTGTAAGCTGCCCTAAATTGGTTAGAGTGCCCCAAGGGCCCCAGGTTGGCACTCCTCAATGTGCAGTCACCAGTCAGCTCCCACTGCAGTATTCTAGGGCATTCTCAGAATGACTAGTACTGCTCTAGGCTCCCAAATGTTCCAGACATCCTATCTCAACTCCTGCACTTCTGACTTTCATAGAGCCCCCAGAAAAGATGTGTTTAGAGCCATGTATATTCTGCTGAGAGTCTAGTAAAACCACTCTGCTCAGCAGCTTTCCAGATGCTCCACCTACCACAAACATACCATCGTACTCCCTCCCCAGTGAGACAGGAAGAATCCTCTTGAGCCAGTGCCTTTTCACCCCTGAAAAGAAACTAATAGAGGAATCAACCTCAAGGGGAAATCATTAGGGGAGAGCACATCTGTGAAGACAGTAGCTAGATCTGCTGGGAGTCTGAGGAATCTGCTCCTGGCACCCCCTTGTAACAGGAGGGCCCAGAGCATCCCTAGAGTTGATTATACAAGAGAACTACCCAGACTTGTCTCAGAGAGATGACTTTGACTGCTTGCCAGGTTTTATTTGTTCTTCAGTCAGGCAATGATATGATTTAATTCCATATTTCAACATTTAAAAAATTAAAATAAATTAAATGGCATTAAAATACATCTGGCTTCTGGAGAATAGTATGAGAACTATGCACATAAAGGAGGCTGATCACCAGCATCCCTTGATGGCTTTGCAACAAGGCAGAAGATGTCAGCCTCCCCCATGGGTAACCTCAAAAGATAGAGCCCAGGTGGTTCTCTCTTGACAACAGGGAAGGGCAGGAACAATGTCTACCTGAGGCTGCCCTGGGTTTCTTGCTCCTCTAACTCCAGCCCTGACTTCCTTTCAGTTGCAGGGGATGCTTTCTCTTGGCCCTTCCCGACATAACACACTCCTTCAGCCTGCTGAAAGGAGACATCTGGCATTCAGAGCACCAAAGTTTGGTTCTGGCTCCATTATTTATTGGCATAGAAACACTCAGCAATAAACTGAGCCCCAATTTCTTCTTCTGTGCGATCATCCTCACAAGAAGGATTAAATAAGATCCTGTGAGTGAGAAGGTCTTTGTAAACCCCTGGCAAATAGCATTGCTTAATATTTATTGAATGAATGATGCAGTATAAATGCCGATTATCATTATGCCATACTCTGAAGGAAAAGTGAGGTGCCAATGAGAGGACTAGGATTGAGAGAGGAGGTTGTGTTTAGAATTAGACTCATGACTTTTGTCCAAACATTATGTGGTCCCACTAGTTCTTGAGAATGAACAAAACTATCTGCACTCTGAGGTCATTGGCTTTAACCATAAGGCTTGCCAGGAAGTCTGAAGTCTCTTCCTAGATGCATCTTTCCAGAATCACTTAATGAAAACTCCTGTAGAGTCATTTTGCATCCATTCAACAAATACTTACTGAGTACTCCCTCTGCCAGCACTAGCCAAGGCACTGGGAATACTGTGGTGAACAAAAGGGATGAGATTCCTGCTACTATGGAGTATATATTCGATGATAAACTAGTAAACAAGCAAACAAAAACAAGGATGATTTCATCCAGTGCATATGGGCTATAAAGAAAATGAAAAGTGATGTTACAAGAGAGTACTGCAGGGGAAGATTACCTTTAGATAAGATGGGTGGGGGAAAGTCTCTCAGAGAGGGGTATGTAAGGCCTGAATGAAACTTAAAAGTGACCTCTGTGGATATTTAGGGTAAGGTTGTTCCAAGTAGAGAGAACAGTAGATGCAAAAGTCCTAAGACACATGCTTGCCTGTTCTAGAAACTTCCAAGTATTTCATCTAGGTTGGAGTGGAATATGGATGGAGCAAAACAAAATGGTAGGAGATTTGAAAGGTCAGCGAATTAGAAGCTAGACGAGAAGTCAGTAGGAGGTGGGGTGCCACAGAAAGAGAGAGGATACAAAGAATGGCGTGATCTATCTGATTTACATTTTAAAGAGACTTTCTGGCTATTTTGTGGAGCGTAGATTATAAGGGGTGGAACAAGGTTGGTAGCTGCTGCAGTAGTCCAGGTGAGAGATGTAATATTAAATATTAAATCTCCAGCAGCTAGAATGGAACGTGACACATATTTGGCACTCAATAAATTTGAGAATGCGTCCAGGCAGAAATGATCTTCAAAGAACCTACAACTGTGATGGGCACATCACAGTGCTCGACAAATACTTTCGTTCATGAATCAATGAACAGCATCAGGCTTTCTTGTAGCTACTCTAAATTAACTTGAAGTTAATCTCAATATTTTGGATCTTTTACAAGTAATTCTTATCTTTCTAGCTAGCACTATTTCTTAGGAGCAATATGTTCCATGGGTTCATTTTTTCCTGTGTGAAACTGTGCGGTCATTTGAAACAGATCTGAGATGTCTAACTCCACAACCGTTAGGCAGTGTTCATAAATCCCCAAACCCTTTGCTCACATTTAGATACTGATCTCATATACCTTTCTGTGTGTCACTCCAGAGGGGTGACCAGACCTGCTTCATCAGTGCATCTCCAGAACTTATCACAGTCTGGTCTACTGAATCCACAAATGGTTATTCCCTTGACTAGACTGAGGAACACTCTAAGGCCTTGGTTGGGTTCCATTTGTCCCACAGTTACAGGAAGTCCTAAAGCTAAGAAGATATCTAAGTTGGATGGTTTCGTGTTGATTCCTTCAGCTTCCATTCCTTGGGGCCTGGAGATCTCAGGATCAGGATGAACTTTGCAGGGCCAGTGGAGGAAGGGGCCTGATGTGGTGTGGTCCTTGCTAGGCCTCTTCATTCCTCTTCACCATCATCTTCTGTTTCTATTGGTCTCCAACTTACATGGATTCTCCTTTCAGTGCCTCTGAAATCCAAGCCTTCCCCAGCAGCCCTTCTCCCACTGCCTTGGTTCAGGTCTCCATTGCCTCTCACCCCAGTCCTGGGAGAGTCTGGACTGGTCTTCTTGCCTCCAGTCTTGCTCCGCTTTCATTCACCTATCCTGTTCCCACACTGTCATCACTCTAGGCTGCCTATCCAAAAGAAAAACATTGATCTTGTCCCTCCTATAACTAAAAACCTTCAGTGTTTCCTTATTGCCTCCAAGAGAATGCCCACATTCCTTGGCCAGGCACACAAGGCCTCTTACCAGCGATTCCTCACTTATCTCCACAGCTTCTCTCAAGTCTTTCAGCCATACTGCTCATCCTTCTGGAAACAGACACTGCTTGTTCAGGCTTCCATGCCCTTTAGCATGGGCTTCCTATGGCCTTTGTTTGAGATGCATTGGCTTCCACCCAGTTAACTCCTGTTCATTCATTAAATCCTAGATCTAATGTTAGCTGGTTCATGCAGCCGGCACCAGTGATCCCAAGCAGTGCTATACCTTCCTTTCTTGTGATCTCTTGGCACGTTGCACATGCTTCTAAATCTGGTACTTGTTTCGTTGTAATTATTTGGTTTTCTGTCAGTGTTCTCCAGTGAAGTGTGTGCTTCTCTAGAGGGATTATATTTTATTCATATTACTCAAATTCAGAAAACCGTGCTCACAGCATCCCTGACAGATGGTTCTCCAGCCTCCAATTTGAACACTGCCAAAGATGGGAGAAATCACTGGATATTATCCCTTCTATTTTTGCACATTCATTCGATGTACTCATTCATTCAATAAATATATACTGAGCATCTACGATATGCCAGGCACTGGTTTAGGCACTGGGGATACAGAAATATCAGATAAAAATTTCTACCCTCTTGGAACTTATATTCTAACTTTTCTGAGTGTGTGGGGAAAAAATGAGTTTGGAACAAATTAACCTTCTCAGCATAATTCAGTGAAAGTCAGCCTGTGACACATAAGCTGGGTTTCATACAAATGCATGCATGCATGCATGAATGAATAAATGAGTAAGCGAGTGAATGAACAAAGAGGCCATGAGGAAGTGTGAAGAAGTAGACCTAAGCTATTATCACTGAAAGGAAAAATAATTAGAAATACAACTTGCTGAAAATGGATGAATGGCATCATTTTCCTACAAAGACAAGGGAATTATGGATCTTTTATATTTCATCAGTACAAGTATAAACCAAGTAGACAGCAAGTTTAGGGAAAGACAAAGGGAAAATCTGCTTATGTGGGTAGAGAATTGATGCTGACTATTCTTGGCAAGTTATGAAAGGAAGTGAGATTTCAAGAAGGTGAGATGTTTGTCCAGAACATAGAAATGTCTTGTGGTACCCATTTGTGGGTCAGCGCATGATCTGCTGTAAGTCCTTCTCCCAGTCCAAAGAAAGTCTCTAATGGCTGGAATTTCTGGGATGCAAATGTCATAGTCAGGTGAGGTTCCTTCTCTTCTCTCCCAGGATTTTCAACCTTGTCTGTATCTTAAAATCAACTAAGGAACTTTTCAAAAACATAAATATTTAGGCTTCTCTCCCAGAGAGTTCAAAACTTAGGTCTGGAGTAGGATCCAGATGTCTGTATTTTTTAGAACTCCATGATTATTCAGATGTACAGCCATCTCTAGAATGTGATCCTGGTTCCATCACTGTCTCCAACTGGAGGATGACTTAAATGCAGATGTAGATCCAGCCATGGGAAAAACAAAACTTAAATTAAGCTGAGCTAAGCCCTCTCTCTTCCTAGCTTTCTGGCCCACTCTCAGTGTTTGTAACTCCCCAGATCTGTCAAGGATTTGCAGAGAGCAAAGTCCTCTGGTTTACACAAGTCTAGCACATTTCAGGCATGTTTGAATCATAGAATTTTAGAGGCAGAGAGGGTATCAGAGATCAAGTTCAACCTCTTAGTCCTATCAATAGAGTTTCACAGAGTGTGACGATTCATTGTTACAAACAAAAAAAGCTTCCCCTTTGGGAGGCTGAGGTGGGTGGATCATTTGAGGTCAGGAGTTCGAGACCAGCTTGGCCAACATGGTAAAACCATGCCTCTACTAAAAATACAAAAATTAGCCAGGTGTGGTGGTGCACACCTGTCATCCCAACTACTTGGGAGGCTGAGGCAGGAGAATCACTTAATCCTGGGAGGCAGAGGTTGCAGTGAGCCGAGATTGTGCCACTACACTCCAACCTGGCCGACAGAGTGAGACTCCTTCTCAAAAAAAAAAAGCTTCCCTATATTGAGTTGAAATTTTTCACAGGGCTTCCAGAAGAGTGTGGAAGATGGATAGGTAAACAGATACACCCAGTACAGTGTGATAAGTGCTTCATGGGTGACCAAAGTGTTAGAAGAACCTAAGAGAATAAATGATTCACTTTACAATTAGAGGAAGACACATTTTCAGGGAAGGCTTCCCAGAAGACACAGAACTTTCTGGAGCCTGAAGTTCTTGACCTAAGGGATCTTGATTCCTAGCCTACTCTTCCACCATCCCTTTCATCCCCTGGAGCTTAAAAGCAGACTTTAGCATTTGGCATACCAAGTTTCATAGCCCCTCTTTGCTACTTGGTCAGCTAATGGACCTTGGGTAAATTATGAATCTTTGAGGCCCCTGTATCCTCTTTTCTAAAACAGATAACAAGACATGTCTCATGGTGGGGTTGTGAGGTGTTAAATAACAGATATAAAAGTGCCTAGAGCAGTGTGGCTATAGAGTAGCTGCCTGATAAATATATATGATCATTGCTGTCATCACTTTTTAAAAGTCCTTGGTCCATATAAAGCATGAGGAGATGGAGGCCTACTGATGCCCTGGTCTGTCTAGGAAGCTTTCTTTTCTCTTCTTGTGTAGTAGTACTTGGGAGAATGTCAGCAGGGTTACATGAAACTGTCAGATGGTTCGGAAGTCATTAAAGGTCTGAGAAACTTCAGAGAAGGCAAAATATGACAATTGCCTGAGATCAGCGAAGCAAGAACAGTATAATATTATCTCACATATGACTGCAACATTCTCTACATTAAAAGCCCTGCTGCACTGCAGCCACTGCCCACACAGGTTGAGGCAGCTGTAGAGCCACCAACCTGAGCGCTTAGAGCAGCAGAAGAAAATCATATTACTTTTCAAGACATAGTTGTAATCAATTATTACAATAATTACTTGTTTATCTCCACCCCTCATCAGAAAATAAACTCTCAGAGGTTGGAGAAGTGGTTCATAGCTGTACCTGCAATTGTTAGCACAGCGTTTGGCCTTAATGGGAAAAAAAATGGATTTGGTCCAAGGGGCTTTTGGTAAATCCAGAATGTAGGCTCTCCTTGACTTTTCCCTGGTCCCCGCTTCCTACCACCCCCTTCCTAGCTTTTTCTCTTATCCTCTGAGTTCTCTCTGGGAGTCTAAATTCCACACCTGGTTTTCACATGGCTCTGGGCCCACCTAAAATAAATGTGTCCCTTCATTTTTTTCCTTTCCTGTCATCAAAGCATGTTCGACTGGAAGGAACTATAGTGATCATCTAACCCGGAAGGAACTATAGCAATCATCTAACCAAACCTGCATTTTATGGATGAGGAAGCTGCTGCCCTAAGACAGTCACTGACTTCCCAAGGTCTCACACCGCATTGAGCAAGGCTGGAAAGGAAGTTCTTGTCCATTTTCAAATCCAGGGCTTTACCATGGATCCACTCTGCCTGTATGTAGAGCTTCCAAGCTTGTGGGGGGCCTCCACATCTAGAAAGACTCAGCCTGCCCTCCTTGAGCCTTTGCTCAAAGAGGCCCTCAAACCTAGGGTATGTGCCAAGCACAGTGGTAACACCATGTGTCCTGGAGGTAGACTGCCAGAACTCAAATGCTTACCTTTCTGTTTACTAACTGGGGTCTTGGGGAAATTCCCTAACCTCTACGAGTTGCAATTTGCCATCTCTAAAACAGGTGTGGTGATAATATCACCTCTTTCACTGTGAAGATTCAAAACATTAATAATGCAAGAAAAACATTTAATATCATTATATTTTCCACCTTGGATACAAGTTCCAGTTGTGGCAATCAAGCTACCTAAGCAGCAGAGGTCATATCTTTCCCACTCTTGAGAGAGTCAGAAACTTCGTTCCTGTGGCTCTCGAGGAGTATTGCCGAGGACAGGACTGCACTGACTTCCGCCCACTGGAGGCAGAAGAAGTGCAGGAGAATAGGCAGTGTGCTTGGACTTGGTTGACACATCAGAGCCAGTGCAGCCTGGCTGGACCTAAAACTTTAATGTAAATTGGCTATGACACCTGTGCAGGGGCCCAGATTTAGAAGCAGAGAGGTACAACTCTACCCAGGCTGGTGACATGCCCGGAGCAGTGTTCCCATTGGAGAAAGTGGAGGGCATAGCAGGAGGGATAATTTGCTCAGTCTGTCCTGGTGGCACTGTTTTATTAATGATCTGGAAGAGCGGAGGAACGGTGACTTTAATTAAATTTGCCAGTGATATTAAAAGATGTCAGGAGCCACTGCTGAGGACACAGACACCTTGCAGATGGCCTCAGGGGCGTTAGGAAGATGATCTGGGAAAGAGATGAGAGGCTGGGGGCTGAGCCAGGGCATCAGTTTGGCTGAGAGAGGGGAATGTGACATGAGGACAGATGGTCATCATGAGCAGAATCTACCTAGCCCCACCGTGCTTGTCTGTATCTGTTCAGTTTGCAATAGAGTTCTGTCTGACCTTCCTGCTCCTGTCTTGCCCCCTTACTGCCGTCCTAAACCCTTAGGTGAAATTGGTATTTCTGAAAGACAAATCATACCATATCATTCTTTGGTTTACAACCCTATCATTGGCTTTTCATTGCCCTTAGAATAAAACCTCGTCTTCTCTGCCTGGCATCTAAAGCTTGCCATGAGTGAAGTTTTCCCTACTGTCTAGCCTCATCTACTGGGCCTCCTGCCTCATGCTGCATGTCTTGTAATCCCATGCCCACAGCAGCATTTTCCATCATGTTTCCATGTCTTTGCCTTTGCCTCGGCTGTTCTTTTTGACTCGAATGCCCTTCCCAGTTTCCTTTTTTTTTTTTTTTTGACTAAAGCTCACTCATGCTTGAAGTCTCATTTCAGGGATCACCTCCTTCAGAACGCCTCCCTGAATCCCCAGGCTGGCTCAGTGCCCTCTTCACATTCCCATAGCATTCTGCCCTACCTCCTCTTTTTACAATGAAAGTGTCTATTTGTACATCTGTATACCTCTGCTAGATTGTACCTTTGAGGGCAAACGCGGTGTCTCTCTCTTTTTTTTTTTTTTTTTCCATTTAATCCACCAGCGTCTAATACCAGGTCTAGCAGATCACAGACTTTTGTCAATGTTTGTCAAACAGGACTGATGGGAAGGAGAATATTTGTTGGGAGGCTGCAGCAGGCAGCCAGAACAACCCCAGTAAGCCTGGGAACTAGGCATTGAAACGGCAAGTTTCTCCTCTGAACAGGTGTGGGACAGTCATCTTACTTATAAGTCCACATCAGACTAGAAACTGATTGGAGGCCATGGATGTCCTACAACAAAGTGGTACAGCTTAGTAGAATGGGATGGTTAAAACCATCCTTTATGTCATCTGTCTGTGAGTTCTAGTTCTATTTCCTTTGTACTTCAAATAAATGACTTAGCTAAGACTCAGTTTCCCAAAATATAAAATAGGTATAAAAATATTACTAACCTCATAGGGTTGCTATGAAAATTAAATGAGAAAGCACTCAGCATTATGCACACAATAAACACTTGTAGATGCTAATTACTGTTATTAATATCTTTATGATTTGGGGTGGTCCTGGGGGGGGAAGGGTCTCAAGTTGAGTCATATCCCTGAGTATGCCTCGGGGTTAATAGCCTTCTGGAACCACAGAAGATCAGCTGGGTCTCTAAAGGGTTGAGCTGGACCCCCAGGATGTTGGAATCTATCTCAGTTGGTGTCTGGGCCAGGGGCAATTGCATAAAAAATGACCACTGGCTTGGTCATTAGAGATTTTCCTGCTTTCTCTAACATCTCAGCCAGAAACCATTTCCCAGCAGGGCTGCAGAGAGGAGCTGGGCATTCACAGGGCATTTTCCACCTTCAATTTCAAAAACTTGTTGCATGCATTTACTAGCCATCTCACCTCCTTGCCTTCTTTTCTTTTTCTTTTTTGTTTTTGAGATGGAGTTTCACTGTTGTTACCCAAGCTGGAGTGCAATGGTGCGATCTTGGCTCACTGCAACCTCCGCCTCCCGAGTTCAAGCCATTCTCTTGCCTCAGCCTCCTAAGTAGCTGGGATTACAGGCGTGCACCACCACGCCCAGCTAATTTTGTATTTTTAGTAGAGACGGGGTTTCACCATGTTGGTCAGGCTGACCTGGAACTCCTGACCTCAAGTGATCCACCTGCCTCAACCTCCCAAAGTGCTGGGATTACAGGTGTGAGCCACGGCGCCTAGCCTTGCCTTGTTTTCCTTAATCTTTTCCTTCAGTTCATTTATTTTCTCATGGAATAGTCTTTTTAAACTGGCCTCTGATTCTGATCATATGATAGCACTTTCCCCAGAAAAACCTGTTGCCACAGAGTGTCTACAGGGCCAAAGGAGAACAAAGACTGTCATCCTCCTTAATTCTCCTGGTCCATAAGATAAATAGGACTCCAAGTCCCCTGTTCAACAGGATGATTCTACCATCCCAATGTTCCATGTCCTTTTACTCTGGAAGACCAGCTCTCTTCCCTCCCCTATGGATACTCACCCTCTTGGGATTGGTTGGCTCTCACAGCAGCCGCCCCCTGTCATTGGGTTGGCACTTGATGAAAGAGCTGCTCAGCTGTGCCTACCATCTGTCGTCGCTGCATGGGGCTCATTGGAATCCACAAAGTGTCAGGGTTTTCAGAGGTCAAAGTAAGGAGCCAAGATCCTTTTCTCTCCACATTTCTCTGGGGTGGGTGAGTGTCAAATCTCTGAATGAAAGCCTCTGTGCACATCATTGATGACAAGAGCTTTCTTAAGCTTTGAAGATGGATGCTGAACACCTTCAACCACTCTATTCCTCCACAGTCATCCTCATAACCTCTTCTCCTCTGAGTGAGGTCAAAGAGGCAGAGGCCCCCAGCACCTGTTGAGATGCCCCCAGCACCTAGACTAATGGGGAATGTGGGCTTCAGCACTTGGCTGCCACTCTAGGGATTAAACCAAGTTCACCCTCAGCCCTTTGGGAAGGAGGTCTTCATGGGGACAATATGCACCCTGATGTTTTGTGTCCCGAAGAGAATTTCTCTTTGAGAACAGGCTTTGGGAATTTAAAGAGGTCCCACATAGCCTCTAAAATCCAGTCAGGATTTGTCTATGAAATGTATATGTATTTGCAAAGCAAATGGCTATAATTCAGATAAAAAATAAAGAAGGCTGATATCTGAGGAAGCTTCCTTGGTGACTACATTTATTCATTCCGAAAACATACAGTTACTGAGAACCTACTAACCACTCAGGATACCATGATAAACAGAAGAGACACAGTCTTTGCTCTTATGTCATTCACTGTTTAATGGATGAGATCTAAAGCATTATTAAGGGTGGGGAGTGCAAAGAAGAAACCCTCATTTCAAAGACGAATGAGAATAATGGCATGTACAAAGGTCCTGGGGTGGACAGTCACTTGGTATAATCCAGGAGTGAAATGAAGGCCATTGTTGTTGAAATGTAATAAGGGAGAGAGTGATGGGATGAAGGGGGATGAGTGGGAAGGAATGAGTTCATGCAAGGCTTTGGAGGTCATGCGTGAGAACCTGATCTTTATATCAAGAGCAAGAAAAGACTACTAAAGCGCTTCAAATAGGGGAGTGATTTGCTTAAGTCTGTTTGTTTGTTTGTTTTTTAAAAAAGATTACAGTGGCTATATGAGGAAAGTGGAATCGAGAACTAGCAAGTGTTGGAGTGGTGAGCTCCATTAGGAGGCTACTGAAGTAGATTCATGAGGTAAGGAGTGATGGTGGCCTGGGCTGGGATGATGGTGGTAGAAATGGTGGAAGAGTTGAGAGGATTTAGTGATTAGATAAGGGAGAGAAGAGAGATGAAGCCTTGCAGACTAATACCTGCTTTCTAGCATGAGTAACTGGGTGGCTGAAAATGCTATTTTCTGAGCTGGGAAACAGGAGAAAAAGGAGCATATATGGGGGATGAAGACTTTGAATCTTTAAGGTGCTGTACAAATCCAAATCGGCTTTCCTTTATTACCAAGGGTACCCTACACAGTTGTAGCAGAGGGAGAAAGATCCCCCCCGCTTTTTTAGCTATTGTATGGTTATTTTCATTCTCATTCCACCCAAATGAGGCAGTGAGTGGTAAGATGAGTATGTAATAGTTTCAACTGCATTTCTTCCCATTCTTCTGAGCTCAAACTCACCTTTTAGTGGTGTGAGGCCAGTAGATGAGGCTACATATCACCCCCAAAATCTTGTCTCCAGTTTAACAAAACTTATTTTATTAATAATGATTTTTACCACTTGTTCCTTTTCATGTTTGGGTTTGAAATTTGAGTGAAATTTGAATGATCATCTTCCTGTTACTGCCTGCTTAAACTGCTCATAAGCAGGTTTTACTGGAGGGCTCAGAGCTGCTGTGAACTTGGTCTTGGGCACACCTTACAGGGCCTCTGTTTGGCTATGGGTGGGTGGCATTCACTATGAATCAACTCTTTAGATTTCCCAAGCTATCTCAGAATTATAGCTTGCCTCCAGAAGTCTTGCATTCGGGGAGGAAGTTTCTTTCCAAGGGAGTTCAGTTATATGCAGAGCAAGATTTTCAAATTTTCGGGGACTAGTCCATGAAAATTCAATTCAATATACTCTTGCAAACCTATGTTATCCAAGATTCTTGAGTATAATGACAACAGGGTAAGGAAGTCCGAACACCTCAGAAACAGTATAGATGGGGATGAAGATTCAGGTTATACATTGCCTATTTTAAGTTGCTTCTTGATAACTCTCACAGGTAATAGAGGTTTGGGAGACAGGACTTGAAGGATATTGCTGCATTTCCATCCCCAATATTCCCAGCTATTTCAAGCCATTTTTCAATGGAGTCTCCACCAGATGGTTTGGAGGACAGAGCAGTTATTTGTGCCTCCCATTGACATCTATTTTTCCAAGTGAGAGACTGCCCCATATGTTAGTGCAATATGTCACTGGAGGTGAAGCATCAGTTGTATTGGTGGGAAACTGCCGTTTGCTGTCCCTTTTTTCCTCATGCCTTTTCCTGCCTCTCTGATCTTTTCTAGGTCTCTGGCCTATCAGGAGGACGATTGGTGCTGCAATAGAAGCCAGTGGCTAAGTCTCGTGTATGGCGTGGTTAAGGTTGCAGCCTCTCACCTCTGCCTTCCTCCATTTTGGCCTGGTTACCTTTGTACTCTTCTTGAATGGTCTTCGAGCAGAGGCTGGTGGCTCAGGGGATGTGCCAAGCACAGGGCAGAACAATGAGTCCTGTTCAGGGTCATCGGACTGCAAGGAGGGTGTCATCCTGCCAATCTGGTACCCGGAAAACCCTTCCCTTGGGGACAAGATTGCCAGGGTCATTGTCTATTTTGTGGCCCTGATATACATGTTCCTGGGGGTGTCCATCATTGCTGACCGCTTCATGGCATCTATTGAAGTCATCACCTCTCAAGAGAGAGAGGTGACAATTAAAAAACCCAATGGAGAAACCAGCACAACCACTATTCGGGTCTGGAATGAAACTGTCTCCAACCTGACCCTTATGGCCCTGGGTTCCTCTGCTCCTGAGATACTCCTCTCTTTAATTGAGGTGTGTGGTCATGGGTTCATTGCTGGTGATCTGGGACCTTCTACCATTGTAGGGAGTGCAGCCTTCAACATGTTCATCATCATTGGCATCTGTGTCTACGTGATCCCAGACGGAGAGACTCGCAAGATCAAGCACCTACGAGTCTTCTTCATCACTGCTGCTTGGAGTATCTTTGCCTACATCTGGCTCTATATGATTCTGGCAGTCTTCTCCCCTGGTGTGGTCCAGGTTTGGGAGGGCCTCCTCACTCTTTTCTTCTTTCCAGTGTGTGTCCTTCTGGCCTGGGTGGCAGATAAACGACTGCTCTTCTACAAATACATGCACAAAAAGTACCGCACAGATAAACACCGAGGAATTATCATAGAGACAGAGGGTGACCACCCTAAGGGCATTGAGATGGATGGGAAAATGATGAATTCCCATTTTCTAGATGGGAACCTGGTGCCCCTGGAAGGGAAGGAAGTGGATGAGTCCCGCAGAGAGATGATCCGGATTCTCAAGGATCTGAAGCAAAAACACCCAGAGAAGGACTTAGATCAGCTGGTGGAGATGGCCAATTACTATGCTCTTTCCCACCAACAGAAGAGCCGCGCCTTCTACCGGATCCAAGCCACCCGTATGATGACTGGTGCAGGCAATATCCTGAAGAAACATGCAGCAGAACAAGCCAAGAAGGCCTCCAGCATGAGCGAGGTGCATACCGATGAGCCTGAGGACTTTATTTCCAAGGTCTTCTTTGACCCGTGTTCTTACCAGTGCCTGGAGAACTGTGGGGCTGTACTCCTGACAGTCGTGAGGAAAGGGGGAGACATGTCAAAGACCATGTATGTGGACTACAAAACAGAGGATGGTTCTGCCAATGCAGGGGCTGACTATGAGTTCACAGAGGGCACGGTGGTTCTGAAGCCAGGAGAGACCCAGAAGGAGTTCTCTGTAGGCATTATTGATGATGACATTTTTGAGGAGGATGAACACTTCTTTGTAAGGTTGAGCAATGTCCGCATAGAGGAGGAGCAGCCAGAGGAGGGGATGCCTCCAGCAATATTCAACAGTCTTCCCTTGCCTCGGGCTGTCCTAGCCTCCCCTTGTGTGGCCACAGTTACCATCTTGGATGATGACCATGCAGGCATCTTCACTTTTGAATGTGATACTATTCATGTCAGTGAGAGTATTGGTGTTATGGAAGTCAAGGTTCTGCGGACATCAGGTGCCCGGGGTACAGTCATCGTCCCCTTTAGGACAGTAGAAGGGACAGCCAAGGGTGGCGGTGAGGACTTTGAAGACACATATGGGGAGTTGGAATTCAAAAATGATGAAACTGTGTAAGTAACCTTCCTGTATTCTGCCCCTCCCCGACCCCATCTTTTGCCATCTCTTTCTGTCCTTCTGTACTGCACTTTACAACGTTTCCTTGTGTTTGTGTTAATGTCAAACTTTGGTTCCATCACAGGTATGCAGGATCAGCAGACACCACTGGACAGGTTCTGCTTCCAAACTCTTCTTCAGTTTTCTCACTTTAAATTGTTTCTGGGCAAGGAATCCTGTGACAAGAGCTAAGGACACAGAACATTTTGTTCTCTGAAACACAAAATGATGGCTGGTGGAGCTGTGGGATGACAGAAGTTTCATGATATCAGATTTTGGAAATTCTTGTGACTAAGAAAGACTAGAGAACTGCTTGGGCCTCTTCTTCCTCCCTTCCTCATATGAAGGGTGTCAATGAGCTTTGAAACCAATCCTTTCCATTCTGGGCAGCAATAGCCCAATCAGAACATTCTCAAGAAAACAACTGGCATTGGCTTTGTTCCCTGGTACTATATTGCCAGTCTCACTGTATATCCAGATTCCAGGCACATCTTTAATTTTGAAATTGCAAAATTGATAGAAATTTGGCGATCTTTTAAAATGCCCATAGACTATTTTATGGTGTGAGGCTTGCCCAAGTTTGTTGAATTGAGTCAGTATGGCTTGGATACTGGAAAGTATCTTGGAGAAGCAGAGCTCCCAGGGCAGTGGCCACTTGTCTTTAGTCACAGGTCTAAGCTCCAAAATCTGGTGAAGCAGTGAAGGAGAAACATCCTAGGAATTGTGGGAGAAAATATATCTTCTGTGTGGTCATCTCTTTTCACAGTCTAGGACTCTCCTGAAATACCTCTTCTTGGGTTACTGCCCTGTTCTGCCCTTCAGAAACTGGGTGTTACACTTCTGTCACCTCTATTACCCTAAGGCCTCTGCCCATTGAACCCTCTTGCAAATTGGATATTCTGTCCTTTTTTCAGTTGGATAGCTTTAAAAGGGAAAGAATGACTTTTCTCAGGATTTGTAGCTTATGAGAAAGTAGACTTTCCAGGGTGGCCTAGAAGGGTGGAGATGAGAAACAGAACTGCCTCTGAATGACTGCATATATCCACAAGTAGGAGATGGTGTGAAGAGTAAAAGGAGCATATAGGAAGTTGTGGTGGGGGGTGTCCAATGTTTCAAGAACCTGCTCATTATACCTTCAGTGGGAAATGAAGCCATATAACCTCCAGAAGAGGAGGAGGAAGGAACTCATGGAAAAGTGGGAAGCCATAGAAGCTAGGGAGAAGTGTCCTAGGAGTGCTTCTGCCCAGGTCCAGCTATGAGACAGAGCTCAAAAAGAGCTGGGCACTGCTGACGACAGAGCTGAGTGACCCGGGGGACCCTGCCCCTGTTCTTACTCAATCCCTTCCTAATAATGTGACTTGGGGCAGGTCATTTAGTGGGTCTGGAACTAAACTTTCTCATATGCAAACTGGGAATAACAATACTTTCCTTGCCTGGAGGCAAGGTCAGTCCTTTTTGCAGTTCCTTCCAGCTCTAAGATTTTCTGAACCATAGACATAAGCACTCAGCGTAGGTCATATTTGCACTCGCCAAGAATGTATCAGGGGATATTGTCTCTTGAAGGGAAATGGCCATTGACAAATTGATTTATTAGAGCTCTGTTTAGTCATTTTGCTGGGAAGGATAATCATTTGTTAATGTAAGTAGAAACCTGTGCCTTCCGGAGAATACTATCCATTTATATGTACTCTGGGGAGAGTGTTTATACATACAAGTGAAGGACAGGGCTTCACTGGGAAAACAAACTCCATAGAATTTCACACAATTATGGCGATGTCAGTGTGGAAGAAGATATGGTAAGGCATTAAATGACATTAAGACCACAAAATTTGCCATAATTTGACAGACTTGTGGTTCTTCTGATTCAGAACTCTTTCTACCCATGACACGGATAGGTCGTTTTTCAGAGATCAGAGGCTTAATTCATTCTATTAATTTCTTCATTCAATTAATAATCAATTATGCACCTAGGATCTCTGAATATGACTAAACCTTCCTCAACCTCATTTGTGTTTTCAGTTTGTGTAATATCTTGGTGTAAATGAGCCTTGCAAATTACCACTTCTGGGTGATACTCGCTCTAAAGGTATGTCAACCTCCAAAAGTTTGAGATTCTGGTCTAGATATTCTAGGGTTTGGTGAACAAATCTATGTTCGCATCCATCCCTTTTCATTTATTTTTTAGACTTCATTCATTGCAGAATAATGAGTCCAAAACCTGCTCATCTGTTCTCACATGGCACCCCATTCTTGATACTTTAAATTGCAATTTTACAACTAGAGGTAGTATTCTGGAGCAGAAAAATCGTGGGCTGTAAGTACTCTGGGTTAGGATTCTGGCTCCACTACTGATTTAACAATGTAGTTTGGGAAAATTTTATTAACCGATGAAATTATTTCCTCTTTGGCAAAATGGGGACAATAATATCTCTCTTGCAGGGCCATTAAGATGATTCAAGGCATTGTATGCAGTGTACCTGGTACATGGTATATGCTCAGGAAACAAGACTCTTCATAGTAATATTGATAAATTAACAATACTCTTCAGAAGACACTGCTGAGTTGTTTAGGTTACTTGGCTCTTTGTATGACCCTAAGTTATGAGCATGCCAGTTTGGGGTTACTATGAAGAGTACTTACCTAAACTCATAAAATATCAGAGCTAGAAAGGACCTTAGAATATCTTCTGCAGTCATGCTTCTTAAATTTCAATGTGTTGCTCAATCATCCAGGGATCTCACTGAAGGGCAGATTAGGATCCAGGTCTAGGGGAGGGATTGAGATGCCGCATTTCTAACAAGCTCTGGATGCTGCTGGCCCTTTCACCCCAACTTGCAGGTGAAAGATTCTAAAGCTCTTGACCAAATCAGGAGACCCAGCAAAGAGGTGGTTTTTCAAACAACTTGCTTAATTGAATAATGATTGTTTGCTCTTTAATTCCAACTTTCAATCCCAACTTAGCAAGAACTCAGAGGCTGTGCTAATTGCCATACCAGTCTGGGAACCAAAACGGACACCTTCAGGGTACTGGACAAAATTGTGTGATACTTGGAACATCTGCTTTCCAGTCTCTCCCCCTTGTGTAACTTTATTTGCCTATCAAGCCTGGTAGTATTGAAAATCTGCCTTCACTATACTCCCCTAAATATAATCAAGTTGAGGCCAGGCCTGTGCTCTATCAATAATATAGGATCCACGAATTCACATGTCTGGTTGTATGCTTTACTTCTTCAAAGGTGCTTTTAGCAGCATGGAAGAATAGAAAAGCACGAGTTTTGGAATATGAAAGCAGATGTGAATCCATCACCTACCAGTAACTTTTAACAAGTCACATCACTTTTCTGAGTACCAGGTTTTTGTTGGACAACAGAAATAATGTCCTCTATTCTTCAAGGGAATACTAAATATAAATATGAAAAAAATGTACAGTGCCTTCTCATAGACAGTGCTCAGTCATTCAACAGACATTTGTTAAATATTTGCTATGTACTAGGTACCTTA